>NC_044016.1:26465694-26768725 GCF_900496995.4 Aquila chrysaetos chrysaetos | reverse complement strand
CTGAGCCTAAATGAACCCAGCATATCCCTTCAAAACATGCATCGTCTTGTAGGAAGCCTAAATAAAATGTTAAAATTAATTTGCAAAGGGACAGGTTCCCTTTTCCCCCTGTGCTACCTCAGCCCTGTGGCCGTGCTGGCTCACCTGCTCGGGGAGGACACCACCATTTTCTGTCCCTGCAGCAGCACACCCTCTGCTTACCTTCTGCAGATGATAGATCAAGTGATTTTTCGGCGGTGGACTGACTTCCCCCCCCCCCCCCCCCCCGCCAATTCTACAATAATCAAATGTTCTAACTTTTTAATGGACTCCTAATATACAACTTCTAAGATACGTTTTTCCAGCCAACTTTCAAAAATGAAACCCCAAACCCCCATTTTATGATCAACGATGCTGCAGCAATTTGCAGCTGAGGAGAACTTGGAAGGGGAGAAAAATCTCTACCTGCTCCCTCCCCTCACTTTGAAGCAATGCAAATTCCTTCAGAATGAAGGTGAAATACGTTTCAAGTATTAGCCTAAAATTAGAAAACCGATTCTAAAATACTGTCATGTAGTCCTCTGTAACAGCGTTCTCAAACTTATACATTATTAACACTATTTGTCCGTGTGATTTCCAAACGGAAATATTTCTAGAGAATATGGGCTTTTATTAAAGAAATCTAACCAAAGCATTAAGGTTTTTCTACTGGGGTGGTAAATGTGAGTCTCAACAGAACTGTCTGATATTTTTAAATGGAGGAATAAGTGATGCACAAATCACCTGGGCTCTTTCAAAATATTTTAGTTCAGGAGTCCTTGTTTAAGTTCTTTTGCGCTTCACTCATATTTTAATCATGTCATTAAATATAGTAGGTTTGGTAATAAAAAATATTTTCTAGATGGTAAGAGAGGAGTTCTTTCTTTATTGGTATGAATGCTTTTGGGCAGAAGGTGGAAATGTTCCCTTTTGCCGGCACATGAAGATAGTCACAGGAAGAGCCCTGCTTATTAAAACCTACAGCCGGCAGCTCCTGCTAGTGTGATAAAATTCAGCTAAACCTGTTAATGGGTCTTACCGATGAGAGATTACATCCTTTTGGGAAAGATTATCCATTTTAGTCTCATAAGCTAAAAAAGCAGCATTACTTTTAACTGATTGTCAAATCAAAATGCTCTCGGTGCAAATAACACGCAGCTTCCCCAGCTCTGCCAAAGCAGGAGAGGGGTGAGTCTTCTGCACAGCCAGGCAGCACTAAAGCCAAAGGTGCTACAGGCTTAACTGAGAGTGACGGCAAATGCTGCAGAGGTTTCGAGTGATAGAGGTGTTTGCCAAAAAAAAGTGTTTTTCTTTTTTCTTTTTTTTTTTTCCAAAAATAATCCATGTTTGACCTGGAGTATTTCTCTTATATTGCAGTTTCTTGGGTTAGTTAATTTTTCCAACTAACGGAATTTGCCTAGGTTGTCTGCTTATAATCTTCAGGTTCATTTTGCTTTAATTTAGTTTCTTACTTAAAGGATTTTTTCCTTTGAAGACAGTCACTCCACTAATACACCATCGTCTTCGTGCAGAACATACACAGTTTTCAATCTTGAGAACTCCTTAACATTAGCCGTTTCTAGCAGGGGGCCACGAGCGCTCACCCCTGTGCAAAAACGCTCCCTTCGCTGGGACAGACTTTGTGCCTCTCCTGTACCACGGGTGTTACTGCGGGGCCAAATTCTCTGTTCTTTTCGAGCTTTTACAGCCTGGCTCTAACAAGCTTTTGCTTGGGGCTAAAAGGGAGAGCGTATGCAGTCTAGCCTTGGAGCTGAAATTTCCATGTGATCGGGGATTTTTGGGATTGCAGGAAATAAATAAATGATTAATTGCAAAGTACAGCTGGTGATTATTTTTTAGGATGTTTTAATGTGTAGTGTTTTGGTATTTCTTAACCTCAGCATTGTGCTTTAAAATGCATATTGTTTATGAACATGTGTGTGTGTGTGCATGAGGAAGTACTCTAAAAAAAACTTGCTAATTTTTATTTAGGTGTGCATCAAAATCACAGCCTCAGTTATTCCTTAAAGACCTTTAGAAGATGTGTTTAGTGTTCGTAGGTAGCAGCAAACATGACATGGTCTTGTGCAACCTATTGCTTGTGATCCCTGCAGTTATCAGTGCTCATCTGAGCACCAAGAAGGATTTTTTTATGCCACGTCCGGAACATGCCAGATAGGGATTTACACAGCACATCCCCAGCCATTACAACCCAGTGCATGAAAACCAGCTTTAAATTAGTAAAATATTTAGAGAGCAAGTTACATGTACATCATGACTTCCGAAAGGATTTAACTGGTAAAGCAATATGTTACTGCCTCAGTACTACAGGAGGTATATTAAAAGGCTTAACTGTCTCAGAACAGCTCTATGGCATGGTATACGCTGTATCTGGATGTAAATCTAGATAGGGATTTAAATATTTCTTTCACAACCTTCCCGAAATACGTTTTGGTTAAGTCTTATTTACAGCTATTAACAAAATAAAAACTACCCTCGATGCTACATTTTAGGCTTTTGTCAAATTGTCTTCAATTTTAGCATTAAAGCTACTTTTTATAAACTTTTGGATGTGTTCCCAATATACATTTTACAATTTTAAAAATGTACTTTATCTATAAATAAAACCCCTTGAAACTGATAGAGGTTTATCATACAAGATATGATTTATTTTCAACTGCATTTGCCACGTATTCGCACTTAGTAAGGATTCATGTCGAGATAATTTTGGAAATTCATACGAAGATAAAATATAGTTAAAATCTTAATGAAACATATCCCATCTTCATAGGCTATAGCTATCAGGTCTTCATTTTCTGGAGCTTATTCTCCCTTTTTAAAGTAGTTTGGCACCGTCTATGCAGAATCTGATTTCTGTTCGTAGGTGATTTTCAGGCTTATATATATGACGGGTTGAAAACACTATAAATACCAATATTTCATTATCTTCAGATGACTGAGTGACTTTTAAGAAAGATCTGTGTCTTAATGAGCTGAAACTAACTAGGCAATTCTTAATTTTGGGGAAAATGGAGAGTCATACATCTCTGTATTCATTATGAGGACGTAATTTAATGAGCACATGAATGCTGGGCTCCCTGTTGACAGACAGACCAACATACCTCGGCAAATGTTGGGTAACTCATTGCGACTTACTTCCAAGGATTTCTCGACTGCTACTCTGTACTTAAAAGAAAAGGCTTCTGAGACACAAGGTGAGCACAAAGTTGTGTTTTGCCCAATTCAGTGTGATAAACATAAATTTATTTCTTTTTCGTTAACGATTGGAAAAGTCTCACAGAGAGAAAACTTCTAAAAAAGCGAGGACAAAAAATGGCATAAAGCAGTACTTCACTTAGGAAATTTGTTATTCTTAGCCTGAATTTGCATCAAGAAACCCATGCATTTTAAAATCTCGGCAAGGAGACCTTTTAAAGCCCATAACCAGTAGTTAAAAATGAGAGCAGATCAAGCTTTTTTTCTTCTACTTTTTTTTTTTTTTTTTTAAACAGAGTGCTAATTTTAATGTGCTCTTTTATTCTCTCTAATATATAACATCAAGTTTGCAGCTCGGAGGAAAAGGTGGGCTTCCCGCTGAGCGGAGAAAATACAGCAGAGCCATATTCACCTTCCAGCCTGAGGGTGTTGTGTCGGGGCGAGGGTACGAGGCAAACACTGGGGCCGTCCGTGGGGCCGACCTGGAGGTGATCATCTTGTGGCAAATGGTACTTTCATCCCCAAACGACAGCAGGCTTGTAGGCACGCTTCTGCTGGAGGGATCAAAAATGACTGAAGTGCTGCTTCTGGAAAGACATTAGATAACGCGGAGTGATTCAAACAAGGCATTAAAACAGCCGCGCTCGCCCTTTCTCAGCAGAGAATGGAGATGGAAGCACTCGCTGCCCGCCCCGGGCCGAGGGATGCTCAAGTCACAGAAGCACCTGATGGTATAAGCTGATCTTAAGTGTTACGCTCTGAACTAACAACGCTGCTGGATGGACTGGAGCTGGATATCTGGGTGCTGTATTGCAATGCTATTTTAAAAAAAAATGTAATAAATGTAAGGGCCTGATCTCTCGACCCTTCTTCGTGGCATATGAGCCTGCGGGCAAGTGGAGATGTTAAGATTTGGGACCTACCTGGCGTGAACTACATGTGAGTCACTCTCAAGACAGCGAGTAGATGACTAGCACTCGTCCTAATGTTAGCCTTCTATTTTAGGTTGATGCTCTTCAGATTCAGGGCTCCCCCACACGAAAGCACGACCATTTAACACGTTGGGGTTTTTTTGACAAGAGCCTTTGATAGGTCTTAGTCGTTCATGGCTGAGCCAGATTCATTCCATCCAAAACTGCCTGTGTTAATGGCAGGCAAAATTTTGCTTTTGGAAATACCCAGCTCCTTTGGGTAGCTGTTGTTACTTCCAGAACAGGGTAGGAATATGTCTGGAGCAGAAAAAAATGATTTACAAAGTTATCGGCTTAGCATGTATTGCTAAAATTTAATATTGGTGCTCACCTTTTGAAACAATCTTATCTCTGATCTTACCTCCTTTTATTCAGAAGGAGGAGGAGCCTGCGCTTTGGACTTGAATGTGGTGAGAAGAGGGAACATCTGTAAATAATGGCTTTTTTTTTTAGGAGAGGGATAAGCACATTGTTAAAAGAATGAAGGAAATTACAGAAAAATGAGGTTTAAGGGAAAGCACATGTTGAAAGACAGAGCACATTAATCAGGCTATGGGAATGGGAGGTATAAAGCCTCTTTTCTACACCACTTTGATTCTTATTAAGGACAAAAAGCCTTATGAGTTTTTTTTCCTTTTTTTTTGCTGGCTCTTAGGAAGGAAGCAATATACCATGGCAAGGTTGTGAGCCTCGCTCCTGGTGCAGTCCTGGAGGATGAAGCATTTTTAATTCATCTCAAAGGCTTTTTTTTTTTTTTTTTTTTTTTTAACAAAGAAAGGAAAGTCTCCTCCTCATGACTTCACAGATGGCAGAATCCCTGCTTTGAAGCCCTTGAAGCACTTGAAGTCTCATTGCTGGGTCAGTGTGAGACCCCATCCATGGAGCACAGGTCCCTGGCTTTCTTCTGCCCTCCTAGTGAATGAGGCATTGGGGATGGGGAGCCCTTGGCCAACGCTGCTTGGTAAAATGGTGTGGCTCTTTCAAAGCCGCTGAAATTATTGAAGAAGGATGAAAAAAAAAATGGAAGTGAAAGTCATGTTTATCCTGGGACTGGATGCAGGGTTTCTATTTTGGAGTGTTTTCACCACATCTTCCATGCTACCTCTCCAGCCCCTTTGTACACCACGTTTGATGCCTGATGGCTCCACGCCTTTCTGCTGTCGGCTGATCCGAGCTGAATGCGTTCTCCCAGAGTTATTTGTCAGTGAGAGAAAATAATTTTCAAGTCCTCTGGAGAACACCTGAGGTGTATGCTTGAATAAAAGCTCATCCCGGGGTCCTGAGCAGAAATGAAGCTATTTACGGAAGTCTTCATTCCATCACAAATCCTCCTGAGATACTTGGTGGTCTTCAGTGGGCACTTGCTGGAACCCCTGGTTTGTGTCTACATTATTTATTTAGAAAAATAAGAAGCGGGCTAATGATCTCAGCTGTAGCATTTTTCCAGATTATATGGATACTCCTGCGACTGCCCCAGTTCATTCCCACCTCCCCAGCCCCATTTTCCCTAGGAGACCATTTTGCCACACCAGGCACATGCCACAAACGAGGCTTTCGCCCGTCGCCCCGCTCGGCAGCGGGCTGTGAATTTCGGCAGTCGGCAGCGTGGCTGCGAGCGCGCAGCCTGGTGCCTGTCAAGCATCTTGTTAGCACAGCATCCGCAAGACAACTACTCTGAGAAGTACAACCGGGGGGTTGGAAATCACTGCAACCCCCCCGCCACATTTTGAAACACGGCTCTTCTGCACGGCTGGCGGGGAGGTGAGGAGAAGGAGGGAGCGGAGCCTCCTAAAATTGGGGTTTGCTTTCCTTTGCAGCCCTGTGGAAAGCCTTGCTGCTGCCCGAGCCCGCGGCAGCCGCGCAGGGCAGGGGTCGGCGTGGCCGGGAAGGACAGAGGCTGGCGGCATCTTCATGGCCCCGTCGCTCTCCCCACGGGATGGCAGCGGTGCAGGGAGGTCCCTTCGCCACCCCTTTCCCAGCCCTTTGGTGAAGGATGGGGATGCTGTGGCACCAGTGCTGGGTGGTTTGGCTCCCGGTGCCGCCGGGCTTTGCCTTACCACAGCCGCGTGGTGTATTTCTCTGGGCCGTGTGCTGCTCCTGGGCGAAGGCTCCCTCTCCACAGCCAGCTCCAAACGCCAGGTTCTAACCTACACCTTGGTCAGAGAGAGGGACACCGCGGCCTTCGTCTTTTTGTTTTCTTGCTTTTTGGGGCGTACTCTAATATTTTGGAAGCTCTTGCCTGATGATGGTCTCAGAGCGATTTCGGGCTCCAGCCGTCCATCCTCCTGGGGCCTCGGCTTAGGCACATTTGCGAGGCAACCAACGCCACAAAAACATCCGAGTGCGATCTATTTTTTCCTTCTCCTTTGTTGCTTAATGGATGACTCAACTTTCTTTTGTGACTGGATAGCTTTAATTTATAGTTTTTAGGCGCGCGATCGTTCCTCTCATTATTTTGGGTTAAATATTCTTATTTGTTGATTATTTAATAGTTTGTTTGGATAAAGATGGGGAAAAAAAAAACCAGCTTGGTGCCATAGACCGAGTCCAAAAGAAATTAACTGCTCTGCTGCACATATTGGAGCAGGGAGTTTGCGGAGAATGCAGCCCCGCTAATGGACTGGCAAACTGATAAAGGCTTTAAAGATTCCATATAACCCCACACTGCCTCGTTTTATTAATTAACTCTCCTCGCTTTGTAGCAAGGTTGTCCCGGCTATGCAATAAATGAGTGAAAGGGCTGGCCAGTATACATTAAACATCATTTTACTCTTTGCCTTGTGAAGGATTAGGGTTTGCGGGGTTTTGGGGTGGGGTTTTTTTCCACACAACCTTCCTCTGCCAGTGTTTTCGTCTGCGTTGCTCGGGGTTAGAGGGGGGAAGGAGTTGAGGAACTGCATCCATGGCCCTTTGGTGATGTCCCACAAAGGGTGGCAACAGTGTGGCCCGGGCACTGGGATGTTAGAGCTACCGCGGCCGGGGGTCGGCACATAGCCCACCGGCAGAGGGGAAACGGGGGCTGGGGTACCGGAGAGATGGTGACAGCTCTTATAGCGAGGGGAGGGGAAGGAGCCACAAAAAAAAAGGTATCGCTCTCAGCAGTGGTAAACGATCGTTCACTAACGACGACTGACTTCTCAGTTCTGCGTCCCGGAGAACAGGCGCTGTTTTGACGGACTGCTTTATTTAATCACTGTTTAGCTGGAGAATGGCTCCGCTAAGGCATTAAATATTTCCGTGAAATAAAGGTCATTGTGATTTAAGTTTTTAAATTATTCACTAAATATTAAAGCTGATTTTTCTTTTGCTGCATTAATTTTCTAATATTCCCTCTGCATGTTTTCTTTGATAGGACATACAGATTATTGTAAAGCCTGGCAACCAAAAAGGGGCAATAGTTGAGACCAAACTGATTTATTTATTTATTTTTTTAAATCTCTGTGATTCGTGGGACAAAGTTCAGTGATGCATCACACCATCCACTCTCTGTCTGGACCGACGCAGGGTTTTTTTGTGGTTTTTTTTTTTTTTATGGTTTTGGTTTTTGTTTTTTTTTTCCTAAAACATTACTTCTTGGCAAACTAGATATGCAAATGCCAGAATACACTAAAACCACATTTAATTGGACCCACTTGCCAACTTCTTGAACACAGCTTGGATTATTTCACTGGAGGCTGCTTCTGTTAAAAGATGGGGGAGGAGGAAGTGGCATATTGACAAGGCTTCAGATAATTTTTTTTCCACTAGAAGTACAATGTGCCATGAGCCAAGTTTGGAAGTATTTTACTATGTTTAATAATAATTATTATTAAAGGATATTGTAAACATATGCATTTAAGTGGAATGTAATGGGAATAGAATCATGTCACTAATTTAGCTTTGGATTAATTTTCAACTTTTTGTTTTTTTGAGGGGTAATCGACTCCCGCAGTAACTGGAACCTGCGTGGCGCTGTGAAATGCTGGTTTAGAGAGAGGACGCGTATCCTTTTCCCTAGCTAAATGAGCTGATTAAAAATATTCATTCTTTTAGAAGATCTGTGAAATTTTCATCTCTGACTAGCAATCAATTAAATATAAACCATATAATAGGATTAAAATTACAAGGTGTACGGAGTTCCCGGAAATTTCAAGCGTACGTACGGATGCATATGTTATACTTCAGTATTTCAAAGAGAAATAGGAAACCTCAACAAATGATTGCCCTAATAACACCGATGCTGCGAAAAGCTAATAGAAGGGGGTTACAATCTCTTTCCCGAGCCCCTTTTCTACGCTGACGGCCACCTGCAAATGTGGGTGAGCTGCGGGGCCCCGATAGCCGTGTCGCTGGTGCTGGTGGGAGCCAGGAGCCTGGATAAGGGCAGGAGACACAAACGCTTTCGGGGGGCTCAGCGCAGACTTTGCCTCGGCCGCGTATTGCCCCAGGTGACAGGAGCGGCCCTGGGGTGCTGCGGCCACCCTGCTCACAGCAGTTTGATGGGTGCCCTTTTGGCCCCTGGGACTAATTACGCCTGACGCACCCAGGCAAGAAAGACGCTTTGTCTCCACCTTTATCCCTACGGGAAGGAAAGCCTCCGGTGCAGGCAGGCTGCACCCCTGCCCGCCCTGCCCGCTGCGGTGGCTGGGCAGGGATGCTTGCTTTCATCCTCCGTTGCACCGAATTTCTCCCGGCGGCGGCAAACCTCCCGGTTTTCCCCAGCCGGTGAGCTGTTGTGTCGGCCGGCTGCCGGCAAGCAAGCAGGGGCTGCGGGCGCTCCCCCTCCGGCACGGTGCCCCATCCTGCCGGGACGTGTGGCCAGGCCCTGGCAAGGCACCAAGGGCTGAATGAACGGGAGGGAGCGGGAGGCGAAGCAAGCAAACAAACAAACATTTCTCCGTGCGTGCAAGTTGTCGGAGATGTTGGTCCGGGCTGTCGTGGTTGTCAGTGTCAGCCTCGTTTTTTTCTGCAACCGCTTCCCAGTCGAGGCTTTTGCGCTCCTTTTTATTCCCGTTTGCGATTTGGGGCAGCAGATTGGATGTGGCGGGGTGACGCGAGGACAGGAGCAGAGCGGTCCTCGCCGCGCGGCACGGGCGGCCATCGGGGGGGACCCGCACCTGCCCCCATCTCCATTAGCAAACGCTACCTCTCTGAGCGGGGCTCGCTCCCGAGTCTTAAACATTGTTTTACCGTCTACGAGGGTTTGGGAAAAAAAATTAATCTCGCATAATAGTGGCACTGCAATTAGGGAAGAGGCGTCGCTTTAGATAATGAGCATCTTTTTAAGGTACTTATGCGATCTGAAAAATCATAGCTGGGCTGGATGTTCTTTAATCTTGCCATCCACCCAGAGCAAATTTGCAAAGGAAGGGGTTTATTGTCATTAGAGGGATTCTTTCAGCTATCAGAGGAGAGAACAATTTCTTTGTCATTAGCAAAATCCCTGGCTTTCCTTCAGCACATAAACAGTTTACACGATGCGGTTTTAAAATGTGCTTGTCTGTAAGCCTTCGCAGGAATCTGAATTGTGAACATTTCAGCGTTTGGATGTAAAATCTGGGATCTCGATTTAGCCTTCTGTAAATGCAAGGATGAAGGGCAAAGCACAGATCTGGGCATGAATTTTTAAATTAAGGGTATTCAGTTTCACAGTTTTAGGATGGCACCTATATGCAGTCGACAACCAAGATGTCTGAGCAGCTCACAGTCTGGAGTTTATTCTTAAATAGTCTGTGAGGCCTGGATTGCCTATTGTCCCTCGTACATAAGGTTCGGAGATGCATTGGCCCGGGCTACGCCAGCAAAACTTCTCCATGCAAACCTGGCAAGCGGCAGTGGTAAAAAAGGATTGAAATAGTTCACGTCCCTCATCACTGTACCTGTGCTAATCGCAGCCTAAGGGGGGATGCATTTAGAGGGGTAAAACATTCTTCTCCTGGGTTAGATCATTACACGCAGAGAGCAGGTTTTTTAGGGATGTCCGAGGAAAAGCTGTCGCCTGCTGCAATGGGCTGTAATTGTGTTTGGGTGGTGGAGCTGTGCTGGCGAGCCCTTTCTGGGGCACTCGGAGCCAAAGAGACCAAGTGACCATTCCAAGCCTTGCGGGAAGCCGGTGCCAGAAAAGAAATTGCAGCACAGTCCCTTGTGTTGCCGGTCGGTGTCCCGAGCACTGAACCATCCCCTCTCTAGTCCTAACTCTGTTTAAAAACAGCAAAGGGATGGCGTTCAACCAGAGCTTTGTATTAGATCAGTTGCCTGAACATAAAGATGAACCTAAGCCAGTGACTGTGGCAATCTGTGGCCAGTAAAAGTGAATGCAATTTATTTTAATTAATAGAGGAGAGTTTTTTCTAAAAGAGCAAGTGGGTTTCTAAGATGGGGCTGGAGGACTGGCGTCTGAGGAAGGTAGAGATGGTCAGTATGAGTAGGGTGCGGGGTCGAGACAAGCAGGAAATAAATCCACTGGTGTCTGAAATGTAAAAAGAGCCAACAGGTAGAGGCTCTCAAGAGGATGAAATGATACCAGGGACATTTTACATCAAAGCTGCGTGAAAGGCAGTGTGGGTTACACTGCAGAGTGGCTGGAGGACTGGCACGTAGGAAACCTCCTGGGTTTGGATCGATTTGGTCGGATGCCGATCTGAACGTTGGGGTCACAGGAAACAACCGGAGGGTGATGAACATGCATCCTCGGTGCAGGGGGGCACAACCCCTCATGGTTAACTTTAGAAGTAAAAGGGGCGAGGAAATTGCACGGTGGAAGAGACGGGGCGGGGGTCCTCTGGGCCAGGGCCCTCTGCCTCTCCAACGTCCGGACTGAGCCGGAGAGACTCAGTACCATGGGGAGGGACGGGTCAGGGAAACGCCTCTGCGGTCCCAGAACGATCCATGTGTGACCACGGGGCCGCGGTGCGTGTGGACCCGGGCAAAGCCACGCTCACGACGGCTCTACTTTTTTACCTGCGCGTAACACTGAAATGCATCGAGTTCAGCCACAGCCGTCTTTCAGCTGAGGATGTGGCCGATGAGTTGTTTCCTTCTGGCCCAGGCGTGCTGACCTGCAGTAAATCCTGCCCTCCCCGGCCCCGGGGGGGACCTCCTCTCCCAGCAGCCCTGCAGGGGTGCGACTGGGGCAGAGCCCGAGCCCACGGCAGGACCCAGGCCGCAGGTCTCCTCCCTGCGGTGAACCTGAGCTGCAGACCCACGCCGGCTCTACGGTGTTGGTCGTTAATTAAGCTGCTGCGACCAGCCGAGTCGCGGAAGCAGATGCCTTATCATGGAGTCACAGATCACAGAAGGGTTGAGGTTGGAAGGGACCTCTGGAGGTTATCTGGTCCAAACCCCAGCTCAAGCAGGTCCACCCAGAGCAGGCTGCCCAGGACCACGTCCAGACAGCTTTTGAATATCTCCAATTGCAAACATTAAGCAAGACAGATGTCATTTTGCTTGGCCAGTTTTCTACAGAGAGTTGAGTTTTTGCATGGGACCAGAAATGACTTACCTCCACCTCCACCGACCGCTGAGTTAATGGAAGTCCAGTGCCAGCGGGGATGCCCCGGCTGCCTGCCTCCACACCACGGCATCTCCCACACTACCTAGTGAGGGGCCATCAATAGCTCTTCTAACACCACGAGGCAACGGCTTTGCACTGCAGAAGCATGACGTCTGCGGGGCCGAAGTGGTTTTTGGAAACATCTGAAGGCACAGCAGCTCTTGGATATGAAGGCGGTATTTCAGAAGGGGCAGTGGCCAGTTTGCCTGCGCTTAAATGAGCTGTGATCCAGGGTAATGGCAAGACGTTTCCAAGTTGCAAACACAGCAGGGAAATGTTTATCTGCATTTTAAAGAGCTGAACAAAGTTGCTGTTTTCAATAAACTTGAGCTTGAACCAAATGTGAAAGCTTGAGGTCAAATCTGACTTGAAGGCAATACTAGCAACCCCTGATTAAGAGAGGTGGTCCGATAACATTTGATAAGTCAAAATCTGAGGCAGATTTTTAAAAATGCAGGCAGATTTCAAAGGCTGGGTCATTACAGAACGTGAGATTTCTGTGAATCAGCATGTTACATGGTCTGATGTATTGAGACTCAAACAAATGTTAGACATATGGAAAGACCTCTGTATAATGAGAGATGTGAAAAACAGGATGACTGTTTAATTTAGAAATAGGATAAGGAAAAGGGGCACATTAGAGGTATATAAGGCAGTGAATAGCACAGTGGAGATAAGCCTGTGCTTCTATTCACTCTGTATGAGACTGTAATTTCTATTTACTTACACATGACCAGCACTAGAAAATTTTCTCCAGGCGTGGGTAGTATACTACTGGAACTCTGTGCCACAAGGTACCCATCCTTGGAAGAGCACAAAAAGGTTACAGAAAGAAAAAGTATGTATTTATATGTATAATAAGCTATAAATCATGCTTTAGGAAGTAAGCCAACCAAAAGTTGGAAAGAAATGTTCCCCGTGGGCCACACGTTTCCCAAACTGCCCAATATGGGATTCTTGTACCTTGCTCTCAAGGCTGTCGGCAAGAGCAGCAGGTGAGATAGATAGGTTATTGATCTGCCCTGTGGTCTGAAAAATTACGGTGGTTTTTTCAGTAGTAACTGTATCCCAGATGTCCTTCTGCACTTGGAAAGAGCCACTCAGAGCATGGCCCAAGGGGACTGGACATGCAACTCCCAGGGCCCCAGCAAACATGGAGCAACCAGCGGCTGGAACAACCCTCCTGCCCTGGAGGTTGCATTTGGTGTGGCGTGAAAAGGGACTAGGGAGAGCCCATGCCAAGGGTATGCTGGCACTTAAATCGGTGGCCACCCAACTGCGTTTCCCATGCCTGGTTTGGCTGGTGACCGGTGTCCGACTGCAGCGTGGTGGCACTGGCCGAGGGGCTGGGCGGGGGGGTAGATGTCACCCAAAAGCTGCGTGTTTCAGTGAGTTTTGGTCAATGCTTCTCTAATTCTTAGCATCCTTCGCAAGGCTGGTAACGACCAGCGCTCTCGCTCACAAGTGGGAACGCAATCGGCCTCCTCCTTGCTGGATGGGAACTGTGTTAGGAGCCGGGCTGGCTCCATGAGACTGGTTTTCTGGGAGAAAAAGCAATGTGGCAAGAAACGTACGTGCCTGGACCAAATGGCAGCAAACTTATGGTAAAGCCCCTGCATATAATCTATATTCTAATTAATACTCTGCATCGTCTAATCAACAGAAATCTTCTGGCATGCACAGTCCGGTTTGCAAACTATTCAGCAGAGAGGCTTTTCGAGCCTCTCCACAGATCAGGGTAATTAAGCAAGGCTGCTGGAGGGGCTTCCCTCTGCAGCTTCTTGAATACTGGGAAGGGGGAACGGTGCTTGAAAAAAAACAGGCAACCTCTGGCAACCTCCCTTAGCCCTGGAAGGCTCTCTGGAACAGAAAGGGGAAAAAAATTGCCTGCCTTTGCTGCTGCTGTTGAGCTGGTCTCGCTCCCGTTGTCCCGGTGCCAGTGCTGAAAGCCCATCCTGCTTCCCTCGCGTCGAGCGAACTGTCCGTCCTAGAGCAGATGCAAGGCGGCAGCGGGACCGCTCAACTTCAGAGCCTCTCCAGCAGCCTCCGAAGTAGAAGAGCACAGCTCTCCTCACAATATGCTGTGGGGGAGGAGGAAGGAAGGACTTTGGCCCTGTTTGCTTGTGCTAATTGATGGCTTCTGTTGCAGCTATTCACACTTTTAAAAAATGGTAACGAGTCTACTGATTTAGAAGCAAAGAATAAAAACCCAACAGCCTCACCAGCGCGTCGGGCACAGACAAAGCTGCGTTGAAGAGCGCTCGGCAGAGGCGCAGCGAGCGGCTGGGCAGAAGAAACGACCCACCTGCAAACGCTGAGCTCTGCACAGATGGGCAAAAAATCCTAAAATATGCCTTTTTGCTGGGATACGCAGGGACAGCCTCCTCCGCAGCAGTGGGCTCGTGAGTGGGGGCTCAGCCCCGGCGGTGGCCTGCTCTGTGGCTCCACCTCCCAGCCTCACCTCGCCCAGCTGTGGTGGTCTCTGCCTCCTTTATAAAATGAGTTTTGTGCCTCTGACTTCAGTGCGCTCCGGGTGAGCAAGGTCTTGATGCAGCCTTCTCGCCGTGTGCCGCGTCTCCTGTGCCGGCGTAGATAGGTGCCCAGGAGCCATTTGGAGAAGGGCTCCGCATCCCTGCTCTCCCGCCCCGAGCCTCTTCTCCTTGCAGGCAGACATTGTCTTCTCCTGCTGGGAGAGCACTGTACCTTGCTTAGCAGTTTACATGCTAAGTCTATATTGCAAGTCAGAGGTGTGATCACAACACGCCTGGGTGAAACCCTGCTTGCTTTAATTTAGCTAGCTGAGATATTAATTTTGGAGGAAGAGGCAGCAGTGTGCACTTTGGAGCCTATGGTCTGGGTGGGCTTGCAGAGCCTGCGGTGTTTCAGCTTCCCTGGCATCGGCACCCAGGCAGCTAGACGGAGCGAGCTGGGATGTGTGAATAAGCAGCACAGCAAGAGACGACTGCGCCGAGCGGAGGGAGCTGGGCTCCAGCCACGCGCCAGGGATGCCACGGGCTGAGCGGGGCGAAGCCTGGGCGTTTAGCAAAGCACTGCCGCCCCCCGCTCCCCTCCATCCTGGGGACCCACTAAATGCACCTCCCTACCCAGCAAGTCCCTGGCTGCCGAGGTCAATAGTTCTGCTTTAAGGAAGGCAGACCCTGTTCCCGGGAGGAATTGATCTCTGTCGGAGAGACCCCTGGCACCCCAGTGCCGCCGCCAGCCACCGCGTGAGTCAGCCGCTGCCGGCTGCTCGGAGGGTGCCTCTGCAGCGGCCGGCGAGGGGGAGAGGCAGCGTCCTCCCACCCTGCTTCCCTCACCGCAGCCCGCAGCAGCATCCGCACAGGGGCCTTCGCCTCTTCTCACAGCCCTCCGCGTTCTCCTTGTGATTCACATCTGGGTGTACTCAGCCTGGTAATTTCTTTTTCTGAGAAGGTCACCCGAAATATGTGTTTAACAGAAGCGTTCTCTATTTTTAACATAGAGAAACCTCATAAAAAGTCAGAAGACTAATGCAAAATAATAAATGAGATATTTAGTCATAGGTCTCCATCACATTCACATTATAAACAGCTCAGAAATGATTTCCACTTGTGAGATAAGATTTAATTGTAAATCATGGGAAATGGTGAGATATATATCGCCTGGAGCAGGGTGGTAAACATATTTCTGGGTCTGGAGGGAGAAAATAAAGCAAAGTGTGTGTCATAACCAGGGTGGGCCCTGAGCATGTTTAAACCGAACTGCATTTCAGCCCAGGCGGCGGCTGCTGTTCTCTAGAGGAGGATCACCAGCTTTCTGTTGAAGGCTCTTTCTTCTTAGCTATACTGAGGGGCACTTTTCTGCTGCGATTTCGTGGTACCCAAGGCTTCGTTACTGGTTTCTCCCGATGAAGCTGCTTTTATTCCAACTTAAGCTGTTCCTTAAGCAGCATGAGACCAGCTCAAAACTTAAATGGCAAATGCACGGCAGTAACTTTCCTAGCTGCAGAAGGTGATATAGACAAATCTGTTGCTGATACCAGCAAGTACTGAGCCGAGCCCCTGTTTCTCATTTGGAGTGCATTGCTGTGTCTCCTCTGACATGTTTCTTCATAGCACTGAAAAAGAGGCACTTGGAGAAACAGCTTTTCTACTCAGAGAAATCTTTGACTCCAGGGTTGTAAATCGAGTGCTGTAGTAGGTAATCGGCAGAAATCAAAGAGCTTACATGTTTTTCCAATGCAAGAAGAGGAAAGATCAATTTATTTAAAGTAGCGGAAACTGATTTTTCAGTTGGCTAACCTGTTAGCCTGCTCCTATAGGATGAAACCTAGGTAGGGCGAACGCTTGGATTTCTTGTGCATTTATTTTGTGGGTTTCAACCATCCAGTTGAGTCAGGACTGCTGGCGGAGCAGCCAGTGGTCCTCCTGCTTGTGCTTCGCCTGCCGGCCGCCCACCCCGAGACTTAGCCGCCGTCTTTCAGCAAACGATGCTGTGGCTGTGGCTCCTCTTCTGCGTGATCGCCAGGGTAAGGAAACGGTCCACTTCAGTCGGTGCCCTGCTTACCCAGTGATTAAAACAGGGAGGAAACAGCAACAGCTTGGAAAGGGGGGCACTCCCAGCCCAGGAGCAAGCAGGTTTCCTGGTGCTGAAAACAAATAGCATGAGGAGAGGAGAAAGAAGCTGTTGGGTTGTGCCTAGCCACGGAGAGACTCGAGAATCTGCCTGTTTGAAAGCTTTAAAGGTGATAAGAAATAGACACTTCTCAGACCTTTTACCCTACTTTTCCAGTGTAGTTTGCTGTTCTTCACATGCTGCTTCATGCTGCAGTTTTCTGCAGGTTCACATATATAATATTTCACAACTGAAATATTATATCATAACTTAGGGCAAGTTTAAAGCTCAGTGTTTACGATACAGCTGCCTTCCAACATTTGGGAAATTTTAACACTGGAGTGGCTCTAACCTCACCTCGTCCACCCGAACACCTAAGCGGTGCTACAGAACCGCATCCCCCCTCACCGCCCTCCTGCCTCCCCTCTCCTGAGCTTACCCAGCACCAGACAATGTTGCCTTGTGATGCACATAACTTTTTCACTAACTGGAAATAGGAATCTTGCTCTATCCATTAGTTACTGTATATGCAGTTTGTATATATAATATTTATATTTTTCCCCCAAAGTTGTGAAATATATAAAATATAATTCCTCTAGCTGAGAGCTCATCATTCCCATGACAAGGTGCAATCAATAAATTATGCACCACTTGTGGTTATTCTGCATGTCAACTCATATTTCCATGTCGCTGTCCTGACTGTTACTGAGTGTTTGTGTTGTTGTACCTTTCCACCTCCTCAGTGTTGATTTAGGAGTTATTATTCTGGGCTCATAGTAACTGCAAGAAAATCAAGTTCCAAGTGTTTCTGCCAAAAGAAGGAAATGAAATGAGCAAGTCAACAGAAAATTCCACTTGTCAAACACCATTTGCTTACGACTATGGCTTTGTTAAGGAAACTTGCGTTCGGACAAGTTGCCCAAAGGAAACAATTTGCCTTTGCGGCGGGATAACCCCTGTGCCCAGCAAGGACTCTTGGTCGCGACAGCTGTGGTCCTCAAACGAGTGAACAGGAAAAAAAACCAAAGCCACTTCTGACACTTACAAATTATATCTCCTGAATAATGCATGACGCATCCAGATTGGCTACAGGAAGGGGGGGGGGGGGGGGATGCTTTTTCAATGGACAACCAGACGGATAAGGATTGTATTATAAGAAGAGTTTGACATACCAAGAAGGGAAAAAAAAAAAGGAAAAAAAAAGCAAAAAGAAAGCCCAAGTACTCGCACACACTTTGAGATTGACTGTCAAATCATTTCACATCTGTACCTAAAGCAAACAGACATAATGCTAACAGCTTGCTGGAGCTCAGAAATGCCACCCACTAATCAGTCCACCTGTGGAATTCTCAGTCCATCTTGCAAGTCGTGTACCCGATTGCCAAGACGCCTGACAAGAAAATGTATATTAAAATGTTGAGTAAGACTGGAAATACAATGTGGTGTAGTATAAACAGAATGCACTTGCTGGGCGGGAAAGCAGAGATGCCTTTTAATTCCTCTCACAGTGACCCGGCGCCGCTCGCTCCTGCCTTCACCGGCGCTGGATTGCGGGGACGGCTCACCGCCCGAAAGGCATGTTCACCTCCCACCCGCAATATTGTCTCCCTCTGCTTTTGCACATAAATAAATAAAATAAAAATAAAAATAAATAAATAAATATCCCCCCTCCCCAAAGCCTCTGTCCCTTTTAATTACTTTTTTTCTTCTTTTTTTGCACATGGGTATAATTAACAATTGCTTAAATATAGGCGTTGGCAAGATAAGTCTCAGCAAAAAAAATTAGTGAGAAATAATTTCTCCTGCGTAATGAATGCGTCCTTCGGGGTAAGACAAAGAGGTAATTCAAAGGAATGGTTTGTTGAGATGGTGCGTTGCGGGAGCACAATTCTTCCAGGCTAAATTACATCGACGATTACAGCACCGGATTGCCAGTCGCTATTTAACGTGCTGGCAAAATGATCATTTTGCTCTTTTCATCTCCAAAAGGAATATAAAGGAATGAAAGAAGAAAGTTTACTGGGATTATAAGAGGAGGCAAGAAGGGCTGGGGAATGCCCCAGGGAGGATAATTATTCTGTACGAGACACCATCAGAAGGTTACGGGGTTTGTGGTGTAGCGGGAGGCGGTGTGGCACAATTAGATGCTTTAGATACTCTTTTCTATACATCCCCAGCTTTTACATTTGCACAGTAGCTGTTTTCTCTCTCTGAGTACAAAATGCTATTTTAACATCTGTTCTTTTAAGGCTATTTGCTCTGGGAAGGCAAGTGTGTTTTGCCATAAATTTAGGTCATTAATTTGTATCTGTTCTTTGTTTATTTAAGAAACAGGACAAAAGGGCAGCTGCCGAAACATTTGGCTGTGCCGAGGGGTAGCGGGCTCGGCATGCTGGAGTTGTGCGTGCGACCAGCTTGAGTTTGTATCTGCAGCTAGAGGACAGAACTTTATGGGAAGCCTTTGCCAAGGCGTGTAGCTCCCCACTCCGCCGCAGCCCTGCCCTCCTCATTACCTGCTTTTGGGGGGGGCGGCCGTGCACAGGAATGGGGCGGGGAGGGGACACGAATGGGGGCCACATGCTGATAGCAAAGCAAAAACCTAGAGAGCTGTATGGGAACACCGGTGTTGCTGTTGTTTTTAGGAAGGGTTTATAAAGCAATTGGTTTTTACTGCATTGAATTGGAGGGCTGCAGTTGGCTACCAAAGGTAACATGCTACAAGCAAGTCTGACCTATATAATTAGACATTTATAAACAGAAGCACAATAATACCTAGTAAATTGATTGTTAACAGCATTTAATGCTCTTAAATTGGTCCTTAAGTGCGGAATAATTTCTGGGGTATCATTGATATTATGAAGCATTAAGAGAGGTTTTATTTATTCTCGTAAGCCTAACGGACTCAAAGAAATTGAATGTGTTTGAAAAGGTCATTTTTGCTTGTTGATTCTGTGATATCTTCTAATCGGTTTCATCAGATCAAACAGAAACAATCACACAATATCTTGAAGCATCTTCCGTTTCCAGCTTCCTATTAGAAACAAACGGGTGTATCTCAGGAGGCCTGGCATTGCCAGCTAGGCATGAAAAGCCCAAGCTCACAGTTAAAGTCAAAGGCTGAAGAAGTGCTGGTGCGCACACTGACTTGCACACAGTCCCTGCAGGCTAGCTGGGATCCAGCTCTCTGCTGCTCAGTGGGCACAGTGTCTTACTTCTCCCCTGAGCCCATGGAAACCAGAGAAGATATGCGTCAAATAATGTCCGCTCCAACAGGAGAAATGTCACTGCAGTGTGCCACCGAGTAAGTCATTTAGATCTGGTCTGGCTTCTGCTGGAGACAACAACTGGTCTCATGGCAGTAGCATCAGACCCAATTTGCAGAACTGGTCCCCAAACCCAGACTCAGTATATTCTTCACTGACACTGATCTTCAGAAAAGAAAATTAAAGGCAGTACTTCTGACAGTTCAAAGTATGTCTCATTGCCATTTGTGTTTGGCAAAGAATTTCTCTGATCTTCACTGGGTCTTTAGATGCAGTAAATCTTCAAGTGCTGCGGGTGCCCAGACACACATGGCAGCTCCCAAGGGCAGTTTTTTAAACCAATTTAGGCTTTTACTTCCTTAATCAGTGGGAAGGAGCACCTAAATGTCTTTATAAATCTGGCTCTGAATGATGCACCACTAAGGAGCATACTACTTAGCAAAATCCCAGTGTAACTATTATAAAGAGGATGAAAAACCAAAAGTGTCTTACGGAAGTGTTTGGAGTTAATCCAGCAGTTTGCAGCAGATCCACCATTTTAAATAATGAGACTGAGCAACACTTTTTAGTTTGCTCATATTAAAGCCTCAATGTTACCACGGTTTGACTCATGACCTTTAGTACCAAGGTGCTTCTGATTGCCGCGAGACTCGAGGTGAGGGTCATGCCTCTTTTCTGCTCTCCCTGATCACACTACTGTCCAGCCTTTGGAAGATCTTTCTTCCCGTACGCCCATAGGGGAGGTCCCTTTAGCTGCTCTGTCTTTCCAAGGCTCCAGCCATGTTCATCCCAGATGTAGAGATGTGGAGATGACTGGCAGATCAGTCATATGAAAATGTGTGGATTTCAATGTATAAAAGCTTGGAGTGGGGGGATGCCAGCTCTGCAGTCCTGGGATTTTGGAGGGCTTCTTGCTACATACACGCTCCAGAACAGACCATCAGCTCATTTTCATCTGTCTGGGTAATTTGATAAAATGGAGTAAGAGGCAAAACAGATCAGAGAGAGAAGAGTAAATGAACAGTCCAGGGAATCAAACTAAAATTGTCCCACCTTTGTGAAATCAGGGCCCTCAGGAACATGCAAGTGTTTTGTGAAAGATGTGGACGATCACAGTCATATGTTTTAAATTTAATTTTCACCAAGAAAAATTATTTCCCTGTTTCGAACATATTGTAAGCACAAGCTATTCTGTCTCTGTAACTCAAAGGCTAAAGCCTACAGCTCTTGCTCATTCCTTACTCAAATAACACTCCTACCTACTTGTGGAGAAAGAAGAGTTTTAGAAAGCGAATTAAACACTGCACGGGTGAGAAGCAGGACTTAGGTCCGGATCTAAGAAAATGAATGGCGTGTACCATGTGAGGTTGGGCTTGTTTTTTTAAAGAACAGGCTGCTCTGTTTGAAATATATCAAAACTTCTTTGTGGCTTTACATGCTTTTTTTGGGTAGAATGAAAACTAGCAGCTGGAATGGGAAGATGAAATGCCTGGACCAAAACGGCTAATTCTTCATTCAAAAGCAACAGGTGGTTTGCTGAAGGTGGCAGAGGCAGTTCTTTTGCTAGCTGGGAACTCATTTACTGGTTATTACATTCAAGAAAGCAATGTGCTTTGCACATGTAACCTCTCTGCACTTTAACTTCCCCATCGGTAAAATAGGAGCAGCAAAATGCAATATTCAGCATACTTTAGAAATCGGCTTTCTAAAGCATTTTGGGGTCTTCAGAAGAAAATATTGTATAGCTACATCAGTGTGTGTGTGCATCGAAATATATACATGTCTACGTACAAATACACACATGAGATTTTTCTTCTGAATGAGAACATGCATTACATACTTACCTTTATATTTGTTTGTATTAAATACAATTGTATTTATATTCCAATTCCAGTTTTATTCATGTCATCTCCATTCAAATACTCCTTTCTACCTATATCTGACCATCTTTTCTAGATCATTTTAAAGGACTGAAATGTCTGAGTAGATTATGCATTACATTCAAAAGTCATTGTCTCTTTGGTTACAAAACTTAAAAATGCCTAGTTGGAAAATGCTTAAAGGAAGAAGGATTATAGAATAGCAATAAAGACTGATTTTACTAAATTCTGTGTCATTCTGATTACAAAATCGCTGTTACAGAAGAGATACACTTCAGAAAGTATCCTGCCCTTTTTCTTTTCTGCTAACGCTCCGAACGTTCTTGCAGGAGCATCAGGAGATTATTCTGTAGGAGCTATTTCATGTTTTCTTACTATTTTAAATCGATTTAATTGTATTTGAAGAAGGGTCCCCTCCTCTATTTACATACCCAGCCCCCTGTGAAACAAGAGTGAATTTGGCTAACTGCTTTGGGAATAGGTCATGCTCCTACGTAATTATTTTTTTTTCTTCAAACTAGTATATTTTTCATCAACGACACTTCACAACAGGGAAGAACGGGTGTCAGGTTTCAGTCTCATATGTTCTGTAATTTTACATTCTGTGGCAATGCCCACGGTGCTGGAATAATTTGAAACAGAACTACAATCTTTCCAAGTTTTGTAGAATAAATGTTTAGAATTGGTAAGAGTTTTGAAATGCAAATGTCAATTTTTTTTCCGAACAGTATGTGATTAATTCTTAAAGTACTAACAATGCTTGCCTGTGCATGGAATTAGCAATGGGGATGGAGATAAGACACCTGCAGGTAAAAGAAACGTGGGTGCAATTTTGGACAGTGAACCTGCAGTGCTCATTATTTAAAAGCAGAGACCCAGCCCTCTGAGAAAGGGATGTGGAGTCTTGCCAGTTAAGAAAGGTCCCCATGCCCCTGAGCTCCCCAGCAAAATGCTCCCCAGGACCATCACCAAAAACCCAGCTCTGCCCGACCTCCGTGGCGTGACTCCTGCAGGCGGGGAGCCCACAGAAACCAGCTTGGCGTGGGTCTACCCAGGAGGACACCCAGGGACCAACTTAGTGCTAAACTGCAAATCAAATGAGGTCGTTGCCACCAGAACCACCACGGTCCCAGCTTCAGCCAGGGCTGTGGGAGGAAGGGGAGGCACAGGCAAGGTGAAGTCCCGCCTTGTCAAGAGCTTTGACTCACCCCATTGCAGATGACCCCAGTGATGGGTGAATTGCCACTTAGGGTCTTGATGCACATGAAGAGTAGAGAGGCCCCAACCTCCTCCCTTTCCTCAATGACTAGCACTGCTGATACTTGCAAGCTGCCTTGGACGGTTTGGCAGTAATGGGCTGGGCCAAAAGCATCCATCATTGAACAAAAGAAGACTTTCCTACCTGGTAGCCTTGAGAAGAATCGCCACATGGGCAGTGAGCTTGCTACCCCTCACCCTGCCTGCAACAGCTGCGTTTGAGTCCCCCACACCACCTGGCTTTGCTTCCCAAGACTCCAGGAAAAGGAGTTGTCCCCTTGGCCCCAGCTGCCTTGCGGGTGGCCAGGGAAGCGAGCTGTGTGCTGAGGACTGGTGACACGCAGACCGTGCGCAACAGAGAAAGGGGAGATGGCACGTGAAGGGCAGTAAGACTTCCTGGACATGACGCGTCGGAAGGGAGTCCCTGCCACCCATGCCCTCTACCGGGTCTAACCACAGGACTGGGAAGGCCATGGTCTAACATGGGTGATGCCCAGGAAGTTCAGCGCTGGAAGCCTGAGGAGCAACCAAAACTGGCGCCAGGGATCACAAGAGGCTTCAAATTCTTTTTTAGCCAGACTGCTGCCATCAGCCTTTGTAGGGCACAAGGAATCATGGACATGGTGTTCATGCCTGGGCTCCATTTAACTTTCCCTCGTTCTCCTTCTGCAACAGAAGAAAGTCTCTCCCACTGCTGTTTAAATACTCCCACTATGGTTTTGGTAGCAGCTGCCACTCCTAAAAGTACCCTGTTATATCTTCTTGGGAAGGGTGTTCAGCCTCCAAAAGGCATTTGCTAGCAACGTCCAAGTGGCTGGAGAGGTGCTTCTCTCTGGAGATACTGCTGGGGCAATTTGCTCTCCCAAGTGACCGCAGCAGGCTGTTAGAAGGAAAGAATGGGGAGCACTCCAGTTCCTCTGCTGTGCCAAATCTTCTTCCCATTCCTGTCCCCTCTCCCACCACTCACACTAGGAGATCATGCTTCAAACAGGGATGGGCCTGAGTTTGAAAATTTGCACCTGACCCTCTGATTTGGGTTTGTCAGTTTGCAGAAACAGAGGACTGCAAAAATCACATACAAATTTTCTCCAAGTGTAGTGGGATTTGGATTTCAGATTTTGTTTTAATCCTAATTCTATTTTAGCCTGACAGCTTCTCCATTTAATACTTACCACTGCTGTAAGAAAAAAGGTCTATGTGGCAGGCAGAAATGTGACCTTTTATGCTTTCTTCCACAATGTTTAAATAAAAATACGCAATCATGTCAATGCAGACTGCAAGCTAGTGATGGGTCTTGCTGTGGCTAATCCACCCAGTTGTACTGGCTGCTCGGAGTATTGACTCCAGAGGTCAAGGCTGGAGTCCCTTCTTTGTAATCGACCTGCTACATAACACTAAGCTTGGCCGTGCCTAAACATCTCTGCTTGAAGATGATGCCAGTTAATGTAGCTTTCAAATACAGAGATCATAATCTGTAAATACAACATTTGCCATCTAAAGACTTCAAAAAACCTCTTTATTTCTTGTAAAGAGCGTTCAGGGTAAAAATAAAAAGAGCTACATTAAAGCTAAGTTGGTATTATTACCTACAAACACTAGCTTAAATGAATAATCTTGTAAGCTGCTAGCAGTTTATTGAAATCCACTGCAAATGTGCTCCAACCCATGATATCTATACACAAACGATTATAAATTGTTTTTTCCATGTTTGAGTTGGAAACTGTAAATTCCATGGTTTTAAGTCATTCAATTTGTTATATGGATTTTTTTCTTGATTACTCTTTTGATATTTACAAGGGCTTTTCAGGAGTGAAGAATCTGTCTCTCTGATTATAAAGAGAAAACAGTTCATGTGACATGAAGCTTTGTCAAATGCATAAAAAAGCTGCCTGGATTAATTACTCTACTTTTGCTAACACTGAAAGCAAAATCGGTGATTTCAACTGTTTCTTTAAAGTACAAAGAGGGGGAAAAAAGGGTTCAGATATAATGCTGCTGTAATTCTCTGTCTGCATGGCTACAGTGTCATAGAACAGGATTTAACCAAAACAAGGAGGTGTTCTAAATGTAACTACAGACATTACTTCAATGAAGACATTTTCAGCAGTACAGGTTATTTCTGATCATAATATAAGTGCAGGATAATTTAAATTAATATAAAAGATCCTTTGGGGGGCCATATTTTTTAATTGCAATTACACAATGAATATTTGATACCTATATTTGGCATATAATGAGGATTAAAATTATATTCCCCAAACAGAGGTTTAATAACAATGTAAACTACCGAGAACTTCATTAAAGGGGCTAAGGGATTAGAAATGAGATTTAAAGGTGGCCAAGGGGAAAATCAGAAACTTCAAACACCTCTCCTAATATAAATTGCAATATTTAATATAAAACATGGAGAATTGATGCGGGCCTCAATCAAAGTGCTAAAAAGCTGCCTTTGAAACCGAGCCGTCCCCGAATGAAAACCCTGTAGCTAAAGACCCTGCCCGCACCCCGAGGATTAGCGTGCTAAAGCCCAGCTCTGGTGGGAGCCGCGCTGAGCCCTGCGCAGGGATGTGTCGCCGGCTCCCTGGCCGGGCTCCCGCCTGCAGCTGGGGAGCGTGCAGGGCGGCTCGGGGTGGCATTGGTGCTGCCAAGCGTCCCCGCCAAGGCCGGGCATTGCACTGCAGACCTTCACGGTATAAGCCTCTACAGCTTTCACTAAAGAGCATGTCTCCTGGGTTGAGAACAAGAGCAGACTCCTACTTTGCGGCGCAGCCATAGAGCAGGATGCGCAATGCTCACTGACCTGTGGGTATATTATGTATTATGCAGCGCATTTGCCTCTTCTCCCCCAGCCAGCTGTGAGCCAAAAGCCTGCTCTGACCCAATGGCAATGCTACCTGCCCAGGGCAGAAAGCCCAGCCACGACCCCTCCGTCTCTGGCAGGGTCCTATGTACATCGGACTGTGCAAAGGTGCCAAACACTCGCTATGGTGGGAAAGCACCATGTATCTTCTGCCTCACCCTGTTTTACGGAGGCGGTTGTAATGCTTACGGCACTGGTGCGGCGGCTGGGGCAGGGAGCTGGGAGGTCCTAATGTTTTATTCTAGTATTTCACTCATTCAAAATGAAGAGCCAAGATTTTCAAAAAAGGATCCTCACACAAGGCTCCTAAGTCAGTCTTTGGGTACCTAGAGAGGTATCAGAAAGCACAAAATAATTGGCAACTCCCTTAAGATTCAGTGGCCTTTCCAAACTCAAGCTACATATTTCCATAAATATGTCTGCGTGCCAAAGCCCAGTGTCAGGTGCCTTCTTCTACCCATCTCAGGTAAAATAGATAGGGCAGCTCACCTCCTTCCAACCCAAAAAGTCTTCCCCGACACACACTGGGGACTCCTGTGCAGCACGGTGAGGCCGTGGGGCACACATTCCTACCTGCCTGAATCCCATCCTGCAGCAGGAGGTCTCCCTCCGGGTATTTCATGTCAGGATCAGTCTTACAGTAAGTAATTATTCCCAGACCCAAATGTAGCCAAGGTGTCTCGCAGGTTGCTCCCCTCTCCTCTGACAAAGACTTTGAGGCAGCTCACATCCCTTGAACACATTTTCTACCACATAAATAAGTCTAAGTACATGCCTGTTTTTTCATGAGCAGACAGTGTTATTTCCAGCTGCAGCAGTTTGCGTCACTTGACTAAGAAGCTATATATACATGTCTATACATCTATACGTATAGACGTGTGTATGTATGTGAGTACATACATATGCTATATATGGATGCATATAAATCTATATGTATGTATTTGTGTATATTTATGTATCTATGTATCTGTGTGCATTCACCTGTGTGTTCGGCAGGGCAGGCGGTTCAGACCATGCATCCTGTCCGACCTTGGCAAATGTCATCATCTGGACGCTGCCTGTAATGTTTCACGTCTAGAAATGAATGATATACCTACAAAGTGCAAAGTAGTGCCTCCTCTCAGCTCCGATTGCTTTTGTTTTTACTTCTTTATTAATCATCTCCTGCTGATATGTGGGAGGAGATTCTGATGATGAATATGTGTTAAATAATTTGCAAGCATTCATTTTTTTGTCCTCGTTTTCCAACGTACCAAACTGGCATAAATATTGGCAGAATCTCCTTTAATCCTCCAAGGGATCCATGCCTCACTCTCTATCCCGAGTCCTAATCTCTCTAATATGTTGTTGGGTCAGTTACCCAAGATGGAGTGCGTACATCCTTTCCTGACTCATTTTCTTTCTCGTTCTCTTTTGCTAACATTGGCTTTGACAGGAGAATTGCCCCTTCCCTCTCTGCTCATCGGCTAAATCTGCATTGCACCCTATGCAGAGGGGAGAATGGATGGAGTAGCTGGGTTTTTTGGACATGAAGTGGTACCTTTGTGGGTCCCTAATTCACCCTTCCAAGTGTCATAATTGCCAACAGAGGTCTTTTTTTCCTTCTCATAATGTACAAAATGATCTGCCCTTTTATGATTGCCTTGAGAATATCCCACAAAGCTGACGGTGAGGGAGCAGATGCCTCATTCAATTCCAAATAGAAGGAAATCTGTTGTCTCAAATAATCCCTAAATTCAGACACTTTCAGCCAGCTATTATCAAGAGACCACATTTTAAGAGCAGATGTGTTATTAAGGCTGAGAAATGTTATGAGTACTTCGTGATCTGACAAATGAATTCAGGCTATCCAGCATTCCAACATTTGATCTTTTAATAATACAAAAAATGAAATGGAAACCACTGGGAGGGGGGGTCCCTTCCACAAGACACTGACCTGGAATTTTAGGGCTCGCTTACATTTTCTGGAGCATATTGCCAGTGGAGATTTGGGGCGCCTGCTGCCTGCACCGATATTATAATTTCATCCCTGTGATGGCTAGACCTCTGCCTTACAAGTTAATCTCACATTTTTACTGCCTGGACTTGTGCTGTACACCCGTCTAATGAAAAGATTCATTTGGCTACAGCGGCATTTAGAGGCTACTAAAAAGGCGAGTCTGGTTCTCATCTCACTTAGGCGTGTGTAACTGCGCTGCCTGCCATGAAGCACTTCTGCTTCGCACATGTGTGAGGGAGGTTAGACATGGGGCCGGGGTCGTGCCCAAAGGGCGCGAACAGTCCATAAAAGTTTGCCTTGCCAATGTAACAGCTAACTTGCGTTTCACTGGGCGGCGCATAAAAATTGCTGTAACTGTCTTTAAGAGGAGTTGTAGAGAAACTGCTCATTTTCTCTCCTGCCGTCAGGCTTCTCCCTCCACCTGATGCTTGAGCTGGTGTCCTCAGGGGCAAACGGAACCTGGCCGCCTACGTGGGCAGCAGGCGAGGAGTGGCCGGCGCCGGAGCCCCACACGATGGGGAAGTCCGCGAGCAAACGTGTGCAAGAAGGGCAGGAAGGCACGGCAGTGCGAGGTGCCGCGGCGCTGCCGTCTAGACGGCAACCAAATGAGCAGTCTGGGTGTGTGGAGGAGGGCATGTGGCCATTTACCTGGCTGCAGTAAATTAGCTCACTCCCCACTGGTGCTGCCCACAGGACAGCTTGCTGTGGATTACTTGGCTCCAGGCTGGCACCAGGGGTGCTTTGTCCTACTCGCAGGCACAAAAGTGAGGAAGACTCGCCCTCAGTGTTTAGTTGCTGGGTTTGGTAGCATTGATTTCACAGGTTCCCCCTTCCCCTCCTGAGTCATTTGAGCTTCCAGTACTCTATAGCTGCTATCTGGGGAGACAAGCAAGTGGTGACAGACATACTGAGCCTTTTCAGCACCCACAAACTCTCTGCTCCTATTTATGCAGCTCCAAGATG
Source organism: Aquila chrysaetos chrysaetos (assembly GCF_900496995.4). Classification (NCBI taxonomy): domain Eukaryota; kingdom Metazoa; phylum Chordata; class Aves; order Accipitriformes; family Accipitridae; genus Aquila; species Aquila chrysaetos. The sequence continues at coordinate 26,740,174 of NC_044016.1, read as the reverse complement.
ATGAAAAAGTCTGCTGCTTTTGAAATTTTCTCCAACTCTGCTGAGGTCACTTTACAGAGGAGGGCAAGTACGTACCACCATTCTCAGTGTGCAGACCAAGAAACCACAGCACTGAGAGGGTTAGCAATTACTCCAAGAAAGAACTACCAGTGTCAGAAATTAGAGGCACTGTTGCATCACCTGGATTGCACTGCCACTCCACAGAACCACAAAATACATAGAGTCCTTTCTAATCACATATCTTGGGCTACATACATCTCTAGGTACTTGCAATAGGAAATCCTCAGAGATGAAGGCAGACAAATCCCTGCAAAAAAAATTCCAGTTAGCAACTGCATTGCCAGGGACCAACCCTAGAGTAGGAAAGCTGCAGATAAAGCTTTCAAAGATGCCTAAGTGACACAGGTGCTCAGACTAAAAACTCTTTCGAGCACTTAATGGGATTCCTGCTCAGCCGTCCCACAGAAAACCTTTCAGGTTTTCCTCAATACCCCCCCTTCAGTGTTTTCTATTAACTTTGACACAGCTTTGAGGTTGGAGAAGGGGCCACATGACCCCAAGTGAGGCAGGGCTGCAATAATCCCAGGGAGCCCTTAGGAGTCTCTTGCAGCACCCCTACCTCTAGTAGGCTGGATTTGCCACTACTGGCAGCAAGAACATGCTGCATTGGTCCAGGAACCAAAGCCAAACACTGCTCAGACATGCCATCTGTAAAAAATAATGATACCCTCCTCCCCACCATTCTGGGATTTTTACTTCAATTTGGTCATTCTGAGCTTTTCTGATCATTAGAGAAAGCCTCCTGCTTCTGAGCAGGTTTGTTCAAAAAGCGTATTTCGACATCTTCTACTTCTGAGCTGAAAAAGAAGCAGCCTGCATAGAAACCTAGTTTTCCTCACTCAGATGTACCACATTTTAAATTCAGAAACAAAGAGATGCACATGGGTAAGTGAAAGCACATCTTGCAGAGATCATCCAAGAGCTCCTACATCTTTCAGACTACTACCATAAGCACAACTTGCCGACCACTCCATCTGAGGAAAGAAATGAGAAATTATGAGGGTCACTGAGCACTCCATGTATCTCCAAGTGCTGCAGTTATTTAACGAGTCGGCTATTGCAGCGGCGACACCAAGAAGGGCCGTGCTCCTCAGTGGGCTGCACACACTCCACTGCCTGTGCACTGAGGTGGCTCGGCCGCCACGGAGAGGACGAGTTAGCAAACCCCCCCCAAACCGAGACTGTTTCCCGACAGCCGGGGCTGGGGTGTTATCCTCATGTTTGTGATTCTTTTTCACAGGAAGATTGCAATGTGTGGGGTTTTTTTTTCTTTCTTTTTAAATGCACATTTAGTCTAAGCAGTAATGCAGGAGATCTGAGGTGCTAATATATGATGTGAGGAAGGACTGAAGTCTCCTGGGGGGGGTCTTTTTGGCAATGACTTTCCTCAGTGAGAGGTTTGAATGAGGAATGTTACATGCACCGAAAATCACTCAGAGGACACAGGCACACAGGGGTGAAAGCTTGGTTGGTGCAGGGGGGGAGCTTCCCCGCCTCACAGTGCTCCCCTCATGCCCCTTTTCCCCATCCCTGGGATACTCATCCTATCCTGGTTTCTCCATTCTCCCCCTTCTCAGCAGCCATGCAATGCTTCCCCAGAAAATTCTTCTGCAGGTCAGACCTGCTGGTACACATGGTGCTGCAGGGACAGGACTGGCACATATCCAGGTCATATCTAAAATGGATGGGATTGAATGTGTACATGAGGCTGGATTTGTGGGTAGAGGTTAGAAAAGCTACGATTTTCCAAATTGGATTCCTTACTCCTCAGGACAAGCAGTGATGACAGGTTTTCTGCTGCAGACGTAACCGTCATGCCGTTGGCACAAGCAGAACCACCAGGTTGCACCAGTTCTAAATCAGTTACTAAAATATATAGCAGTACTAGTTAAATTAGTTATTTCTGGTCAGAAAATGAAGATGAATTAGCAAAAACAGATCAAATACTGCAAAAAAAAGACAACATTTTAAATTAAGACTTTTTTTCAAGTCAAGATTTTGAAATGGAAAGCAAAGGTTTTAAAAAAGCAAGCAGTAGACGTTTTAAAAAATGAGGGAGCCCCCACACACTAACTTTCCCCCTATATTCTACCACAATAAAAGATATCTCTGTGATCAAAGTGGATTCCATCAGGAATGTTACGATAGATGTCCTTACAGCGTGCATATACTCTTTACAACATGAAAGATCAAAATCTTTCTAATTGGTTCGAAGGTTTATAACTGTGACACTGCTTGGTCATTATTTGTTTAAAAGGTAAGATCAGGACAGTGGTTTAATTGCAAGGTAGTATATTTGACCAGAGAAGTTGTTTCCATTGTGGTACAAAACCCCCAGAGGTATCTGGATAGGCCTGAGAAAGGGATCTATGGAAAGGAAACCTCTAGTCAGTAGGCTTAAATCTGCTGCTCAGCATGTTTAGTAGTACCACAGAATTGCAGAACATTTGAGGCTGGAAGGGTCACCTAGAGCAGATTGTCCAGCTTTTGAATATTTCCAAGGATGGAGACTCCACCATCTCCCCGGGCAACCTGTGCCAGGGCTCAGTCACCTGCACAGTAAAAATGTGTTTCCTGATGTTCAGACAGAGCCTCCTGTGTTTCACTTTGTGCCCATTGCCTCTGGTCCTGTCGCTGGGCACCACTGGCAATAGCCTGGCTCTGTCTTCTTTACACCCTCCCTTCAGATATTTGTACACCTTGATGAGATCCTCCCTGAGCCTTCTCTTCTCCAGGCTGAACAGACCCAGCTCTCTCAGCCTTTCCTCATAGGAGAGATGCTCCAATCACCTCTAACCATCTTTCTGGCCCTTTTCTGGACTCTCTCAGGTAGCTCCATCTCTCTCTTGTACCGAGGAGCCCAGACCCGGACACAGCACTCCAGATACGGCCTCGCCAGTGCTGATCAGCAAGGAAGGATCGCCTCCCCTGACCTGCTGGCAGTACCCTTCCTGATGCAGCCCAGGCTGTCGTCAGCCGCCTTTGCTGCAGGGGCACACTGCTGGCTCATGTTCAACTTGGTGTTCACCAGGACCCGAGGTCCTTTTCTGCAAAGCTGCTTTCCAGCCGGTCGGCCCATGTGTGATACACATGGTCTGTTGTAGAGTGCAAATCTAGGAGGCAGTTTGCTGTAATTAGAAGGGTTTTCTCAGCCATAATGTGCCATGATACCTTGAGTAGGTAGTGTCCTCGGCAGTAGATATACAGGGTACATTGCTCTCTGCAGTGACATATAGGGCAACGCTGCCATCAGTAGTGGGCAGAGCTAAGGTTCACAGAGCTCCAAGGCTGAATCGTTCAAGTATATTTTGAAATATCTTGAAAACTTTGTCTTAGCTTAGAATTTCCAAACTGAATATGAAACAGACTCAACATAAGACACTGGTTTTTTCCTTATAGTACATATCTGCATTTACAGCCTAAGTGTGTTAATTAAGCATTTGATATACAATTTTTTAGGGATTCCTTCCTCTACACATTCTTCAAAAATGTCTTGGGTAAATCTTGCTTGCAAAGGGAGACCATCGTTATTCTAAGCAAAAAAAATAAGGGAAAAAAGTCTGTTCTGTGCAAAGCTTATGTGCTCTGCAGGAGTTTATTTGTGGCAGTTACGAACACAGAAGGAGTTCTGGGTGATAAATATGTCCAAGCCTTCAGTGGCAGATCTTTATCAGTGCTGCAATGCTATACGGTACTAATGCCGTATTGTCAAAGCATCTGGGTTTTCCCATGGACAGTGTTTCTTCATCTGTGAACTCCAAGTTACACAAACTCTGTGGCCACTTGTTTTAATATGTAATAAAATTTGGCTACTTTAAGGTATATTTAAGGTATATGCTTTCCTGAAAGTTCAAATTGAAGTGTCGCTACAGTACCGTTCAAAAGCAGTCAGAGTGCTAGTGGGCAAGAAGCCAGTATAAATAAGATTTCTAACTCTTAGGGCAAGAAAAAATTTAGATAAGTATCGGAAAAAAATAAATATCCTTACTTTTTAAACTTTCATGTTGTCAGGAAGGCAGGTCTTCTCAACACTACTTTTAAAAACAAAGCAAAACACCTAGCAAAAGAGTAAATCTATAAACCCATAAAGCTATGATTATTCAGGTCAGTCATTTTAGGTTAGATGATGCCAGGGGGATAGAAATTGCTTTTTTACCAGCAATCTAAGTACATCATTATCTACAGAGAATTTACCATCTCCCCATAATAATATCCCATCTCTAGAAATACACTTATCCCTTAAAAACAATCAGTTGCAAATTTGAATAGAACCAAATTCTGTAGGGAAACATTTGAGCTATGCATATTTTCCAGTATTGCTCCCTTCTCTCTTTCTCTTCATTCCTGTCGGTGATATGTGAATTGGTGTAAAATAACGCCAGGCAGCGGGACCTTTCCGCACTTTACCACAGCCTCCTTATTACGCTGCGTTTAGGTAACGGGTTTGCACCTTTTTTTGTGTGAAGAGGAGAACTTGCCTTCGCAGCCTTGCATGCAGAAAGGCCTGTCTCCAGCAAATCAAGTTACAATTTTGAGCCATATTCTGCTTTCCATGTTTGCATAAAACTCCCACTGACATGAATAAGAGTTCTGTGTATATCATGCTGTGTAATAAATAGCATTCAAAACAGAACCTATGCAAAGCTTTCTCACTGTTTTGGGCTACCAATTTATCCTTGTATTTACAGAATATTGATGTAAGCAGATGCCCGAACTGCCTGTCATTTTTAAAATATGCAGAGATGACTGGTACAGTGGCTACTGACTACAAAACCACCGCAAACTTTCTGGGGCTGCGATCTTGCCGGTCGGTCCCTTTGTTCCGCTCCCCCAGGCCACGGCAAAAGATGCCCTCACCCTGACTCAGCTCCGTGCACACACACACACACACACTCACCCGCTTGACAAATGATGTGCAGCTGAGCTCACCCTTGCCTTCACTGGCACATCAGCGTCCTCGCAGCTATGTTGATCTAAGTTGGGGACGGGGGAGGAAAAAGCAGCACAACTCCAGATCCACCAGGTTTGATGTGGAGGGGTTTTGTACAGCTCTATCTGCCTATTAAAAGGAGCAGATCCTTTCTGCTCCCTTGGGCTGTGAACCAAAAGCAGAGCAGCAGCTTCCACAGTGATCAGAGACACAACAGAGCGGTTCACTCTTCCCACAACACGTAGACCTCTGACTCTTCCTTATTTCCAACATCAGAGGGAAGACTTTCCTCTCCTTTCTCCCGTCTACAACGTTCTCTCAAAATTTCTGGGTTTTAATAAGGCAATTGACAAATAGCATCAACACGGCATAAATCAAATGCTAAATATTTATGTGCTGTATAGATCTCAGGAAATGCTGTCATCTTTTGTCTACCCATTTCAGAGCCTTAGATGCTCATTACTTGTGCTAAGGGGGCCGGGGAGAAAATGAGTAACTAAGCTGGTTACGACTGCAACTTTCCTCAGTGAAAGTCTACCACAAACGTAATGAGAGGCAAGCGGGGCACACCAGGTTTATGCGTGGAGATCGTCATCAGCAAGCAGTGCACTTGGAAATGTCAGGATGGCTCTGCTAGGTATGATACCCAGTTTCCTGAATTTTTGTGAATATAATCCTTGATTAAATCTCTCCCCAACAGGTTTTGGCCTGGGGCGTGAGCTCGTTCCAGCCGCCTCTCTCCCCTCCCAGAGGCCAGCACAACCCCCAGCGCGTTGCTGGCACCTTCCCGTGCAGTGTCTCCCACGGGGGATGCCAGTGCCGGCCATCCTCGTCCTGCCTGCCCTGCTGGGGAGTGGCAGGGGCGCAGAGGGCAGGGCAGGACTGCTCTTCCCAGCTGTGACCCACTGCCAGGACAGAAAAACTGAGAAACACTATTCAGCCTGGCAGCAGGCAGCAGCTCATTGACTAGTGTCCTCCAACACTTGACTTCTTCCAAGCCAGCAAAATAGCTCTGTGCCTGCAGTCCATGTGTGTGTGTGCTTGCATGCCTGGGTGCATGCAAATAAGCTTTCCAAAAGCACCCTGTCCTTACTGAGTGTGCTTTGGAGATGTGCCACTCCACAAATATTGGAAAAGCCCTGTGGAGCTATTTTACTTTATTTTTGAGCATTGCTAATATATGACGACATCGTTTCCACCCTTTGCAATTTTCCACAGATGATTTCTACGTTATTTCATGTTGATTCTAAAACCATTTAATAGGGTTTCCACGGAGCTCAGCCATCTCGTGAAGGAAAATAAGTGCTTCTGCTGCCCTGGGGAAGCTAGAGGAGACAACTCTCAAAAAGCTATCTGAATGCACGCTTTGTAGTGAGGAAGAAAAGTCACTGAGACAAGAGCAAAAAATTGTAGCTAGTAAATCAGAAATTAAAATTCAATTCTCTGCGCAGGAAAAGCCACTTTCAAGTCAAAGAAGTTCTGGCTATACAACATCTGCGGCAAGGCACCAAGTGATAACACCCAGTATCATGAGAGGAAAGATACAGTGACACGGTTGTAATGCTGTCATTGGTGACTCTTATTTTAAGAGCTGGACTCTTTCAGTTAGCGACTACTGCGTGATAACGGGCCCTCAGGTGTCTGCACAAAACTGGTTCTCATAGAACTTTTTCATTTTCAAAATTTTTCATTTTTAGCTGTCTTGGATGTGGCAATTAATTTTGGAGCCAAGGAGACACTCCTGTGCATTTCCATAAAAATAAGTCACAGTTTGTGTGTTTACTCAGAATGGGATGAAAAATATTTAGTGATTTTCTACGCCTCACTTATTGATTGTACAGCTAAGAAATTTGACATTTGTGAGGTGTGCTGGTGGAATAAAAAATAGCAAATTCCCAGTCTTATTTTTTGTTTTGTAATTTTGATTTCTGTTTTTGAAACTAAGTGCACGGTATCTATTTCCATTGCATATTTTAATATGAAGTGTTGACCTTACGAGACCTTTTAGGATGCATGAAAATCTGCTTTAACTTGTAAACAACAGGGAAAGACAGAAACATACAAAAAATTAAAGGGGGGATAATAATGATTACAAGTGATTTGGGCCTGCTGTTTATTATAAAAACTGCCCACAGCTTTTTATTGCAAGTATTAATTATTATGTATTAAGTATTATTTTATTACAAGACCATGGTTTTGGCAGCTTACAGCTGTGCCAAACATTAATGATTTGAAGTTAAACTTACCATACTGTTCAGGTTGATTGGGGGTTTTTGGGTTTGTTTTTTTTTTTAAATTTCTGATCCATCAGCTTTGGCCTTTCCAAGAATGAGGTTTGGGAAAAATATGTTGTTTTGCCCAAATTTAAATGTTCTGGCAACTTTTTCTTGGAACCATTGTAGCATTCCCATGCTTCGAAGCAGGGCTTGAAATCTGGCAGGGGATTGGCCTTGACTTCAGGGATATGCCTTGTACCATCTTTCTGAAAATCCACCTAATTTGGCCAACACATGCTTTTGGGGAAAAAAAATCTCACTTCATAGCTGCTCAGTGGAGACTCTATAGATGTTAACAGATAAATCCCCCAAGAATGCAACTGTCATAGAGCATGCTCCTCTCGTCATTATCTCCAAGAGACAATAGAGACTGAACATGTACCTCTCCGTGAAATAACAAAGCACGCCCGAGGCCAGCGTTATGGGAGAGAAGCCAGCCTTTCCCCGTAATAGCTGCTCTAGGCTGAGTTAGAGCCAGCACTGAGAAGAGGGGCCATATCTGTAGTGTACAGGACTATATTCGTATGATACCCTCAGGTTATGTTTATGCTGGTGGACCTGCAAACATGTCCAAATTCTTGTAGGTAGGTATTCATCAGGTTACCACTCAACTGGCTTCCAGAGAGGTGGGCAGAGGCTCTGTCGAGGTCTCTGATGCAGATGATCAGGGAATCGGGACTGCAGATCAGATCACAAAACCTTGAGTACTTTCTGCTCAGTCAGCTTACTGCCTCAGTGACACTCCTGGTAGGACTGGATCTAGTGAGGTAAGGAGCCCGGGCTAAATACATTTGAAGTCTAGAAGGCAAGAGAAACAAGAATACAAGAATAGGGAGCAGAGAGGCTGGGGCATAAATCATTTAGAGGGCAGGAGGCAGAACAGGTCAAAGCATGAAGAGGACTGGGCAGATGAACCATGACCAGCAGAGTGCATATCTTAGTGACTTTCCTACAGCATCTGGAAAGAACTGTACTGTTATGGGGATCTCAATGGATTCTCCAATTGGAGAAATGTGTTCACAGGAGAACACTGTAGATGAGACTTCTTTGACACAAAAGACGTGGCAGCCAGCATGAGGGAATTCCAGTTGGGACTTCCTTATGGTGTGTGAAGATCAATGGACTGGAAGTTGGTGGCTGCTTAGGGACATTTTTCGTGACCTGACTGCACTCACTACACCAAAGACAGTATCCACTGTAGTACGTATACTTGACACTTGAGAAGGGCTAATAAGAAACGTGAAGAAAACTGGGAGTAAAAATTTGCAAATTTCTTTTGCAACCAAGAATGGTGTGTAAGAATACTCAGGTCATTATATGGTCAAGAGGGCAAGGTTTCACTATTAAGAAAAACGGCAGATTTGTCTGAAAACTCATTCTGTTTGCGAGGCAAAGAAGAGCCATTTCTTAGGGCAAGAAAGACCAAATAAGAGGCATTATAACTTACCAAGTTTTAACAAAAACAAAGTAGGTTCAAAGAGCAGGGGAAACAGCAGACTGAGAAGGTCAAGAATTATTTATTTAATAGAGTAGAAGCAAAAGGAATTGGCATCAGCCTATTAGTGGGGGGGGGGGGGGGGGGGAGTGCCAGCATTGTTAATGATGCGGAAATACTCAGTGCATATTTTCGTTCTACTTGGAAAGAAGTGGGGCAACATATCAGTATCACATGAAGATGTGAAAGTCATTTCCAATCTACAAATAACTGAAGGGTATATTAAATGACTCCTAGAGATACGAATATTTTAAAATTAGGTGGTTTGGATAACTAGCGTGCAAGAGCTGTAAAAGTTTTGCTGAGAGAATCTCTTTCCCACTATTATTTCTGGCAAATATTTGTATATGAAGGAAATCCCGGACGGCTCCAGAAGATCCTACATGATATAAGGCAAAGCATTGAGAGCAGATTTTCCACAGTGGACACTAAGATTGCCTACTACAGTCTTTTGTGTAGAAGTCCTGAGCTCCCACATGCAGGTAGGAGCCCATGTGTGGAGCACAGAAAGCCCAGGGGCCCTGCAGGGGTCACCTCAAAGAACTGGACCCTTCTCATCTCCCTGTGTAATCCACCACCTATAAACAGGAATAATCCCACCTTCTCATCTCCGAAAGGTGTCATGAAAATGAAGCCCACCAGTGCAACAGGGGTAAGTATACTAGAAGAGCCTGCAGGAAAGTGAACCACTCCAGCTTCGCATCAGGGTCTGAACAGTGTTCGGTGAACAAGGCGTGGGGTCTTGTGCTGAGCACAGACCCAATACAAATAGCTGCTCATTAAGTGAGCACCACCTGCTCCATGAGCTGCATGAGGCAGGAGTTCTGTGGGACAAGCAGTGCAGGATTACGCTCTTGTAATTAAAGACTGCCACAATGTGCGTCTGCACAGAGGGGCCAAACTGAAGCTCCACAAGCCAGCTTAGCAGTGGCCTTTTCTAGCTTCTCAGCACTTGATTTTGCTACCCTTAGCAATGATCTTTCACTGCGGTTTGTGTGTGTAATGTCATTACGTAGTCTTTGGTAAGGGACCAAAGCTGATGTGGCATTGTGGAGCTCAGTGGAACCTCTTTTAATTGCCTCTGAGACATCGCTGGTGTGAAGCAAGACAAAAGGCGGTGGAGGGAGTAGACATAAAAGGAACTACGAGACCTCTTGTATTCCAGAACACATCCAGTGAGGAAGTGGGAAGGAAAAGAGAAAGAAGATATGCCAGATGTGATGCTTGCGTGAAAATGCAAACTAACCCCTCTTTGTCTCCCTAAGACCCCAAACTTCGGGGAAGTTTGCCTTCTGATCCCAGTTCCAGCTCTGTGACTCAAGCTTCACTCTCCAGATCTGCAGTGTATCTTCCCATTTATCTCTAACTAGGACAATTTCTGAGTCCTATATGAGTCATCAGTGGGTTTTATATAGAAACCAAAGAAGGTTCTTCCAGTCTCTCAGTAAGATATGCCGTGCTGCCAGGGAAGCACTTTTGGTTGTTCTGACGAGCAATTGTAACTGCTCTGAATTGCCAGAAATGCCGTCTGAAGAGCAAAAGGATCGTTTGCCATCTAAATCCAAAAGGGTTTATAATGCAATCTTTGTGTCGCCTGAATGCGTTGATCCCACCTTGCAATCGCTGATATTAGGCTTTGCAAACTGGCCAGATCCCAGTGGGTATAATTTTCAGGCTGGCTAACTCGCAGGGTTCGAGTGATGCCACTCGGGGGCTCGGAGCCAGCGGAGGGGAGGGGGCGGCGTGCGACACGCGGGAAGGGGTCTGAGTCAGGGCTCCCGAGAGCAAGGAGACCTGCCTCCTCTCTCCTTCCTGCTTCTGGAAACCGCTCCTCGCAAGCCGGGTCCGCTCGCTGACAGCCACCTACCCTGCAGTTAGGTCCTGTCCTTTCTCAGCTGAGACAGGAGGGACAGGTGGCCCATGCCGGAAGCAGTGGCTGCGGCACAGGAGCAGGGGGGGATCCTGGTCGAGAGCCCAGAGCTGCCATGTGACAAACAGGAGGCCAGGTATTAACAGGTGGGTGAGAAGACAGGGGCTGGCTGCCTGCTCGGGGAAGCGGCCGTTTTAAAACCAAGGCGGCAAGGATCACAGGGAGAGCGTGCACGGTGGGGAGGGCATATTTTGAAGAGGAGGAGGAAGGAGCTGTTTTGGAATTGGGTGTAAAGCCATTTGTTTGGAGGGATGCCAGGGTAACAGTAGGTGCCCAGAACAAACGCGCGCAGCCATCCCAGCACTCGGAGCCCGCATGCTCGTCCTTCGCAGTACCTAAGTAGGTCAGCCCATTTCTTCAACCTTTCCTCTTCCCTTTCTCACTTGCTCTCTTTGTGGGAGGTGGCGGTGGCGGTAGCAGAGGGGCTACACCCGTTTTCACTGATTTCCAACACTGTCTACGTGTGAACAAGAGAAGCGGAGAGAAGCTAAAGCTGCTTTCTTATTAACAGCTGGTGACAGTCCCTTTACACAGTGCATGTCGCATTTCTTAGCCGAGGTAGAAAGGAGTGAGAGAGGAAGGCAGTTATTTAAAGTTTAACATTACAGATGAATTACAAGGATATTCTGAGGCTCACAGTCCCCCTCAGCAATTCTGCGAGCCCCGAGGCTGGCCTCGCCACACCTTTGCAAGCAACTATTTTAGGCAAGTGTGCTCATCGGGTTCGGGAGGACGACTGCTCCAAGTAATTCTGGGATGCAGGTTTCGCACCACAGGATGCCAGCGGGATCCAGTGAAGGTTATGGACTGTCTAGCCTGAACTCCATCTGTGCCCTGAAGTTTCCTCTTGGCTGGGCACCGCTGAAGGACCAGAAGCAGCCAGTAGGAAGCAGTAGGCACAGGGGCTCATAGGGAATTTAAGCCATCTGAACGTGGCACTCAGTTTTTTAAGACAACATTTTTTTAAATGCTGTGAACATATTGCACCCAATTATAATTGCGTTATGTACTCCATGCCGTGCTATGAGTGCATGTCTCCTCCTAGCTATGGAGGGGCAAATCTGACACACGTACAACAAGTGCGCTGTTTTCTCTTATGTAGCTTCTCCCAGCCTGCGTACCACGATAGTATTTGCATGCCTCCCAGTAGGGCACTGAACTGTGTGGCTAACATCTGCCACGTGTTGTTTGTTCTGTCCTCCTCTCCCAAGGAAGGAGGTGAGTGTAGTGGAGCATCTTGTTTTTGCAGCACATTTGTTCAGCTTTTGCTTTCCCCGCATGCGGAGCTATGTATTTGTATTAGCAAAAGTAAGGGCACAGAAATGTGTCCTGCAATTGGAAATGCCTTTATTTCAGTAAGGGGAATTACGGCTAATTAAGTCAAATTAAAAAGGGAAGGGAGACTTGATTTTCTTTATTCTCGGCATACTCTGTTTAACAAATGGGTCTTAACCACAGATGACAGTATTAGCTTCAGCCTCTCAGACAAGGAAATCTTGGCTGCTGTTCCCTCTGCCCATTTATCTATGATAAATTTAAAGACACATGTTCCCCCTTCCTGGACAAACACTCTTCAACTCTTTTTTTTTATCTAACAGTAAAATACGTTTGAAATGTCTTTATATGTGTCCTTTTTCCCTTTCTTTGAATGGGCAGCCTTCTACACAATACCCTCCGTGGACCTTGCCGAACAATAACACTGGCTCTGGACACAGCTCTGTTTCATGGCAGTTTGGGTCTGCGCCTGATTTAGTGGCAGGGGCACTTCTGAAGCCTAGGACTGTGGCCTGTAGGCACTTCTATCTCTAGAGCTGTACTTCAGGTGTTTTCAGCTTCACATTATGCTGAGGTTGATTAACAATCCTTAATCAAGCAAATAACCGGTATTATTCAAACAACAGTTCTGGTATTCTAGGCGGCACTGAAACGTAGAACAGACTGACCTCTCAAGACAGGAGGGAAAATCTGTGTTTTAGCCAGAAACTGAAACATCATTTCTTGAGCCCAGAGGTAATGTCCTATGCACTGTGTGTGTGTTTCTTCAGCTCTTACAGTTTGATGGTTTTTCATTCGAGCCAACTTCTCAGAGATTTTCTTACTATCAGTATAAAAACAAAAACAGCGTGTCACTGTTAACAATAAGTTGATTTACACTTTTTCTCTGTGTCTTTTGAGATGACCTTATTTTAAAGGGTCAGAGTGAGAATTTCTTTGCTTTAAGCTGTAGTAAAATGCTCGGTTTCTTATAATCTTTGCCACTGCCTTCCAGGCTCTCTGTCTCATCCAGCACTTGCTGGTTTGGTGTTATGACAAGAAGCAAACGCAGGTTCACGAAAGCATTACAGGAAGCAAATAGTGCCTTTAATCCTGGAGGTGTGCCAGCCCAGCAGTATCAAAGCTGAGACTTTCCTGACCTCCATCACGGGGCTCCGAAGCCGGTCAGGATCCAGCCTGTGCTGAAGGGACCTGGACTCGGAGAGCTTCGGAGACGTGTGCTGGCAAGGTCTGTGCCACATCTCTGAGGTCCAGCATGGCATGTAGTGTTTCTGTGCATTCAACACCCATTAAAAGACCCAGTCTACATTTTCCTCTCTACGAGTGTTCTTTTCGTGTTAAAGTGATTTTAAAGGAGGAAAAATGCAGTAACAGTGAATACACTGAACATCAGGACAGGGCAATATGAAGCCCACTCTGCAGTCAACCCCGGGCTGATGGAGGAGTGGCCGCCAAGCCCAGCCCCAGGCATGCTGCAGGGTGATGAGATGGCCTCCTGCACTGGCCCTGTGCCTCTGGGACAGGCCTTCATCACCGGACACCCCCCTCGCCACAGCTGGGCCCGACCCTGGCCCAAAACGCGCTGCACAGGCCGTCCCCGGCCAGCCGGCCAGGCCTCGCGCCCGGCTGCGCCCCGCTGCGCTGCGGCCTGCCCGCTGCTCCCAGCCGAGGGCAGGAGTCAGCACCGTGCTTTGAAGAGCTGGCTGGTGTCCGCTCTTCCCTGCCTCCCCCCTAAACATTTGTTTGTCTTAAATACAGCTTTTTTTCCCTTGGGGCTGCCACAGATTTTCCACCTCAGCGGCCAACCAACGGCCGGCGAGGGACCTTCGTTAGCGGCCATGAGGAAGGCCGTCTCTCCCAGTGCCAGGCCCTTCTGGTGAGGGAGGCAGGCGGCAGCTTCGCGTAAAATGCCAAACAACCTTCCTTGTTTTCCTTGGTTGCCAGGGTAGGAATTGACATTGTCCCCGGCGGAGCACAAGGACTCCCCGTGACATGGCAGGGACAATGGGAAGGTATGTTTTCTTGACCTGCTGCAGGAAATCCTGTGCGTCTTGCTGGGGAACGCAGCATTTTCCTGCCCAGTCTGCGGCCGGGCTGCGGCTCTGGGGGCCCGCAGCAGACTGCTCGAACGTGCTGTGTTTTGAGCGTTTCTTAAATTTTAACAGAATCGGCTCTATTCGGTGCCCAGGCAGACCTGGGCGCTGTGAACCGTGGCCTGGTGCGCTGCAGCGGTGCTGGGTGCTGGTCGGGCGGGCCAGCCTCCTCCCTCCGGGGCCGAGGGAGGACAGTACGTGCCGAAAACAACGCTGAGCTTCGCAGCTATTACCTGCTACGAGTCGTAGGGGCGACACTGTCTCTCCTGGCTGGAGCTGAGCCGACCGCTTCCACTCAGCGTTACTGCTGCTGTTGATTAACCGATTTTTATTTTTTTTAATTTTTTTTTTAAAGAAACAATTCAGAAAGTGACGCATTACTTCTGCCTGTGGACAGAGGGAACAGCTGAAACGTGGGAGTCCAGACTACAGCTGTGTGACTACAGCTTTTAAAAAAAAAAAAAACCAACACATATTTTAGTGAATAAAAACTACTGATTCCCTCTGCTGGTGTTATGGACCTTATTTACTTAGCAAGGTTGTGGTGGTGGTGGTTGTAGTCACCAGACTATCTGTGAAAGGAACAGTGAGACGAGCAGGAGAAGCCATGACCTCTTCACAGCTGGGGGGTGTTTAAACCACAGCAGTCCCTCGGCCTGACCTCCTTCCTCCACTCCACCCATACATCTGTATCTTCTCCTCTTCTCTTGGTCATCACTTAGGGTCCTGTCACGCAAAGCAGCCTAACCACCACAGATGATTGCATCCATCAGGGGAATGGTGTCATTGCTAGAAAATAAATATACACACAGATAAATTAGCTGCAGAAGGGCTTCTGCAGCCATTGGAAAAGCCTCATACTCTAAAACCCATCAAATGTTTAGGGAGTGTGTGTGAATAATTTCTGAACAGGAAAAAACAGAAGAAAACCAATTTTTTTTCTATGGCGGCCACGCACAAAGACAATGCCATTAAGGTTGGGTGACAGATCCATCAGAGACAATGATTAGCCAAGACTCCAAGTAACCTGTTTATCAACAAGTCCAGGGTGGCATTTTTATGTATTTCTCTTTTTTTGCCCTAATTCCTTGCCAGGCAGCTATGAACAGGGGCATGCCCATGAACTTGGTGCACCCTGTGTGCAAAATTCATGCAGCGAGGAGAAGGCTGTGTTTGTTAGAGAATTCATTTGCAAAAGCTAATGGGGCTGGCTGGAAGCCTCCCTCTACCTTTCCCCTTTCCTTTTCCCTTTCGGAACAGATGCAGGAAGAGCAACATCTCCCGGAAACATTTATGCTGGCATCATGTGATTCCTTGCACGTCCAAAATAACCTCCCTTACACAAATGCCTGCGATGGGTACATGCCGTTAGAGCATGAGGGACACCTCCTTGCCTACATGCTGTCTCCCGGCAGCAGTGCAACAAGGCAGCTACCACAAGCCTAATCTTATCGTTAATCTGCGGATCAGGGACACATGCAGACGCAGGCTGCTCGAGAAGGAGAGTGCATGTTAGTGGGACCTCACGTAAACAGCACCACAAAACAGATGTGATATGCAATGTGCCGGTGGGCCTCAACATGGGAAACTTTCATGTTGCCCCAGGTGGGGCTGGCTTCTGGTCCCATTGTCACTGGACAAGGAAATGTCTGCTGCTTGCCTGGAAATCAGGCTTTAAACCTAGCAGCTACAGATTGAGAGAACACGGGAATCAGGACTTTCCTCAAGCATTTCTACTGGCATGGTGTACAGGATTACATCTTTTGACATATCAGCATCTAACCACCTACCTTTCCAGCTGTCCTTCCTGCTCCTGCTGCACTCATCGCTGTACCCTGGAGATGAAGAGGCCTCTAGGAAGAAATGTTGGCACAGGGAACATACACATACATTGGGGTAGAGTAACAAATGCTGAGAGATTTTACTATCTGGCTTTTTGCCCCCCATCTGGTGGTTCCTCCCCTCTCTGCATCTCCTCACTTGCTCTCTTTCCTCATCTGTGCTTTGTCTCCCTCCTCACTGTGTGTCTTTGTCTGTCCCCTCCCCACCCTTGCCCTCCCTTTCCCCTCTCCGCTCTTCTGCCTTCTTCTGAGGTCCCATAGCCTCTTCCTAGTGCTTGGAAAATGAATATAAAAACTGCAATCTCAACAGGAAAAGAAAGCCAACAATTGCGATAAGCAAGTTTTCTTCTTGGGAGCAGTCTGACCAATGAGTCATTCCCAGGGCTTTTGAAATGACAACAGGCATCTTCTCCTGTCTTTGCTGTTGCTGCCGTTGTGTTCCTCACAGCAGTGCTTACCAGCCAGTGGAGAATGGGGCCCCCTTATGCTTGGTGCTGCATAAATCATTTTCTTTAGCCTGGGGAAAAAAGAAAAAAAAAACCCAAAAACTAAAGAAGATGAATGCGTGATTCAAGGATTTACTGCTCAGATTGCTTTGGGGGTCTTTTATTCCTCACCCTTTCCTGTGTTTCTCTCCCAGGCTGCCTCTCCTGCTGGCCTAGCCCTTCACCCCACCCCATCACTCTCTCTCATGTCTGGCTGCCCCCATCTGATTTACCTTCCACTTCACTTTGTCCCCTCCTTTGTCCACCCGCATGCTTCTCTCGCTGTCACTTACTCCCTCTCCTGTGTGGCCAGATCCCCTGATTGCCTTCTCCATTCCGCGATACTGGGTAGCTTTTTATCACCTTGCTGGTGGAATCAAGAGATGCAAAATATTCAGTGTGAGGTAGACACTGAATGGTTAAAACTTGGCAAAGTTATAGAAAACTGAAAACAGGCTCTCATAGCAGAAAGTGTCAGGTACCACCAGCTCCAGCTAAATTAAATTCTGTCCCTGTAGTGTGTATGCACAGAGACATTTATATTCATATTTTTAACAGCCTTCTAAACTCTGCAGTTCACTGACAAACCCTTCATGAAGCTATCATTCCTTTTTTAACACCTGAACTTTAAAATGTCACATATAGCATTTAAAAGGACAGGCAAATAACCAAGGAAACATCCTAGCATGCATTTTGCTTCCTCTCCTTATGGTTGATCTAAAGTCCGTGGAAATCAATGGCAGTCTTTCCATCTAGTTCAGCAGAGTTTGCATCCGGTAGGTTGGTTCCTCCTAAAATTTCAGACAAAAAAGACCCCCCACAAATGTGGTTTTTTGAGTTTCCTTTTACTCATATATCTGGCAAGACTGATGTGCTGTCAAATGATCTTTTCAGTGCTAAATATACACCATTAACTACTAATAAAAAAACAGGCTTTAAAAATTCAGCTCTTTTTGGCATCTGTACAGAGCATTCCACTTGATCTCACAAGATGTATGGTTTGCACTAGGACTGCAGTCACAGTTTTCTTGTTAAAGCTGTCAACCGTTCTAGTGTCTATCTTTACAATGCAATCCAAACCTTGGTTAGGAAAATACGCATTTTTGCTTGAACTATGATATTAAGATCCTTTTCCAGCCCTTTTCTGTATCCACTTGCAGGTTACAGCTCCTGTTAAAACTAGGTTGCAACATGAAAACAAGGGAGGGAAGAGGCTGATCCCTTCTGTTTGAGACACTTCCTCCCAGTGGCTGAGATACTGTGGACATTAAATGCTTCCTTAAACATGCTATTTTTTGGAAAACATGTCGTTAGAACCACTTACAAGGCAAAACTTCACTGTCTCATCTTGTTAGAGTTACAAAGGTAACTCCAGGACAGAACATCGCCTTTTGACTCTCTTAAAATCAGCAGAGAAATTTTCCTGAACATTTGATTATTTGCCATAGCATTGCATTGGTATCCGATTGGACTCATTAGCAGGTGTTTGTTAATGGCATGGGAGAGGTGGAATCAAGTTGATCATTGTTTTCTTGTGAAAACTGATCATCTTCTGAAGGCAAACGCCTAGAGCATTTTTGACAAGCCAATGTAAATCTTCAGGCAATATTGCATGAATCAACTTTAATGTAATGACATAAAGCAAAGGGAGAATACGGGTGCGGGATAAACATATGTCTTCTAATGCTTAGGCGCAATGGGGAGCCCCCTTATCGGCTTCCATAATGCGCCTTATTATGCTTAAGTAATGGGTATTAGAAGCCAAGCAGTATGTTACATCTCCTCCTACATGGTACATTCCCATACTGCCTAGATACATATGAATCCTGCATGTCACATGTCATTACATTTTCTGAGACTATATCTCCATCCATGCTAAAAATACACAGAGAGAAAGAGAGAGAACTTGAGTGTAAGCAACAGATACTTCTGCACAGACCCTTGGCAATACCAAAGACTGAGAGATTTATACATGTGTTTATTATTCATCATTGTTTGAAGAAGAGCATTTGTGAAGATAACCAGCCCTAGGGATTTTCATAGCAAGCACCTGCTAGGTGCTTACGCCCATCCATTTCCAAGCTGGACACGCTCAAGCGAAGCCCTCTCCACCTGCCTTTTCATCTACGTGGTGGCCTGATTTTTTTCGGAAGAGCTTAGTTACAGAGCCATTCCCATAAAAATAACTCCAGAGCTATCCATAAATACTCTCACTCAGAAATTCCAAGCAGTGAACAAATCTGTGAAACTCGTGACCTGTGGTGTCCCGCTCTTCTGCTATCGAACTACAGGGACCACAGAGCCCTGAGCTTGCTGTGGGGACGAGCCACCTTCCAGCAGCCTCTGCCCTGCCACCTCTTCTAGCGAGGGTCTCTGCTGCGGGGCCACCTACCAGCAGCGCGGGTCGGCCTCCTGGAGTCCACCTCGCGATAGGGATGCAAGGCAGAATTTCTGGACCAGACCCCGCTCCCCTCCCCGCAAATACCAGGGAAATGATTAGTGGCCAAAAACCTCGCTCTAGCGGCTTCATCGCTGGCACTCCAGAGTTGGATTTGGTCTTACGTACGAGAGACAGGGGAGGAGCAGCAGTCCCCTGGTGACATGTGTCAGGCAGGAACATGGCACATGCTCGAAGTACCCCCGTGTCCCGGGCTTTTGCACTTCTGCGTGAACAGCCGAATGGGCAGACCCCTCCTGCTCGGCTGCAGCAGATGGAGCGGTGAGGCAGGCTGCGTGTCTGCGGGGCTGGGCAGCGGAGCTGTGCTCTCAAGCTCCAACTAATGAAGCTGATTTGATGAGCTGATTATTCTTGTGTATTAGTGCGTCGCTGACATGGTGCTCCACACTGTACCAGACACAGAAGGAAGGGTACAACACGGGCCCCCTACCAAGCTTTCCACCTAGGCAAATGGACCAGACGATCCAGAAAGACGGGCTTCTGGATGACGAGGAGGAGACGAAGTCCCTCTTTGTAACAGAGCACTGCAGCTTTCTGAGCTGGAATGTAGCAGCATTCCTAATTTAGATACTCTGGTTGAATTTTAAGTGGAAGTGAACAAAACATTTGAAAAGCTGTCCCTGTTCTCTCAGCAGGGAGACTTCGAGAATTTTCTGGGTTTGGGGAAGAAATACTGGCACAAAACCGGCCAGAGTTTTCCCAGGTAGAGACGTGATTCCTGGATGCGAGCACAGGTTTTCTAGATGTGATGGATGTAAACAAAGAGGGGTTGGTTATCAGGAGGTGATTCATGATGGGAGGGATAATGATGAATAGGTGTTATGACAACAACTGCTCTGCAGCTGTAGCTCTCTCCTCTGCCACAAACTGCCAAAAACTCACCAGCTTTCTCCTGGGACCTTATAATGACAGTAAACAAGGCTTGACAGTGTCCAACACAGAAGGTACATGACTGTTGACCTCCTCATGGCAGGGGAAAATTGGCTAAAGAACATCAAGACATGGAATTGCAGGTACCTGTTAGGTCTCTGGGTTTTTGCAGACAGCAAAATATACCCCAGACAACATTATTCCTGGTTTACATAAGCCATTCATTATGTTAAGAATGTTTCTACCTGTGCAGTTTCTCCAATTTTAGCTCAATATTCCTCCCTCAAAATGCAGAAAAGTACCCTCTGGGAGCACAAGGATGGCTTTTTATATATTTTTTGTTCATTTTCACTCCAAATTGAACAAGAGCAAGCCCTGGCAGAATTTTTTTCAGGCAGAGTGGCGGTTCTGCTCTTGCTGAATCATCTGTGACAATGATTAGGCAAGAACACAAAAATAAACATTCCTTGGCAGCCAGGCTCCGATCTCCCCTACAAGGTATCAAACCCACCATTTAGAGATCAGCCGCAGAGTTTGAAAAATACTGCGCTAGGTCGCTTGGTCTGTGCTTGATATGGAGAACAAGCTGTACCATACACGGAGAAGCTCAGCACAGTCCAGAGGAGAGACCAGGTATACACTGGTGATCAGGTGCTCAAACGGAGCTACTGTGTCGTCTCCGCCATGGTATCTGGATGCACACAGAATAAACAGGAGAGATTTACTAGCGGGTGCAATGTGAGGCTGAATACATACAGAGGTCTACTGGAAAGCAGGGCTGACATGATAGTATTGTTCATAATATTTATTATGTATTCGTATATGTTTGAATATCTTTCCAGATTCCTTTGCTTCAAGTGCCTTATTCATGCGAGTCCCACACTTCACCCCATCCAGGAGGTTTCTGCTCATCAGCTCCTCAGCTCTGTCACTCCTCATTACAACAGTCACCTATGAGAATAGGTAGAGAAACAAAAGGCCAGATGCACAGCTGCACAGATGAGTGGAGCACACTGTAACAAAGGAGAGCAACTCTCTTTGGACATAACTAACATGTGTGAACTTGCTTGACTGTTTGTAATCCCATTTCTTGTTGCCTGTTCTCACAGCTATGCTGAATTTAAACATACAGTGTTTTCCAGCCACGAGTGTTCTCTCTTTCATATGATAAGGCCTATTGAATCTATACATTGAGGCATTAAGAAGAACGGAGATTCAGGGAGAAGGAGGGATGAAGGGGAAGGAGGAGCGAGGGTTTAGGCAGAGAAGAAGTCAAAGTCACTGAGTTCCTTTCTCAGTTCTACCAGAAATTTTCCTGCACACTGCTGCACATGCCAGTTCACCAACATGTGCCTCGACTGGGAAATCTTGTCAAATGGGGACACCAGACAGCCCACACTATGAGATCTTGCTGTATGTCCTTGATGCATGTTTGTGAGTTTTTGAGATCCCACTTAGGCTAGCACCATAGAGAAGCTTTTAACTAACCAGGCAGAAAAGGAAGCGGAGGCTCTAAGATCTGGAAACATCAGTCTGAGGATTCATGCCTGGCAAAGAACGTCAATACTATTGCCAAGCGTATTCTGCTGAACTTTCTGTGAGGTGACTGTTCTTGTTTCTACACAAAAGCAAATATCCCATGAGGTATGAAAGACCACTGCCATATACCTGCCCCGCATTTCCACTGCAAACCAAAGTACTCATTGATTGAAAGTTCAGAGAAGTCGTGGGATGGTACAAGGAGTGGTGAGTTCAAGGACCAAGAGTGAGGGGAAATTCCAGTTTCCTGTGCTATTCTCAATCACTTCTACAGCCGTTGTAGATCCAGTGGCTTTATAGCTGGAAAGTTGTGTTGCACAGAAAGGCTGAGTTTCCCACCCAGATCTACAAACCAGAATCTCGTTCACGGCAAGGAATCACTGGACATCCCCTCCCTACCTTGTGCCTTGGAAAGCTGCGATGAGGAGGTGCTCGGGCAGGAGATGACATCTGCTGTCCAGGGCCCCCTCTGCTCTGTAGTGGGATGGGATTGGGTTGGGCATGCAGCTGGTCTGCACAACTTCGTGGTGCAGGCCTTTCTGGCTCTCCTATCTCCAGAAGCAGAAGTCTGGATTACGCAGACAGTCCTCTGGCTCAAGAGTTCTGCTGCCAGTCCTGAGCTATCGGCGCAGCACAGGAGCTGTACAGGGGAGCCACAGAGGCAGAGCACACCTCTCCTGCAGAGCCATGGTCACCACCTGCCTGAGAGCTGCTCCAGGAGCTCCTGCTCCACTCAGCTTCCCGCTATGTATTTTGTGATTGTCAGTCTCGTGAAGATTTTGATAAGAAGCTTCCCGAGCCAGGGAAGTTGGCTGCCTGCTCCATATCTGTGCTGTTGTGACAGTGTAGGACCCCACATTTCAAGGTTGGACAGAAAGTGATAGATAGCTCCAGAAGAGGCTCTTAGCTGAGGTTTATTGAACTGTCTTATTAAATTGCTGCTCTCCAGTCTATCTCTCCATTGACTACATAGGTTACCTAAGGTATGTGTCAGGGAGGTGTCTCAGATCTCCTCCCAAAGCTTTGGGAAGATAAAACCAGGCCTGAATGAGCAATGACCTCCGCAGTGTTAATAAGCTGGGTGCGCTGTGCCTGTCTCCTTCTGCTTTCAGCTGTGCATTTCTGTTTGCCATGCATCCCTCTTCCCCTCCTTCTCCCTCTCAAGCTCCCTTTTTTGCCACCCCTTTTTTCAGGGATAAGCATATAACTCCCCATCTTTTTATAAAGGGGTTATACAACACCTAGAACAGCACCCAGACATGCAATGCTCTGCTCCATGCTGGAGACCTCTCAGTGCTCCTGCAGTCCCTGAAATCTGACCATCCAGAAGCACCTGCTACCAACAGCTCGCTCTGAGTCAGCTTCCTCTACCACCATGTGCATGCAAACTAAACATATTTTTCTGCACAGGCCATTGAGAATAACATGAGTGCTTATTTTCTGAGCCATGCTATAGCTGTCTTCTTGGTGAAACATAGAAAACGAAAAAAAAAACCAAAACCAAACAATCATGCTCACTTTAAATGACTACTGAAGGAATGCTTAATGGATAAATTAGGCATTTCTTGGCTGTGAAGGTGGCACCTTTCAGTGACATCCCATGATGAAAGCTTTGGGAGTGATGACCTGATATGGTGGCACATTAATGTGAACAGCCTCCCTCAGCTACACATTTTATGACAGGATCTCAAGAGTGAAAGATTAAGAATATATTAGTTACCAACTGCTTTTCAGATTAGTTTCTTCATACAATAAGACTTAAAGGGAAGCTGGTAGGGTGCTGTGAAATCTACAGATATTTATGAAACAGTGAGCAAACCTAAAAGGCTGTGTTCTTTGAATGTGACTTGGTAATTTTCTAGCAGAGTTACAAAACAGAAAAGATCTGCATTTGGATTATTGTTTTGAAGACTTGTTGCTTACCTAGATCTTGAGCCAAACTATTTCTGACATGGAATTTGGGTGGGAGAAAATTCTCCTACACCCTGTTTGTGCTCCCTGTGCCCTGTACTAGAGGTGAGGTGTTGGTGAGAGTTGCCAAGAAAGTGAGTGGCAGCTTTTGGGGATGGAGAGGCAGAAACCTAAGCCAGGACACCTGGGAGATGCTCTGATCCAGCACATGCACCTCCCTGGCAGGGTGAATCAACATATCAGGAACATACTTGCGCCTCATCTTTTCCTCCTCTTCTTCATTGCTCCAAAACCCAAGTTGTGTCTTAAGGCTACAACCAAGTCCTAGAAAAGTTTACTTTGACACCGTAATTCTGAATGTTGAGGTTTTTTCTAGGAAAGGAGGGTAAACGCCATGGAGCATGAAGGCCACTACAGCTTAAGCAGAAGCTTGCGTAAGAGAAGATCAATGCTGGAGAACTGGCTAAGAAGGGGCCAGAGTAAATAATTTCTCTTCTTCAGAAAATTAAGCGTATGCGAGGAGTAGCAGACAGTGACTATGGGAAAACCTGTCAGAACAAAGTAGCAGTCTTCCATTCTCTCCTACCTACAGACGCAGCCAAACGCACAAGAATGGGGTTGGGGGTTGTTCATAAATAGTCTGGCTGCTGTTTGTCAGAGGCAACAGTTGAAATGTCCGTGCACAATTGCTACTTTAGCATGTGCTAAAAATGACAATGGCATCCAGTCGCAATGGCCCCGCTGAGAACTGTCGTTCCAAGTCACAGTCATAAAACTACTGGTGGGTGGTCTTCATCTCCGCTTGTCCTCATTATCATTTCATTGTGTTTCTGTGGCCCACTGCACCATGGCACTCCCTGCATTTTAAAGCATTTCATTGATGGGGCAGTTTGACATTCATATTTATATGTCCTTGTTGTATTGCAGTGGTTTCTCCTATTCTTGGGATCCAAGCCTTTTGTGAAATGGTGCGAGGAAGATGTGTATTCAAATCTTGGCCCAGTGAATTGGGTATTGTCAGGAAATACAGAAAGTATTGAGGATTTAAACATCCTGGACCCTATCTTGCTGCTGCAGAACGTAACGGAAGGGTTTTTCTTGCCAGGGACTGAAAGCAAAGCTGTGGAAGAGGTCAGATGGGCGGCACTTACCTGGTTTGGGGTTCAAGACCAAACTTACTGGTTACAATGGTAAAAGGAAGCAGTCTGCTCTCTGTCCTCCTCTGCCAGCAGCAGACAGCAAAGCTCCTGTTGACTCCAAAACCAGAAAGTCCAATCCCTAATAATATCTCTTTTATTTCCTAATTCTTGTTTAACATGCAAGTCAAAAGCTAAGCAAAGCCTATATGCAGCTCGGTGACTGGGCAAAGCTTGAGCTGTAAAAGCAAAATGTTTGCCAAACCTGTGGAAAATAAAAACAAGAGACAGCTTACACAGTAGAAAAGGGAAATCTAAAAAAAACTATTGAAACCTGAAGATTTACTTCAATTGTTTTACTTGCACTCTTGGCTGATGGTTCCTCTGCTTCAGGAACTGGAGCCAGAGCAGAGGATTTGTCCCCTACCTCCATTCCTCAGTCAGGACGGACAGGGGGCACAGCAGAGACTTGATGCATGCAGGGCTGCCTTGCCCTAGCTGCAAAGCAGAGTAAAATGGGCAGACATAGGAGGCACGTAGGGTTTCTGCCATTTTGCGGGGCCAACATGTACATAGCTGGCTTGCTGTGCGGCAAATACCCTGGTTCTGCATACATCGGGCTGCACTACATGGCTCTTCCGACTTTCCAAGTTTTGCTTGTTCCAGGCACATAAAGGAGCAGCTGCTGCTCATGTGTGCATGCGTTGTTGCCCAGTGAGGAGTTGAGGATGTGTCTTGGCAAATGGCAAGAGCCTTAAGTTTGCAGGTAAAATGCCACGGAAGGGAAATGAAAAGATAGGCCCAACTGAAAATGTAAGAAGGTGTTTGTTTAAATGTTCTACAGATGACTGTTCAAAGCAGTGCAAAGCAGGGCTTGCAAATCAAACTAAAGAATGAATGAAATATCTAACATGGGCTTTCTCCAAATTTTCCTTAAAAAAATTACCTGTGGACAAGAAGTCAAGGGGCAGCTTTTAGCCCAAAGACTAATCTTCTCCAGAAGTGCCCCTTCCTGGAGTACAGCTTTTAAACCTGACCACCTTCTCAAACCTTTAGTGAGAATGCCAAAATTGTTAGAAGAACCCTCAGCCCCACGGGATCATAATTCCCTTCTTCACCCAGAGAACAGGACCATGCAAGAAGGAGATGTGCAGGCATCTCGCGTTGATCTTCCAACATGCCTCAGTCCTGATCTGCAAGCTTTCAGAGCAGGATTCATCCCCTGTGCTCATTCAGTCCTTGGCCTCAGCTGTTGGTGCCAAAAACGAGAGTGATGAGAGCCAAGTGGGATGACAGCTTTTGTACTATGCTCCTTGGCCCACTAGAAACTGAACAGTGAGACAGCAATAAAGATGCCTTTCTGAACCATTGCGCCTAGATCCACAGCAAACCACCCTCAGCAATAACTGAATCCTGTACTTTTATTCTTATATAGCAATGACCTGAGATGGAAGAGGTAGCTTTGGACACACAGAGTGGGCCAGTATGCATCTCTGTGGAGCATCTCTGACCTGCTCTAAAGTCAGGGCAGGAGATCCCTGCCTAACCCTCCTCTGTGAGACAGGAGTCGTGCACAACAGAGCTAGCAATAGTAATACTATTTATTTAAATATTATTTGCCGCAGTTGTAGCACTTCTGTTGGTGAATGATTGATGGACCAGCTGGAACTGCATTGAGCATATTCGTTAAGTTTTTGGTATATTTTTGCTTTTGGCTGTCAATGGTTTAGACTCATGATTTTCATCTTGTGCCTTATTTATGAGCTGTTTGAATTGACAGTTTCCTATTTGCCATTCACCCCTCATAGTATTGAGCTGATCACCTAAACCACACAGTACCCCTTCTGTTTCCTTCTGGGTAGGTGAAACTTGTCAAAGAGAACAGTAAACAAGGAAATACACCACGAACACATAAACATTCATGGAGTTTGTGTGAATAAGGACATTACGAAGAGCAGCCAACCACTCCAACAATAGTCAACCTTCACTTCCCTAAGGATATATCCAGAAGACACAGCATGGAATGAGAATTCAAATGAAATTTAAACAAATATTCACCAGTCCTGTTTTTCAGCACTTAACCTGCTCTGTTATTTGGACCCTCAGTCTTTGGTCATGTTGGAGTCTTTCTTGGAGATAATATTAGCTTGTATTTTTAATGCTAGTATGTGATTTCCTGATGAATTCTCTTACTACTCATGCAGGAGAGGGGAGAGGTTCACATTAAGGAGCCTAACTGGTTATTTGGTTATTATTTTGATCTGTAATGTCTGCTCTTACCAACCTAAAAAAGAAATGAACTTTAGACAAGGTTCTGACCTACATGCAAAAATAAGACCTGACATTTGAAACTTATTAAGCGCTTTAATTTAAAAGGCAAGTAATTTCATCAAATGCATGTAGCTTCCTCCCATACTTGGAGCTGCACGGGTGTTCAAGTCTTTCACCAAAACGGGAGCATCACTCCTTTTAAATGTTGTCCTGGGGAAGCGATTCACCTTTGTCGTGGTTTAACCCCAGCCAGCAACTAAGCACTACACAGCCACTTCCCCTCCCCAAATAACCTGCAAAAGAGAATCTGTAACAATTTCGTTGTGATTTAACTTTTTTCCCTACCTTGCTAACAAGAAAAGGGGGGTGGAGGGGTGGCAAAGAAATGTGCCAGCCATTAGACCAACATATTTGACATCCTGCCTTGATTCATTTAAGAAAGACTGCAAGAACATAAGATTGTAAGAAAGATTGTTACAAAGGATTGCAAAAAGATGACTCTTGGAAGATATTGCACAAGAAAGATTGTTATAACTCATGTGCAGAGACTGTCTATAGACTGCAGGGAAACATGGAAAGGAAAGAAACCTTTTTCCTAAATACAGAAAAGACAGGTTTAAAAAAGGAGGCGAGGGACACCAGAACACTGCTGCTTTGAATGTTGCATTAAGTTTAGTTGGATTTCGTGTAACAGTGTGTGTCACTGATGTGACTCCTTCAGCATATACATAGGGATAAAATTTCATGGGGTGGTATTTTACATTTCGTATAGCAAAGAGAAAAATAGAAATACCCTTTTGAAAAAGTCTTGTTGTTTTTTTTGCTTTAATTTTCTTTTGTCATTATCGGTACTGGAACTTCTGCCTGTGGATCCTGTTGTAATTAGGAGACGTTTTGCTGTGCATTGTCCTCAGTGCCTGGCTGGCTGCTCGGAGGCTGCTCTGCTCACTTAGAAGCACTCAGCAGGGAAACAGGGTCATGTTGGGAATCAGCACAGACAGCTGTGACCCAGCGTTGCCCAGTATCCAGCATGACCAAGAGGACCCAATTGTAGGCGGGGGAAGTGCCCTGGTCCCCAAGCACCATTACCTATATTACCGTATGCACACTCTGATAGGGTGCCAACAAGCTCCTCACGCTCCCTTGCTCCTTCCAGCCCCATCCCACCCACTTCTCCCGGATGCCAGGTTCTCGCACCTCCCCTGGCTCAGCGGGAAGGTTGCTTCCCCAAAAATGAAGCTGCTCCAAAGGCACCCATCCCAAGATGACTGAAAGCAGCCGTTCCTGGGCCGGCCAGGCATGCAGAGGTGCAGGCACTGGCGTCCGGGGTCCAGAAAGGTTCCTTCCAAAATGCTAGGAGTCACATCGTGTTTTGAAGGCTTAATTTGGTAATTGGGCAGCCCCCCCCGCCATCTGTGCTAGGCGGTATCCGCACACGCTGGCTGGGCAGAGGCACTTGGCTCCCCCCTGACAACAGCCTGACACCTCCGATTAGGGAGCACAGCCTCCCCGCGCCCCGCTCTCCCCCCATCCTCTCTGGGAGAGGCAGCTCCTGCCAGGGGGGTCTTTGGGTGCCCAAATCCGGGCAGAAGGGTGGCCGAACTGGGTCTGACCAGCAACACCTGTAGGAGCTGAAAGCAGGTGCTGAAGCAGGAGACGGGTACAGCGCTTTCCCGCTGCACCCTCCCAGCCTTCAGGGTTCTGTGGGTCGGAGAGGCAGGAAGGCTGTGGTCACAGCCACAGCTCCCTCCGTGTCCACCAAGTCTCTGATTTTGAAGCTTTTCTTCCAGGCCTAGGCACTGTTCTTGTAAGTGGCTCCCAAACTGTATTGAACCTCAGCGTCCAGAAACATCAGCGAGAAGCATTTTTTTGTCATGCAGATGTTTTTGGACATATGCTCAATGTTAGACTTCAAAATGATCCCCCTTGAAGGAAGGGAAAGTGAGCATGGGAATGCCTAGGTGGTCTGAAAAAACCTTCGGTGCTGTTTTGATATCAGCGGCAGCATTGCATTTTATTCTGGGAGGAATATTCATGGCTAAGCTCTAAGCCTCTGATTTATAATGGAAATACTGATAGATCCAGATCCATTTGCAGATGCTATTATAATGTTTCATCCTGGGGAGGGGAGGGGGAAGGCAAACAGCCTCCTTCCCTTTTCATTTTAAATATCGGTACACTCTGATATTGGTTTCATGAAGCATTTGGATGGGTCCTTATTCACAAATGAATAAAAATGAGTAAAGTCCTCAGAATCAAAGGTAAGCCAAAACTGGCACCCATAAGCACAAGGCAACCCAGAGAGCCCATCTGCAGCCAAACCATGCAGCAGACCCAGACACAGCTTAAAGGCTGGCAACAAGACCGCCTGCAGAATCTGCCAAGGAGCCAGATGCTGTTGCTTCCCAAGCTTGGCATGAGGGTTCCTGATTGCCATCCAACAAAGAGGAAAAAGAGGAATGATATAATGTGGTGGGATAAAACACATCCCACCTCAACCTCCTTTATTGCTCATTGAAAAAAAATCGTGGAAGATACTATTGGAAATGTATCATTGTTTTCAGAAATACATACATTAGCCACAACAATGGCCTTGCCAAATGGGAAAAGTAGGAGCTATTTAAATGTATGTGCCATTTAAAAAAAAAAAAATTAAATCTTCATATGCTGTGTTTTGGGTATGGATGTCTTTGTGTCTTTTGTTAACTGTTACAGTGATAACCACTAAAATGAATACAAGTGTAGCAAAAAGCTTCCAGTTTTTTACAGTAATATTTCAAAATCCCCTGTCTCGGCACAGCTGTCTAGATCAGATAGATCACGATGATGGCTACCGAATGTAAAGAAGCCAGGTTTGTAAAACAAGGTGCGGAGAAATAAAAAAGGAAACTGTAAATGAAGACATGTGCCGAGAAAGACATTACAAAACAAAAAAAAATACATCAAGGCATTAAACAGGTAACGGCTCTGCTTTTTGCACAGTTGCACAACTCTGTGTTGATGTAGCTCGATTTCATTGGCATCACACCTGAGGGAAACTGGAGTAATACCATGAAGGATTTGGCCCAGACAATATAAAAAGAAGTCGTGGGACTGTGCACCTGAGGATATATAAAGAAGCCATGAGGGCACCATCATGTATGGCAGTGGAAAGGATGAAGCAAAATAAATAGGAAAATATACGTAAAATAATATGCTGCAGGTAGGTAAAGAAATAGGAAGCGGTAAAAAAGTCATATAAAAGAAGAAATAAGAAAATACTGGTAGAGTTACCTGAACAATAACAGCTGTTATCATTACTTTCATCATCATCATCATCATCATCATCATCATCATATCATATTTTGGAAAATACCAGGTGCTTCCATAAATGATATTTCAGGGCAGCTCAAACGTATTTGCAAATTCAAGTCAATTTTGCCAGAGACTTTCAGCTGAAAGAAATACATCAGAACATGGTAGACAAACCAGTCCCATAATTTCCATTGCTAGCTGTTTCAGCATAGTCAAAAGATTCAGGCACCTGTTAAAAAGGGGAAGGCTTCCTATAAAATCAAGGACAAGGGATCCCCTTCTATTCAGTAGCACAGTGGTTAGAGCAGTCGCTGAAGACAAGGACACTCGGCTTCAATTAAACCTGTAGCCCTGTGTCCAGGGTGTTGTCTGAACAGGGCTGTGGTGCATCTTCACATCTCTTCTGGGCACAGGAGAATGTTGAATATCAAACCTGAGCCCTCCACGTTAACAAAACTGCTCTGGCTGCTGCGATACTGGCTCCCAGGAGCACTTCTCTCCTGTTCTGTCATCCCAGCTTTTACATCCCTTGGCTTTCATTAATATTTTTTATTGTAATTATTTTGTTGTAATTGTTTTGGCTGAGGAAGATGTTTCATCTTCTTCACCTGAATCAAATGACTTTTAGATTTCCTTTTTAATTCTTGTCTGGTTTTGGTCAGTCTAACTCTTTTTAATTCTCTATCAAATCCAATTATTCATACTTTCAATATACACATTCAACAACCTAATTAGTTGCACAGTCCTTCTTACAACATTTTCAACAGGTTAAGTTGAAAATACTTGGTGAAATATGAGGTATGGAAATACGTTTATTGTAAAGAAAGAATATAAAATAGAAGCATATTGTAAAGTGTTACATACTAAAAGATATAAGGTTGCTCTTGGTGCACTTCTTTAAGTTTCAAATACATATTTATATTTACAGAGCACTATATGTGATAAATTCATTGTATGTGTAAAATCCCCACTGTTAAGAATTTCAGTGACAACCACATTTATGCACTGGGAAGTGAAGAAATGTGACACCATGAGAAGGTGTATCTCAAATGGTTTCTCGCACCTTTGCAAGCCACCGGGAGACGTTTCCCTTTCTGGACCTGGACATTTAAGACTAGTAATAAGGAAGGCTTCAGTTTGAAGGGCTGCTATGTGTTTTTATAGCTGACCACTCCAGAGTATGCAGCCTATGTTATAATACATTTGTTTCTTGCTAAATATAACTCTCTTCTTAGGGGACAACATTGCCTACTGCAGCAATATCATATCGTGATATCGAACGAATTAGAGTATTGCAGAAAACACAGGCACTAATGAGCACTGAAGACTATAAGCAGGATTGCCCAAGATTTTCTATTCTAAAATCTTGCTTTGTTATATCCTAACTTGGCTGAACATTCACCACTTGAGGTAAAATTTTCCATGATGCTTGGCTGTCTCGGGCTGATAATTACGGTTCTTGTTTTGCTAAGTTTTAGAAAAAAAAGCTCCTTCCTTAAATAGGGCCCTTTTCTCATGTGAAATGGGTTCTTGCATTAATTGACTGGCTTAGGACTTCTGTTCTTTGATGGCAGGAGTCGGAAAAAACGTCAGCGCTCTGAGATTTGATAACAATACGGTGTATCGGCAAAACGCCGCCCAGTCCGACCGTGTTACAGCTTCGAAGAAACCAGGTTGGTTGCGTCCGGCAGCGGTGGGCTGGAGGCAAGCGCTGAAATCCTCCGGGCGGACCTGAGCAGACATGGCTTTGGGGTGGTGTGCCTACGTCCCGCTCCCTCACCCTTGCCGCCCCCGGGTGCCGCCGCTGCCCGCAACACCCTCCCCGTTTCCCACTTCGGGCAGCGGGAGCCGCCTGCCCGGGCTCCGGCACTACGCCGAAATGACAGGAGATCTCCTTTCTGGGGGTGGTGAGGCCGCGCGGCCAAACGGCGGCTGTCACGGCGCGGTCACTCGTGCTCCTCCAGCTGCCTCCATCACTGCACGGGGGTCGTGGTGAGCGGCCGCGCCGCGGGCCCCGGGCGGCGGCCCCGGGGGCCGGGGAACACGCCGGCCGCCTCCTGGGCCGGGAAGAGGTTGCAAGGGCGGGTGGCACAGACCCTGGCCGCGATCCCCAGCCCTCCCTGCGACGGGCGGCTGGTCGGCAGAGCGAGCGTGCCGGGTGCCGGCGCAGGTCCCCGGGCCGAGGACTTCTCGGCCCGTCGGGGCGTCTCCGGCCGACGGAGCACCTGGAGAGCTGGCGCCCGCCGGCAGCAGCTGCGGCAGAGGGGGGCTGGCGGGCCAGCAGGCTGGGCGGCAAGCGGCAGGGGGGCACCCCGAGGGGCCCCGTCCCCGCTAGCAGAGGGGGAAGCAGGCTCCGCGTTATTAACGGCTTCCCTGGAAGCCGAGCTGGGGCCGGGGCCAGGGCAGGCAGGCAGCCAGCCCAGCATCCCGGGAGGCTTCCTCGGCTCTCTTCGCCCACCTCTTTTGCTCCATCCAGTGGTGACGAGCCACCTCGGAGCCTCCAGGCTTTGAGGCCGAGGCCGAGGGGCTGGGGGCACCGCAGCCACCCCGCCTGGCTTTCCCGCGGCCCTGGAAGAGGACGCCCTCGCCGGCCCTCCCCCGCTCCGGCTCCTCCCCAGGGGACCCGGGCGCCGGGAGCGCACGGAGCCCCGCTGGGCAGCCGTCGTCCCCACGGAGAGCGGCTGGCTCAGGGCTCCAGCACCTCTCCGGCCGCAAGGCACCGTCGCTGCCTTATCGCCCCGGCCGCCGGGGAGGCAGCGGCAGCGGGGGACCCTCGCCTTCGGCCACCGGCCGTGCGTTGTGGCTGGCCAGCTCCTGACCAAGTCCTCCGCGGCGTGGGGGCGGTGAGGAAGGGGTGGCTGATTTCCCCATCGCTTCTGGGAAGAGGCAGAGCAACGGGGGCCGAGGCCAGGAGGGGCCCCTTCTCTTCAGCCTGAGCCCAGGGGAGCGTTGGCTGCTGGAGTGAGCCCTCAGCCCCAGGTTTCCAGCCGTACCCAAGGCGAAGGCAGCCTGAAGGTTCCCCCAACTAGAGCCAGAGCAGCTCCTCAGGTGCTCGTCACCAAGGGCAGCATTTGGCTCCCTGTGATTTGTTGGGGATTTTCTTTTTTTCTCTTTTTCGTCATCGTCTTTTTTTTTTTTTTTTTGCCTTTGACATTCATGTCTAGTTTGTCAACGCTAAAACCAGAAAACCTGCATTCTCACAATAATTTATGTGTTGCCTGAAAGAAATGCGCATTGTCTCAGCAGCAGGGACCCAGCAGTGAAGAGTGAGAACCTTCAACACCCCTCCCCACCTCCCCCCCCATTCTGTCCTCTCTTACCTGGGGCGTTTCGATGCCACAGGATAAAAATAAATAAAAGCAAGTACTTCCACTTCCTCGGAGCGGAGCTGATACGGCAGTAGCTCACTGGATGAGAGCAGCTCAGACCTGAAACGCTTTCTTCTCTGTTGGGATCACAGCTTGAGCGTAGGCTTGTTGTGTCGGAATGGGCCTACTGTACCCAAACATCTGAGCTTTCTCCAGCTCCTAGAGGAACATTTTATACTCATTATACATGCAGCAGAATTTCAAAATATGTCCCTGGGACCAGAATGCAGGAGGAGGACATTAAAGGTTAGGAGGTAGTAGGGGAAAAGCAAAAGGAATGAGTAATCTGGAGT
Organism: Aquila chrysaetos chrysaetos; assembly: GCF_900496995.4. Taxonomy (NCBI): domain Eukaryota; kingdom Metazoa; phylum Chordata; class Aves; order Accipitriformes; family Accipitridae; genus Aquila; species Aquila chrysaetos. Next base: position 26,706,649 of record NC_044016.1, on the reverse strand, counting down.
TGCCTGATAACCCTTCGAGGCTTAGTCAAAATTAACCATATTGAGCTGTCGTGAAAGGGGGATATGTGCTACTTGACGTATTGTTAACAAAGAGAGGATTTTATTGCTTTAGGTACCTTTTAGAAGTAAAAAGCAAAGGATCAGCTCCACATCCCAGGTTTCAAAATGTTATGATCTAAGCGCAGAATTCATCACTGCCACCACTAAGAGATCATACATCCTGGAGTGTCATGAGCCATCCGTGATTTGTGTCATTGCAGAGGATGATAAATCACTGCTAAAGACATAACAAGCAGCATCATCACTGCAACACAATAGATCATGATGCATCAAGATCTTTGCTAAAATATTATTTACAGTTAGCAGGGGCTTGGAATGGCAAAGCAGAAGCTGATATTAATCTTTCCTGCATTGTGCCTTTGTGCACGCTAAGGGCCCTGCCCTGGGAAAAATGGGATTTGTAACGTTCACTGATGCAATAACCACTGGTTGTGTACACTGGAGCTGAGAGGTATTAAGTATATATATGTATTTATGGAGAAAAGGAGCGATGGCGAGAGCAAATGAAGTCCCATTCTTCAGAGTGTTGAGAACTTGGTGATTATGCTGTTTAGAGCCCATCTGTAAATGCAGACATGAAAAGGTCTCTGTTCAGCAATGCTGGGGAGAGAATTTAGTCATAAAGCTTGAGGGGAAAATGGACTTACTGGTTTTCAAAGAAGCTCCGAAGGTCTGGAAAAGTCTTAGGAGTTCTTCCAGCTCTCCCCCTATACAGCGCGTGCAAAGACTTATACAAATTAAGCTTTACTCCCAAAAGTACCTTGGGAATCACTTTAAGGGAGGTGCTAAATTAAAAACAACACTGCTGACATAATTAATGTTTTGGGGGTTTTGCCTTAAAAATGAAATTATCCAAAAAAACCATACCCCCCAAAACCCCAAAAAAAACCCAAACCCAGACAATTCAGACTTCTGAAAACTGCTACCAGCTATTTTTATAGGAGACTCTGGAAACAGACTCTCACTCTGTCAATCCAGACAAGTGTTTCTGAGGCACTGGGGACTGTGAGTTATTTCTCTTTCTTATGCAGGACATTGCTGATTTAGGTCACATCAACAGGACTAACAGTTCCATTTAAAGAAATGCTGAGATGAGTAGAAAGTTTTTTTTAAAAAAAAGACTTCCTGCTGGAAGGAAATCTGCATTTCCAAGCTGCTGATGACCTTTTTGACAACAAAAACCCGTAATGCTTTACAAGAATCTGCCCAGCTCCAGCCTTACCCTGTCAGCGCAGGAATATCATCCACCTCCTGCCATCCTAAAGACAAAAGACACCAAGTAAAGTGCCTTTCAGTTTTATATCAGTTACTCATCCTGTATTTGCTTCATGATGTGAAGCTGAACCCTCCCACAGACTTTAATTGAGTTAAATCATTGCCAGAACCTTTTAGGCTCCCTCTCGTGCACCCTTCAATGCGTGCATCTCTGATGAGGCATGTGAGCGGGGATGCGCTCCCAGGACATCTGGGCAGCAAGCCACCTACCTGTGGGCTCCAAATATTTCCATCAACTATATTTCACTTGAACGTTTCTTTCCTGTTTAGACGACCATCAAAGTTGGGGAGGGGAATAGGGAGGAGCCATGAGCAATTTACTGGAATATATACAGGCATTCCCCAGATTTCCCGTCCTCCTCCTTAATTGGATATTATCCCTCATTAATGACTCTGTCAGAGCCTGTAGAGTACTAATTGTCTGTGGTTCCTCTCTCTTTCTCTCCACTCTCCCCTCCCAGAGATTAGTCTTTTGTTCAAGTTCATGAAGTTTAATTTCTGTTCCTCTCACCGAGGTGGGCAGCGCATCCAACCTTTGTTCCACCAGAGCCCTCAGCGCCTGGCATCACCTCCCTGGGATGGTGTTCTAGGAAAAGGGGAAGACCCAAAACCTCCTGCCTGCTTCATTATCAGTCACCAAAGCCTGGCTACGCTGATGCTCTCGCCGCGGTCCAGCACAGCAGTGATCCTGTTGCCACCTTGCACACCCGCAAAGCTCCTGTTGCACATCTTGGGCAGGTGGAAGCCCAGAAGGAGAGTCAGAAGTCATCGAAGCCTTTCAAAAAAAGCAGAGGGCAGGTGGACATTTGCTGCTTGTCGCCTTCATTTATCTTTTGAGGGGCTTGTGTTCTTTCAAAGCGAAACAGCTAATCCCAGAAGAACAAACAAACAAACAAAACTTAATTTAAGTGCCTATTAATCAAGGACTGACATGAAAAACGAATGGTTTTGAATGGCTGAATTATTTTGCATTGCTGACTGCCTTGGTAATCTTTTGGCCGGTTTTCGGCATTTTTCTGACTGGGTACCTTGCTAGGATATTTTAGGATGGTTTATTTAAAGCATGAAACCCGGTAAGGTTTCCACTGGCGCTAGCAAATCCCCTGACAAGATTTTGGGTGTGATAGCCTGTTTTGACTTATGGCCTACTTGGTCAGGGCCGGCGGGCGTTCCTGCCATTGTCTCCCTCGTTGCTCTGGAGATGCTTGTCCCCGAGACTCACCCTCGTTAGCATACAACGCAGCCGGGAGCCATCGGGCTGTGACCCCCAGCGCCGGGGGGAGCCCCGCCAGGTCCGGCCATTCCTGCAGCCCTGCCCTGGCATCGCAGGCACTCAGGGAGAGGGGTGGCCTCTCTCTTAGACCCTGTCTGGGATTTCTGCCGTGCCTGTGGAGCACAGCCCTCCTGTCCCAGTTGCTTTTGTCACAGGGGACGCTGGAGCCAAAGCCTGGGCTGCATGGGTAGGCAGGGGGGCTTTTGCTGATGTCTTCAGCGGAGCTGAACTGTCGCTACCTGCTTTCTGCTGTCCTGGTGGTCTGCTAGCAGGAATCACAGATATGCTGCCCCTGCGTGCTTTTTCCCTTTCCTATAACTCTCCTGCTACTACAGCCACAGGCTGACTTGTTACTGCCTGCAGTCAGCACAGAGCGATACAGACCTTGGCAATATGCAAAGAACCTGAGTATGTCTTTTAACCAGTGCTACCCAGGGAAACCTCGCTTTCTAACAAGCATCAGATGACTTGAAGGCAATTCTTCAGGAAGACCCTCCATAACGGGCAATTACTACTTGAAAAAAGATCAAACCTCTTTAAAAATCCCGCAGTATTGTAGTTTTCTGCTAGTCAAACCAAACGGGTTAAGGTGGAGGTAAGCTGTTTGTCTGAGGAGCTACAGGCTCTCCAGGCATTGGGTCAGCCTAAACTGGTTCAGTGTCCAGGTCATCCCAGGACACTGACAAGGCGATGGCAAACGATCTGGCTCCCGTCCGGCGGCCTCATGTTTCAGGCTGGTCTGTTTGTGGGGGACGTCCTGCCGGTGCCTCGTGGCTATCCATCCGTTCCACCTCAGCCAAGGTCAGCCCTGCCCAGGCTACAGGCACAACCTGCCACTCGGTCCCTGGTTTCCAGCCCCAGCACGGCTTCTGCCCTGGCTGCCAGGTCTGTGCTACATGCCTGGTGTCAAACAGGTCTCGTGGGTCTTCCTCCTCCCCTCCAGCCCCTGGCCATGGTGTAACACCACATCCAGAGCCCTCGCAGCCGCTTGGGCTTTGTCCCACGCTCCCCAGACTCTCATTCTTAGGATGGTGACATCTGGGCTGATCGTTCTACTTTTGCCTGATTCAGATATGGAGACAGCTTATTTTTCTGAAGACAATAGACAGAAAGGCAGACCTTCCTCTCGCGCACACCAGCACCGCCTCAGTAGCGTTTTAGGAGAGAAACTGTTCCAGGGGTTTGGGACACCTGGAGCAGGAGAGTTAGTGTTCCCCACTCTCATCCTGAGAAATATAGGACAGCAGAGACTACGTGGTGGTTAGAAACTCTGCTATAAGGTCTGACCCATTTTTGTCCTCTAAAAGCAATATAACATCTGCTCTCAGTATTTCTGTGTGCCATTTCAGAAATATCTCTGGAAGAGCACTGCTAATTCATGCCCTGTCCACTTTCAAATTGTACTATTGCAGCCTCTAGTTTATATATGCTTGGGGATGGATCTTTATATAAACTAAAACTTCCACAGAAGATTATCTTGGGGATAAATTCAGTAGCAAAATGGACCTGTACCTGGCAGTTAAATCTCAGATCAGTCCAGCTGTCCTGCAGAGCCTGCTGTAAGTGGGACTAAATGTTAGTTGCTCTCTGCTGAGGCATCCCTACAGAGCAGCAGCTTTTTGGAGGCTCTTGGGACTTGGCTTCTGGAGGCGGTGGGGAGAAAGGGCAGGCAGCAGGTGAGCCAGACCCACAGGCTTGGTGGGGTAAGGGGAGTCGATGGAGATCCCAGAGGTTGTAGCTCCCAAGTTCCCTGTGCTTCAGTGTCATGACCTGGAAATGATGAACAGAAATCCCTGTGGTTAGCCAGCAAGGCAATCCCTTCAGCAGTGCGCAGTCGAGAGGCAGAGGGGCTTGGCCGCATTTTATCAGGGTGCCTTTCATGCCCTGGAAGAAGAAAGCAAAATCCCTGTAGACCCTCTGTGCCAGACCAAAGTCTGGGAGACCTGAGGGCTCCCAGAGGTCCTGGCCACTGCTAAAACTCTTCTTCTCTTCCTAAGCGAGAAGTTTTTGTTCTGCAGATATTATCTGCCAGTAAATATTCCTCTAATCTGAGAGCCATCAAAAATGCTGGCTCCACTTATTTTAGAGTCCATCTTTGACCTTTACTGCTGTGAAATACATCTACTGATATTCCACCAGAGGCTATAAAACATCTGGCCTGACTGAGCACCAAATAGCTGGAATTTTCTATTCATTTCAGTCTGTGGCATTGACCCCAAACGACAATTTATCTGCACCATTTCTGAGTGAGTCCCCCGGAACCCGTGGGGCCTGAGATGCCGGGAGCAGCGTCGGTCCACCAAGCAAACCCAGCCTGCGCCTGGGTGAATGGAGAAGACCCAATTTTGAAGGAAGAACTCTGGTCTTACACAGCGTCATACAGCAGCCTTCAAGGCAAGGTGATGAGATTGAAGGATGTCTGCCCTTGCCCACAGCCTCCCCGCACCCAGCGTCGCTGCTGGGTGGCAAAGCAATGGGAAAAGGCAGGAGAGATGCAGACGGCCAGGCAGGGTGACACCAGTTCCCCCTTCACAGAGGCTGGGTTTCGCGGCCACCGTGGCTGTGCCCCTGCACCTCCAAACCCCTCAGGGGCCTCGAGCAGCACAGAAAAGAGCCAGGTGCAGGGGTTATTAACTCGGACAAACACAGGGCCAAAAGCGGTGACTTTCAGCAGGCCTGGGAGCAGGGGCGAGGAGAAGACACCTGCACATCGGCAGGTGGGCTCAGCTGCTGCAGTGCTGCACTTGCTGCAGCTGCAAAATGCCTGCCGCTGTCTCGGCTTAGTGTGCCCTCAAAATCTGCAGTCTGCCAGGGTTGGGAGATGGTGCCTTGCCCCACAGCCTGGGTTTCTGGCTCTGTCCCTCCCCCTGTCTTTTCTCCACAGAGAAAAGGGGCTCCACAGGTGGGGCTGCCGACTGGTCAGGCTGGAGAAGACTGGACATAATTTTGAGGTAATTTTCTTGGAGAGCAAACAACACTTGACCTTGCATCTCTTTTGGTGGGCCGCCAGGAAGGTCAGCTGCCCAGTGGCGTTTTTGGTGGTGGCAACCGTAGCGGCGAGGCATCGCAATATCTTCCACTGCACATCTAATTCCCTGTGTTTTCTGCTAGATGAATAGACAAAAGACCTCCCAGGCGGGGAGGGGGGCCCTGCTCCACCAGAATTTGGATTTTTCACTGTCAGCCAAGCAGAGGATCCAAACTCCGACAATGAGCTCCCTGCTTCAGATGAAAAACATTTATAACCTCTCCAAGCCGAGCTCTGGCAGGGCGATACAAACTGTGAGCTCTACAAGCTAATGACCTTGAAAGTATCCATTTATCTCGGCCTTTCCCCTCAGCTTGAGATGCCACAGAAAATGTGAGGCTTGCTTTCTTCTTCTTTCCTTTTTTTTTATTCTATTCCTTTTTGAGCAGGAGGGATGAATATTCAGGGAATGCAGGCAACATGGAAACTGCTCAGTTTCACCTCTCTGGCTGGAGCTCAGTGCTGAGACCCCAGTGGAAGCCAAGAGCAGGGGGTAATCAGTCCTCCCATCCCTGGTATGCCAGGACAGCAGTCTGCAGGGAAGGGACATCAGTGCCTCCATTACCTGACTGCTCCACGCCGACTGCTCCTTCATTAATCTTCATCAATAAACAATATTTATAAGCAACAAAACCCAATCCTTCGAGCCTGTTGTTCTCTACCCACTAAAGGCAGCTCATAGCTTGGTGTGATGTGACAACCTGAATTGCATTAAAATCCAGGCAACAGGTTAGAAATGTCCCTGGAACAAATGGAGCTGGTGCACAGCAAATGATATTTCCTCAGAGAAAGCAGTGACTCCCTGTAGGGTTTTACTTTGAAAAGTCAGTGTCTGTTTTCTATGCATTGCCACTGTATGGAAACCACTAGTTGGCACAGCAGGGTGCTCCCTTTCTTACAGTGTATACAACTTGGGTGTAAAATAATCCTGCTTCATTTCCTTTGGCGTTCAGTACAGACAGCTTAAAGTGAAAAAGGATGTCACACAAAGCAGCCAATGACGGACATGGGCAGAAACTGCTACTAAGAAACATCCTTCTACTTACAGAAAAAAACCCTTGATTTGCTGAGATGTTTTCTGACTGCTGCACATTTTAGTCCTCTTTCAGATGTGGTGGGACCCAACCACTTTGTTTGCAGATATCCTCTGGTGTACAGCCCGATCTGGCTGCTGCTCTGCAGATGCTCCAGCACCTGTGGACTGGGACCTGCCACTCACCTTTGTTCTCAGCCAGTATGGTGGGCTGTCTGCTGGGACTAGCATTTGGGCTCCAGAGCGAATTTGCTGGCTGCTGCCTTTGAAGCTGTAGAAGCAAGCACCAGCTCGTGTTCCCATTTTAGGCATACATGTAATGTACATCTTTGCTTACTGGACACTCTGGGATGCAATCCAGCCTCAGGAATTCTTGGCTTCCCTCTGGGTTTTGATGACTTTGATGGTGGTGTTGCACTGAAGGGGTCCATGGTAGTCATCTCCTGACTCACTGCCAGCAGGATGGAGGCTAATACGGAAACTTGAAGAACAGAATTTTTATTCCAGAAGACGCACTCTGCCGGGTGGGTGCTGTGCTCCCTGCGCAACCAGAGCTGCCCACCCAGTGCCGTCACTGGAGATGTGGCTGCAGGACCAAGGACACAAGACTCGCTGTGACCATGCACTGCAGGTGAAGGCTGCCCCATGGGTCCACCAGCCAGATCTGTGCTTTTTGGCAGGGTGGGGAGATTGAGCGAATTCCTCGTACTTCCCCTGTCCCACGAGCGAATTCCTCGTACTTCCCCTGTCCCACCCCCTCAAGTGCCTGGCTCCCCAGGTGCTAACCAAACACCCCAGATCACTGGATAAGGCCTCAATTCAGCCAGGTACTTCAACATCAGCTTTAAGCTAGTGATTAAAAGTTTGTCAACATTCAGGGAAGTACTTCAGGGGACTGCTTGCACAACCAGATCATATTTAGCTTGAATACAGCTATCGGAGTTTGGTTGCTTTAGAAGTACCTTTATGATACACAGGTTTAATTATTCTTTAAAAACAAAAATCCCTTCACAGAAAAGGATACGCCAAAACCTTTTCAAAGCTCGTTAACACAGTGAATAAGAAGCCAGAGTTGATTTACATAACAGAGATATACATACGTATGTATACGTGCGTGTACATTTGCATGAAAAGCATTTGCAGAGCATTCTAAAAATAGGAGACATTTCAGAGGTTTTTGGGCAAGTAAATCTTTACATGCTCTTCTGTTTTATTGCTTCCCTCCAAATTAGTAGCTTAAATTAAAATCCAGTCCTCCTGTCTTGTACGATCTGCACGCCACTGAACCACAGACTTTCCTACAAACACCTTTCTCAATTCCTCCATTGCAGGAGCAACCAAGAACACCCAGTGCTACGGGAATGAAGGTCAGTAAAGGAGAGGTGTCTTTGTATTTAGTCTTGCAGTTCTCCTAAAATGAAATTCACCCCTTAATTTGGAGGGCAATTTTCCTCCAAGGAAGGCAGGAAAATGATAATAGTTCCCTGCGAAACACTCACTATTTTAACATGAAAATGTTTGGAGGTTTGAGATATCTAAGCGAAAATGGGAGGAGGTTAAATACTAGCTCTTGTGAACTGTGTGCTCCAAATACTTGAAACAACGCTTAACCTAAAGCTTAGGCGTACCCTCACCGACTTGGGTGGATCGGCTCTCATACTTCACGTTAAGCGTATGCTTAACTGCTCCTCTGGGCCGGGGCCCCAATTAGCACACCAATATCTAATTTTATTCTCAGTTACAGCTGCATAAGACTATATTAAGCAAGTAACTTTGTACCAATAAAATATTAGATTAAGATTTGGCTCAGGGTAAAAAGGGAGAGCACGACACAGAGAAAGGTATCTTGTTGGATGCTGTTGCCTCTGTTACGTATGTTCATACCCTGACAGCTCTTTGTCCTCTTAAAAGGTCTCTGCTCCAACCTCTTCTCACTCAGACCAGTCTTTCTAATTCCTTCTGCAAAACAGCCTCTTGGCAGAAAGTGTTTGCATGCCAGTAAGATAACACCGTGCCCAAGGATCCTCCAATTTCTGAAAAAAAGCCTGTTAGCTAAAATCTACACAAACCCATAGGTAAAATGCATGTCCATGAGTGAAACCTGTGCCTGTGTCTGTGAGTAACCATGTCAGTGTCACTGTAATCTCTATTTCTTCATCCTTCCCTTCTCCATCAAGCCATTTAGACCCTGGTCCTGGTGCTTCAGGCACCAGCTAGCATTACTCAGAAGTAAAGCCCACTGACTTCGGCTTAGCTTAGGTGTGTTCTCACGGTCCCTGTTTAGGGAAGCACCCTTTTTAGATGAATTACACTAAATTATCCACTTACGGCTAAATATGTGCTTTGGTGTTTTCCTGAACAAAATGAACTTAAGCATGAACTCAAGAATATGTCTGAGCATCTTTCCCACCCAAGGTGCAACCAGCTTGGAAGATCAGCCCTTAAACCGTGTGTGTCCCAGTACAGGCAGCTGCCTTCTGCACGCCGGCTTCCAAATGCCTCATGCGCTGCTGGATCTGTGAATGACCATCAGCTAATGCTAATGCATTTGGGTTACCTGTCATTTGCACCTGTAAAAATCAGGGGTAAATCCAGCAGAGATCAGTAAGGGGGAGCAAGAGGCCGGCCAGTTCAATGCTCCCAGCTTTCCTGCTTGCCGGGAGCCACAGCAGGATGGGAAGATCCCCTCGGAAGAGCGAGGCCATGAGGTTTGGCCAATGGCCCCAGAAGGCTTGGGCCTGGCGTTGGCCAAGCATCCAGAAGCTGATACGTGCCATGCAATGTCAAACAGATCCCGGTGGCTCCCACCATGGCTGAGAGGGGATGAATGTACAGGTCAAAGCTGACACGTGGTTCACCCCAATCTCTAGCAGTAGCTACTCTGTTTTTTAAAAATACAGTTTCATCTGCATACAAGGAAAGTAGGAAAAGGCAGCACAGACGGAGGCATACTTGGAGATGAGCAAAGCACAGGTCTTGTTTGAAGCACTGGCAGGAGCCCAGCATGTCTCAGGGCCAGGCACTGGGGTCAGTCCTGTCTGGCTGTCCCTGCCCAGGGAGGACAAGAAGCTTTAAATTTTATTAAACGTGGTTATTTTTTTCTGTTAGTGGCTTGCTTTTTTTTTTTTTTTTTTTTTTTTTGCAATTGGCGGTAGTGGTTGTGCTATGCAATGTAAGCCAGAGGGTTTGTAGAATTACTGATAGGACAGCGTCAATGTGGCAAGCCAAAAGTTTGAAGAAAAATTCATGCATGCAGGCTCCTAAATATGGATCTACATGGTTATTTTCAGCCAGAGTCTTGCACATCCATAGTTCTGGGTTAGAAAACATAAGCCCCAGGTGAAATGCATTTGGAGGCTCTCTGCCATCTGATGTGAAGGAAGACCCCTGTCACAAAATCATCTGTATGACCTACTTGCTTCTCCCTGCTAAGGAATTGTCCAGGACTCATGTAACAACTTCAAACTCAGGCACATTCCTCGAGCTGTGTGAGGAAGCTTGCACATTGCCTGACCACATTATATCTGCCTCTAGGCAGTGTTATCACTCCTTCCCTTCCATATGCTTAAGCAGAATTTTTACAAAAATAAATGAAATACATATGTACATTATGCAAAGAGTGTTCTTGAGCCGTGCTATATTTGGTTTTGCATGATACGTATCCAGCGTGTAGACCATTGGCACTCAGTTTTTAACTGTTAGAGATAAGCAGAGTCACAGTAAGCTACAAAAGAGTGTAAAATATGCAGGGCCTGATTCTCCAGCTCACGGAGGCCCCTTTACATCACGCTGGCACCGCGCTGGCGTCTAAAAGCAAGTGCACATGTGACTGGAATCCACTTTCAGCCCCTTTTATACTGCCAAAAGAGCTTAAAGTTGCCTGAATTCAAATGAGACTCAGATGCTTGTAGTACGAGCTGGTAGCCGTCATTAAAAGCTTCATTAATACTGCTGCCCCTCTGCCCCCCAGCACAGGGGTGGACAGCAGCCATCGCCCCTGGGCGCGGGGAGCTGCCGGAGGATTGGGGAGCACTGTCCCTGTCCCTGTCCCCGGGCAGACGGGGCTTTCCCGGGAGCGGCCACGGCGGGACGGGCCCGGTGGGTCCCACCGCGGGCAGGGGGATGCGGGGACCGGCGAACGGGGGGCGGCAGGGCAGCCGGGTGGGGAGGAGTGTGTGGGTCCGAGCGCCCCGCTTCTCCCAGCTGGTTCCCTGCCCAAACTGGGATCTGCATCGCCCGCGTCTCCCTTTTCACGGCTGTTTTTTCTCCCTACAAAGAGCTGACACAGAACAAGCTGTATGTACAAGCGCAGGTACACCCGCCCTCGGTTTTAATCATTCAGCGCCAGCCAAAGAGGGAGGGACAGGAGCGCTCTGCCGCCTTCCCACTTTTCTACGGCGGCTGCCTCCACCTCGGCCCAGGTTGGATCCAGCCATCCTCCGTGCAGGCTCTGGCTCCGCGTGCCTCGCCCCAGGGCCCAGACGCAGCCGATTCTGCAGCCAGGAGGGAAACCAGAGCTGCTCGCTCGTGACTGGCGCACAGATCACCAGTTCATGACTCTCTCCCGTGAAAAAAAGTTCGCTTGCATTTAAAGCGCTGGGGGAAAGGATTTTTTTTTTCTTTTTTTTTTTTTCTTTTCCAATCCCCAAAGTCACATGGCCAGACTATTTTAAACATTCCTGGCTATTCCCCCATGCACCAGCTCCCTTGGCTGGCACTGGGGTATTCTCGAAGCTCGGGTAGGAGAGTAAACTCTGCATGTATAATTTATCCATTGTAAAGGATGCAAAATCTACTGGGAACAGGAGGGGATAAGAAAGAGCGAAGACACTTGTGGATGCCAAGAATTCCAAGTGCCAGACCTTGCTAGCGCTCTTCCAAAATGGAGGGTCCTACACGGCTCCCGTTTAGCTAGAGCTGAGCCTAGCCTTGCCTGCTGTGTTGAGATTTGGCAGGCTGCAGCTCGCCATTGTTGCGAGCTCTCATCCAGGCAGCGGTGCCAAGCCTCCCCTCTGGCTGCAGCCCTTCCAGCGCCGCGCGCTAATCCCCAAGTATCTGCCTCTCCCAGATCTGGCGGGGGCACCCTTCGGAGCTGGGGAGGGAGAGGGGAGAGTCGTCTCCGCAGAGACCCCTCTCCCGACAAGCTTCGTGAAGCCCTATTTGTTCACCGTAACAAATTGCCGCTATCAATGTAGCAGAAACTTTATAAATAAACTGGGGGAAACATGAAGTTTTGTTCTTAATCCTCCCTACCGGACTAACCCAAGGGGCCTTTCCAAAACGGGCAGTGATGCTAAACGCCCTGGGTGCAGTCCTGCGGCCGCCGAGGCCCTGGGGAGGGATCCCGCTGGCTGGAGCAGGGCTCCGCTCGCCCTGCGCACCAGAGCGGGGTGGCTCGGCACCGGCTCTCTCACCGGGGAAAGTGAGGGGTCACACGGTAATGCCAAACTTCTCGCGCTATTTTTAAAGTCTGCAGTTTCTCCCCTATTAGCCTGCCTGTGTGGTGGAAGCTCACAGGAGACGTAGGTCCCTTCGCTCTGCCCAGCCGCCCCTCGGACAGAGGGTCGAGGCAGCGCCGCGGACGTGGCCGGTGAGGGGTGTTCGTCCCAGCATCGCCAGCAAGACCAGGTCAGCAGCACTGCACTGCGGGGCAGCCCCACAGCACTTTAGCCCCTCTCCCCTTCGGCGCCCGCCCATGGGGCCGGCACAGGAGCCAGCTGCCCCTCTTCCCCTTGGTGGGGGCACTCGGGGCCCTCGCAGCCCTCACACAGGGCAGGAGTGAGGGAGCCCGCAGCCCCCAGGCACCCACAGAGGGGCCACACAGCCCGTGACTGAGGTTGACCCTTCCTGGAGCCCACCCTTCGCAGGCGTGGGGGGTCCAATGCCACAGTTGTGCAATCGCTGTAACTGGTTACGTGGGTTTTCTTTGCAACCCCATTCAACACTGGGGTTGAACTGGATTTTGCAAAATATGAATTTTGCAAAACCAAGAATTAAGTTCTGGACGCTGTCTCTGCACCCTGGCTGCCATCCCAAAGAAATCCCTGGGGAGGGGATGCAACAACCAAGCTGGCCCCCAGCTGCGTCCCAGCTCCATCCAGGAATAAAACTGGGTCCAAGGCACTCGGCCCTCCCGCCCAGCCCCCTGCTTATTCCCGCAGAGGGGCCCTGAGCTTGGCCGCCTTTGCAAGCCACAAACAGGGTCTTGCCTGTGGTGTGGGAAAGCGCAGGTTTCCTGGCGCCCCAACAGAGAGAGGCAAAGGGCCGGTCATGGGTGCCACACTGTTGCGGTGGCTCCAACCCCGTGTGGGGACAACCCATGTCTGGCTAAGTCAGAGCAGCTTCGGGAGCTGGTGGAGACCCCCCACAGGGGTGCCCCCTCCGCACCATCAAAGCCCTTGAGCTCAAGCAGGATGGAGACTGCCCATGCGAGTCATTTTCAGAGAAAAACGCTCCTTTTGCAAAAGGAGCGTTAGCTCAACGCACGCTGTGCCAACCTGCATCCGCAGATGCTTGAAATTATAAGACCGAACTGCTGCTCGTCCGACCGCGGGGGCTGATGTTGGCTCCAGGCTGGTCCGAGCTGTCGCTGGCTTCCCTCCCGGAGGGGCAGGGGAGCAGCTCGCCCTCCCTGTCCTAGCAGGGGTTAAAACTGCCTTTTCCATCCAAGGCGTCCACTGCCTCCCTTCAGCAAAGCATCTGTTTTCTCAACCACCACCAAAGATTTCCCCAGCTAGGCGTGAAGGGGTGGCTTTGGCCACCGTTGTGCTCCATGGGCCCGCCCGTCAGCGCGAGCCCGCGTGTTTTAGACAACTCACAGGGAGCTGTGCCTCAAACGAAGGCGTGCTGCGCTCCCTCACCCCTGCGCCCGTGGCCCGAGCTGTGCCCCGGTGCCTCGGTCCCTGCCACGGTGGGTGCCGGTGCCAGGGTGCTGCCCTTCGCCCTGCCCCGGGCTGTGCGGGGTGGCTCCCCTTCACGGGGTGCCAGGGACAGCGGGGCACCCCGTGCCCCAAGCACTTCACTGCGGGGCCTCCCTCCAGCCTTGCTGCTCTTACCGCGCCACTCAGAAAGCCTTCCCTCGCGTTTCTGCTGAGTCGCATCAAAGATCTTACCTTCACGTCCCCAGGTTGCACTTCCTGTGGGAGTCTGTATTTCTGGACTGCCCACATCTGTCCTGTCCTTGCTGGGGAGGCAAGGCAAGAAAATGATTCTTTATTGTATTATGCCACTTTGATGATCGCAAGTAAATCTATGAAATAAGCAGAGGAGCCCCGCTGATGCTAAACTCTGTAGTAACTTGCTTTACTCCAGCTTCCAGTGGGACAGGAAAACGGGCTTAGCAATTAAAAAAAAACCTGCTCCATAAAGAAAAACAAACAAAAGCAATCTGAACGTACCAAACAGCTCTCCTGAAGGAAGGCAGTCGGTATCCTTCAGGGAGGGCAAAGCACTATCACTACACAGCCCGGCTGAACCCTTAATTGCAGGCTGTCAGGTACCATACATCTCCAAAGTTTCTGAAGTGCAGGGGGGTGGTGTGATGGGAATAGATAACACGCAAACATCTCAGGCTGGGCAGAGTGACAGAAAGATGATGTATAAGTGCTCAGCTCAGCACCGGAATATTTCTGTGTATTCAGGCTGAGAGGCAGTAGAGTGCGGGATGTCAGCAGAGCAAGACGGTCCTGAAGGAGATACAGTGGGTTCACAGCTAAGTCAAGCTAATTTTGTCTAACAGTTAGGAGCCAACCTAAGTTTCTTTGTAGTTTCCATTAATAGCTTATGAGAAATCAAAAAGGTCTGACAGCCTCTTTAAAGACAGAAGCAGTAACCAATACAATTACAAATGAGACCGGTCTAGAGAAATACACCTTTGCTTGCTGACCAATGGAAGCCAATCGAGCATCTTCTTGTGCGGAAAACAGGTAATAAATGTCATCTTGAGAGATTCTCCCAGCTGTTGGCTAAAGCTGAATCTGTAATGGGAGCTATTGAAACCTCTGTTGTAATTGTTTATTATACAAGCTGCACTTCAGAAAAAAATCTGCACTGAGTCCCATCAATATAATGACTGATGGTAAGAACAGTTAGTGCGCACAGAGAGGGGAACCGCTCTCAAAGGGCAGCCTTTAAATGGTGTGCTGCCCTGGTTTGGTGAGGGCAGCCTCACCTTATGTGGGGTCAGCTGGCCTAGGGAAATTTGTCCCACTGCAGGGCGTGTGGTGGGTTTTGTCCAGGTAAGATGGGGGGGAGGCGGGACAGACAGCCCTCCAAAGCAGGGACCCCCCGCTGTCACCAGGGTCCCCCTCCAGCAGGTCAGTGCAAGCCTGGCTTGGCAAAATAAGTAAAGAGGGATGGGGGGCAGGACTCGTCCTGAGCAGGGGGGTGAGTTTTTGTGGTAGCCCATCACGGGAATAGGCCTGGAGACGTTGTGATCGCAGCAGCAGCTGCCAGGGAGGTCCTTGGCCAAAGCCCTCACCGCTTTCCGGGGCTCTGCACCGCCCCAGAGCCCTGCGGAGCCGGAGCTGACGTGGGGCTGGAAAGCTGGGCATCCTTGTTATTGTCCTCCCCTTGGGATGCAAATATAGCGTATGTTCATTCCCAAAAGCACAAGAGGAATATTTACTGATTGCAAAGTCTTTTTGTATAATGTTTGACTGACAGTTTATAATTTCCCTTTAGTGACACACTGTTATTCAGATTTCCTGTGCTACTAATATGCTTTAAAAAAAACCATTAATTGCCTTTAAATATAACTTTGTATAATAGTAAGCCATTATTTTTTTATTTTACCACTTCTGTGCTGTTCCTTGCTTCTAGGCAATGATCATTGCAACCACCTCCCCTTCTTCCACTGGTGCACGTGCGTCCACGTAAAACAAACACTGAGACTCCCAGACACATCATGATCAATGTGGAAGTGCCAAAGGTTGGAAGGAACCCAGGAAGCCCACCTCTCCTGTTGGCCATTCCTGAAGGCCGCCGGTGCACATGCCTGGTGTCCAGAGAAGACCCTGTAGCATCTCGCCCCTTACTAGTGGATTTCCAGGTCCATTTTTATGTGTGTGCAAACATATGTATGTATGCACTCTCCACACATAACCCTCACAAACACATATGTCTTTAGAAATATATACACATAACTTCAGTTAGTTTCATTCCTTTCTGATCAGGTTGGATATAACCTCTCAAGCTTTCAAGCTTAGGGATTGGGGCATTTAAGAAAATACCTTTCAGCGATAACAATTAACATTTTTCTTGTTCTCTCTCCCAGGTTATTCAGCCCATAATCTCTAGCAACCTAAGCACCAAATGTCACTGATAAGTACTGGGTTTTAACTTTTCTTTTTGCACCAAAAAAAAACCGAGGTCGTGATCACCTAAGCAACCGCCAACTTTTGTTTCTGTGATTAACTTCTCTGCCTCTCAAGATGGCACCTGATGCAGGACCCCTCCGGGACGGCAGCAGGGCCACCTGAGTTGGGAGATGGCCTTTTCCAATGCTGAGACCACCACGGGCACGGCAGGAGAGGACCTCCCGCGGAGGCTCGCCCCGCGGTCGCGGTCGCGCTCAGCCGCGGCCATGCGGGTCGGTTCGGCAGTGCCTGCGGGGCTGCCGGAGGTCACCCGGTTTGCAGGGCAGCAGCCGCTGTGTCCAGCGCTGGGACCCTCCATGCCCCCGCCAGCAGGGCGGATTGCCCCGGGCTGGCCCCAAGGATTGTTGTGGGAAGGGTTTGCTGCCTTCCTCCCGCTCCCCCCGGCACAGCTGCCTCCCTCGCTGTGCTCCAAGTGAGGAGGGAGACTCCCCTCCCCTTTCATCCCTCAGCCACAAATATCTGGGGGCAGCTGGGCAGCTGGCAGGCACCGGACCGACACCTGTGTGCCAGATCCGTCCAGCTGTGCCCGTGACGCACCATCCATCTGCGGCGCTTCTCACGTGCTGCCGCCAGTTGCTTTCCCTGGGGCCGGCTGGGAAAGGAGCCGGGGCCGGCGGGAGGCAGGGAGCCACAGCGAAATTTTCAGGCAACGCTTTCCTCCTGATCGATTTCCTCCTGTCGCCTGCTCACGCAGGGCAGGGCTCACAGCTAAGGCGACCCGAGGGTGCCCAGCCCCGTGGGGCCAGGCGGTGCGTGGCTGCTCGCTCCAGGGCCTGGGGCTGCGCCACAGTGCTGGGGCATCCCTGGTAGCTCCTTCCAGGCTGGCGAGGACTGCCCGCATGGATGATATGGCCGAGACCCTCGGTGCCGGCTACGTGCCGCTTTGGGTGACCCAGGCACCTGAGGGATTTGCTGTGCGATATGTTTTCCCTGCCTTGCCCTGCTTTATACCCGGGACAGTCGACGCCAGCAGCAGAAATCCCCCCGACTTCGCAGGCAGCAGAGCTGCGCTCTGGGCAGGCGGCAGGGGCAGCAGGAGACCATAGCTCTGCTGAATTAATTCTGGAGTATCTCACTGGCTGGAAACTGAGACCTACATGATTTTCCTCATCTTCAAAGTCTCCACCCGTGACAACAGTTTAGCAGAAAATGAAACAGCGCTTGAGCAGGGGTGTGCTCTTGGGGAGTTGGTGGAAAAACTTTTTGTGACGTGGTTGAAGGCGTAAGGGAACTGCCTCATCTGCTCTTCTCCACTTGCTAACCATCACCGCAGTGGCTCCTCAGCCACTCTGAGTGTGCCGCCTCAGGCCATCCAGCCCTGCTTCTGCGTGCCCTGCCACACCAGATGTAAAACAAGGCGAGGGTTTGAAAGACCTGACTGAAAAAGGAACTTTTAAAAAATAAACCTAAAGAAATACCAGCCAGGGAAGGAAGGGGTTGACCTTGGTTAGCGTGAGCCATTGCATGCCCAGAATGAGGCCCAACCTCTGGCGAAGGCGGCCAACTCCCCTGCACTTGGGGGTCCCCGACCCACCGCCCAGCACCACAGGGCCGCTCTCTCGGCACGTGGGTCCCGGGGTGGCCACTCTCCAAGCGTGCACCTCTTGCTTGGGCACACGTCCAGGCAGCCACAAAGGGCCCCGTGGAGAAAAGAGGACACTCGCAGAAAAGTGCAAGATGCAAATACCTTGGTGGGAGCCCGGGCGAGCAGTCCCAGCGCGTACTGGCAGTGTCACCGTGGCCTTGCTTGACCCCGCTCGGAGCAAGGCTGGATGGTAATTAAAGGAATGCTGGGTGCCAGTGAGCTGGTGATGTTGCTGCTGCTGCATCTGCATTAGTTCAGTGGCAGAAGATTTTGTAAAGAAAATGGCCTCGGCTGCTTCGCTGCATTTGCCGCAGCAGAGGAGTTCACCCTTTGCTGCCGCAACCCACCGTCCCACCGCTCGCCACACAGCGAGACGTCTGCAGGCACAAGGTCCCTGGGAAGGACGGCTGGGAGCAGCCAGAGCAGCACCTGTGAAGCTGTTTCTCCCCTAAAGGGAACTCTCGAGTCCCCAGTGCTTTTCCACAAACATATCCATCACCCAAAAATCCTGCACCCTGCTTCTGCTTTTGCTTTGCAATCAAACGGCAGGAAAATTCCTCCTCCTACCACCCCTGCCCTGAATGGAAAACTTCCTTCCCCCGTGTTCTCTGCTGCACTTCCCAAATGACCTTTGTTTTTTTCCTTTTCTTTAAATACTTGCCCCAGTTGCCTCGTGTGGGTCAAATGTGAGCCCACTGACACCCACGTCATCACGCTCCCAGCTCAGTGCATCCTTCTCCTCATCGTCATGCAGAGCATAATTTTCACCTGTTATTGAAAATTCAATATTGGGAGCTTTTAATTCCAAAGATTTTGATTTTTCAATAAAAAAGTGAAAATTAATCTCGGTGGGATTGCAGCAGAAATGTTGCAAATGAGCTGGTCACGTAAGGGAGAGAGGGAAGGAAAACAGGGAGGAAGAGAAGGACAGAGCGAAGGAGAGGAATACACAGAGATGGCCCTTCCAGGAATGGGCTTAAATAATTCAGGTGAAAAACATGACCAGAGGCAGTGATGTAGTTTTTTGGGCTGCCCTGCACAATCCAACAGAAAATAGTGCTGTTCTCTCACTGCCCCGTCAGTTGGCTGGACCGTATCCCACTGCCGCAGCATCCCTGATCGCCCTGTTTACTTCAGTGCTCACGTGCCGACAGGTCGGTTTAGGCCACCCGTGTATCACACCCCCCCAGATTTTGTAGTCATTCTATAACATGTCTGTAAGTCCTTCCCAATGTCACCTTTATTAAATAGAATGGGACTTTTCCCTCAGCATTACTTGGATTGGTTAAAACGATGGAAAAGTGGTGTTTAAAAAAAAAAGTCCAATGACCAACATTAAATATGGGCCTGATTATTTCTAGCCTATATTAAATATTAATGGATTGCTTTTTGGTCTTCTGTGTAGCTGGAAATCTCACTGAACGAAGGCCATGGTGCTAGTCCTTCGTTAGCCATGAGGACGTGTTATTTTGTCTCCTTTACTGGAGACCTGTCTCCTACCCATATCAAAACCTGAAGTCTCTCAGCTTTGTGTGGACAAGCAGCCATCAGCTTGCACACAGCAAGGTTAAAACACGGCCGCCCATCTTTTGTGTCTCCCTCTTACAGATCCTGTGTCTGATAGCTCTGCACAACCCCCTCCCTCCACCCAGACGCCCACCCATCCCTCCACCCAGACGCCCACCCGTCCCTCCATCCCTCCATCCATCGCTCCGCGCTGTCACTCCACGGAGTCACCTGGGCAGCGGCTCCTGCGGGTGCCTCCCCCGGGCTCACATCCAAGCTCGCTCTCTGCTGCTTGCAGATTCTTTCTGCATAACATCTCTGAGATATGGCCTTCCTTACCCATCTGTACAGCTAAAACTCTTGTCAAGACTCTCAGCATTTCACATCTCAATTACTGTAAAATCCTTCTCCTTGCTTGGCAAATGCAGCCTCATCCAGCGCTTCCTACTCCATCTCCCTGCCCAGCCACTACCGTACCCGCCAACCACAGCTTAAAATCATTTATGCTCCAAAGGATCACACACAAACACCTCCTGTGAGTTATTTTTCTTTCCGGTGATCACAAAACAATGGTGAAGTTACAGGCTCCCACCTGGATGTGATTTTACAGGTGCAGCCCTCGACGTTAGGAACGGTGAATAGGAGCTGACTTACACATCTCGCCATCACGCTGAGATAAAATAATGCACCTGAGGCCAAACTCAGCCGTGAAGTGTCACTGCCTTTAGTTCCCCCTGGCAATGCTGCAAGGGCACCGGCTCTAGCTCAGAAACCCCACATCCCTCACCTGCCCGCAGTGGCTCGTCCGCATGAGCAGGCGGCATCCCCCGACGCTGACCTGTCTCCAACCCGACACGAGCTTACGCCTTTTGCTGAGCAGAAGTTGCACCGGCCCCATCGCCGTACTGGTGTGTTTGATACTTACAAACCCTTTCCTGTTGCTCTGTACATGCTCATCTTTTCCTCCCTCATCCTCTCTTCCCAGAGCTGCTTTTCTGCTTCCTTCCCCTCCTGCTGCTTCTCTCTTCCCCTTCATCTCCCCTCCGCCCTGCTAGGAAGCCTGGAGCTGGCTCCCACATTTCGCTCCTGTTTATTCTCAGGTCTGTGTGGCTTTTGCTTGGTGCTTTCTATTATGAAGATGACAGCAAACTGAGAGTTTAAACAAATTTGGCTTTAGGTGCTTTAATGAAAAATTAACGGGTTTAATACTGGCTTCACCATCAAAAGAAGAACATTAATGTTTAATATTTAAACAACACGTCTTCACAATAATTCCACCACATTTCACGTAGAGAACCCACAGTAAATGCCTGGGGTAAGGCAATAAAAAAACCCTAAGCTATAACACTATTTACTATTTTAACCCTTCATCGACTGTCTTTCCCAGTTTACACAATGCTCTTTTACAAAGAGAATGGAGACATTTTTTAATGACATTTACCCCTGTCCTCTGCCACCACAAAAGGTAAGAATATTAGATTTCAGATCATAGTCCTGGCTCCTTAAGCCATTTCAAGACCGAGGATATGAAAATGTTATGCAAATGAGTTGCCCTTTAAATGTATCTTCAGAAAAAAAAAATAAAACGCAACAACATCTCACTGAAGAATGATTGAGTTGGCATTTCATCTTCAGCACATGCTGTCCAGGTACAGGTCTCAAAGAAAAGCTTCAAATGATAAAGAGTGGCTCCAGCATCCATAAATTTGTGATGTCTCCCCAAATTACTGCACTAAAGGGATTTCTTGCCTTAAAATTGAACTCTACCTTTCAATGTGGGCAGGGCATCACCTGCCCGGGTCCGGACTCCCCATGCCCAGGAGCACCCTCCCTGGAAAGCACAAATCCATCATGAATGCCAAAGCTTTGGGGCAGATGTTGACGGTGACACTCAGCCTCAGAAGGAACTGTGGGCTTGTTCTCTCTCTCCCTTTTCACTTCAGCCGACGGCCAAGACTTCTGTATGCTCATTGTTTATGAATAACCTTTTGAGTACACAGTGCTCTCCCTGATACAACACAACCAACTTGAAAAAACCCACCTCACCGAGGAGGAAACATCAGTTACCTTGTATTGCCTGGATCAGCTTCAAGATGCTTTTGCATGTAAAATGAGAATGATTTCTTAAACTGAGAGCATTTAATTGGAGAAAGGATTCTCACTTCAGTAAATCTCCATCTATAAAAAACCATGATCCAGCTGGATAGCAAGAAAACAAATCACGTGCACGGTAATACGGAGGAAAGAAACTACAATGCTTCCAGATGCATATTACAGGAAAATAATTAAATAGCAGCCCTGGAAGGAGATATCATGGTTGAAGTAGATAAATAAGAAAGCTCTGTTGATGTGAACCCAGAAATAAAGCAGAGGAGAAAAGCACT
The DNA here is from genome assembly GCF_900496995.4 of Aquila chrysaetos chrysaetos. Taxonomy (NCBI): domain Eukaryota; kingdom Metazoa; phylum Chordata; class Aves; order Accipitriformes; family Accipitridae; genus Aquila; species Aquila chrysaetos. Next base: position 26,685,128 of record NC_044016.1, on the reverse strand, counting down.
TAAATATAAAAAGTCATCAAAGAAGTTATATATCTGCCTTGATAGTGCTTCCAGAAAGTTTCTGGGTCACCTGTCCATGGAGCTTCCCTGCTTTCAAATCTAAATTCTGTAGCACAATAACTATTAGACAGGAAGAGATGGACAGCTGAAACAGGATGCAGACAAGGCTTCTCAGGCCAAGACAAGAAATGTCTGATTAAAACCTCTCAGTGCACTTTACCTGGCACACGTAAGCAGGTAAATACATCATTAGAAAAAGCACTGGAATGAGACTTCCTCAGCCTCAGAGCTGGGACCCCTGCATGCACTAACTGCCCTGCTATCCCGTACACCATGAGGTCATGCACTAGGGTGTTTTGATTCTGTAGGTAAAAGATGTTATTAAGGTCAAGAATGTTATTCTAAGAGCTGCCATGTCCAGACAGTCATGGAGTATGTACACTGAAGCTTAATGTTGGTTTTAATTGTCAGTCTTCCTGGAGCAGCTCGGAGAACTGTTTGTATGAAGCCTAATAGCTTCCAGGTGTCACTCCCAAAGTCCTGATGCTCCCACACAGCCGGAGCCTTCCTACTGATGGCTACCAAGCACCCTCAGTCCCGTGAGGCTGCAAGCAGTCTAATATATAGCCAATATCCTCCAGCCCTGTCCTTTGCAGCATTATCCTTTACCTGACTGCCTTTTTGGTTTCGCAGCCTTCTGAGATACCCTTAAGTTTTCCACAAACAGGGAGTACTTCTTCCTGCAAATTATTGCACCCTCAGCTCCCAGTGGAGCCGGTTTTCCTCCCCCCAGCCAGGCTGGTGGGCCCTGGCTGGGAGCCATTTCGGCGGGGTGCGAGGGAGCACCCTGCTCGGATCGCAATCAAGTGGAGAACACGCTGTCTTGTTATTATGCAGTTGTGCATGGCGCAGCACAGAGGGTCCCGCAATTCAAACTGCAGCTGCAAGTCAAATCACAAGTCAAATGAACATATTTTTCAAGGGGAACCAGTGACACACAAGCCCTGTCTGCTCTATGGCTAATTCCACTTTCCTCAGCTATCATTTCCTCCCCTGGCAATCGCTGCCCCATCTGAGAGGTCTTTGGCGAGAGGAAAACCTCATATGGGGGAGCTCAGAAGGGCAATGTGGGGACACGTTGTGATGCTCGAGAAAACTTGCTTCCATGCTGAATGGCGGTTTTGTAACAGGTTCAGATTCTCACCGGTCTGTATCACATTCAGCAGCAGTGTTACAAGTGCAAGATAAAACCTTTTAACTCAGCTTTCTCACTTGTTTCCAGAAATTTTCACTGGTGGCAAGTACTAGGAGAGGGAGATGCTGCTTCCCTGCAGGGGCAGGTGATACCTGCCAGTTTAGGACGGTTTCCATTAGCATACAGGGCCAGGAAAATGTCAAACTAGAAAGGAGAAGAGGAATGGCCTCAGATGCACTCACTGAACTACTCCGGTAGGAAAAGCATTTACTTCATTCAGTTGCTTGTCACAGCTTTTTTGTGTTGGTGCCATACACAAATATGCACTTAGAGCCGATTTTTGCACACTCTCGCAGGCCTTTCGCCTTGGGTACAGGAACCTGGACTTGGTGTCACCGTGCAATGCGAGTAAACAGGGTTTAATCCAAGAACTTTTTACTGTGTTGTAAGTTTGCAAAGAGCTTCACATGAAAGCCTACATTGTTTCGAAGTGCTAGACATTTTCCTGCTCTAAAGTTTCTAACAGGGAACTTCTGCTGGGTTTTGGATTCAGGTCTTGTCGGTTCCCCGGCTGCCAAAATGACTTTTGTGAGGCAGATAAAACTTGGAATAGATCTGGTTCAACCTTTGCAGCCAGCTCCTACGCCTATGAAGTTTCTGAAACAAAACCCAGAGTCTCTGGGGGAAGAAAAAAAGAAAAAAACCACCTCCTGCACTCTCGATTGTCGTTCAGTTCTCAGGCAGGTTTTATAGCTGGGACTCATCGCAGCCCTAAGATCAGCCGGTGAAATCCCCTTTTAAACTGGTCATTGCTTTAATTCATTTTTCCCTTCCAAGGCGCAAGCACCTGGAAGCGCTGGCATGGCGTGTGCCTTGCGGGTCGCGAACAAAGAAACAAAGCGGATGGCCGGGAAACGGGGGCCATGTGCAGCCGCTCCCCATTGACCTGAGCTTGCAGCAGACCGCTTTGTCCGTTCGGGCGCAGGACATTTGCACGGCCCGCTGAGAAGCCGGCTGAGAATTCACCTTGTGTAACACGGTAGAAAAAGAAAAAAAAAAAAAAACCAACCCCAACAAAACCCCCACAGGCAGGTTAATGCCCCGGGTGTTAACTCGCTCCGAAAAGCCCCGCTCGCCCCCAGCGCCCTCGCCCCGGTCCCCGCTGACCGCGCTCCGGCGGCAGCCGCCGTGACGACGAGCGGGCAGCTCGGCGCTGCGGGAGCCAGCCGCCCCCGGGGCCGGAGGCAGGCGGCGGAGCGGAGGCCCGGCCCCGGCCGCCGCGGGGAAGGCGGCGGCGGTTCCCTCCCGCCCTCGGCACCCGCCTGCTGCAGCGCCCGCCGCGGTCCCGCCGGCTGCGCCCCGGCACCGCCCAACCGTGAGCGGCGGGAGACCTCTAGCGTCCGCCGGGGCCGGCCCGGCCCGCAGCCCCGCCGCGGCTCCACCTGCCGCCCGCCGCCGCCGGGGCCGGCCTCCGTCCCCTCCCACCGCCCCGGCCCGCCGCCCGCTCCGCTCCGCTGCCGCTGCCCCGGCCCGCGGCGCTCCGGGCTCCCGGCGGCGGAGGGCCGTGCGGGCTCAGGCGGCTGCCGGGGGAGGCGGGGGTCACCGCTGCCCCTGCGGGAGGCGGGGGGGGAGGGTCCTCAGCCCGCGGTGCCGGTCCTGGGAGATGGGAAGGAGCCCTTACCGCCCCTGCGGCGGGATACCGAGGGGTGGGCGCAGGGACGGGCCTCAGCTTTGGGTCCTTTGCCCTCGACGGGAAGCGACAAACAAACAACGAATTCGATGGCGCGGTGTTGCGAACCCCCGGGGATGTCTCCTCCGCTTTCCCTACCCCGCGCCAGCATCCAGCGCTCCCCAGGGGCCGGGCACAAGCAATCGGGGGCCCGGGGGGGACCCTCCCCGCCTTGCAAAATCAAACCTTCCGCACCTCGGGTCACTGGCAGGCTGGGCCGACTAACGCCGGGGCTGAGCCTCCGTATCCAACACCGTCCTCGGGGCGGGGAGGGCGTCTGGATGCCCAGGCCTGCACGGCACCTCACCTTTCTCTGAAGGGATGGCGGGAGGGTTTGTGCTCGGGCAGCCGCCCTCACTTCACAAAACTTTTTAACACCCAGCCAACGTCCAAAAATAAAAAATGCGCTAACGCTTGCCCTGGGCGGCGGCTGGGAGGAGCTCTGGAGGCCTCTTGGCTTCATCCTCTGTGATTCGGTAGCATCTCGTGTGCTCATGGGCTTCCCTGTCCCCATCCCCGCTCCCTGCCACATCCTCCTCCCCGGCCTCATCCCGTGCCTGCAGGGCTGCCTGCAAAGCAGCAGGAGAGCAAAAGCTGAGGGGCTTCCCTCAAGGAAAACCCAAAAGCGGCCTTCAAGAGTAGAAGGTCTGCGTTTGTGTAACTCCACACATCACCGCAGAGGTGATGCTGCGGCAAGTGTCCCGCTCCCTTTCTCTGGCACATGCCTCACCCCACTGTGCAGGCACAAACACGTCACTTTTCCCAAAGCTCAGCCCAAGCCTAGGCCACAGCAGCCCTTAGCCTGGAGTCGACACCGCTTCACCCTGAGCTGCCACCGGTGAGCAGCCGCTGCCCAACCACCAGAAAGGCCAGCCTGACCGAAAACACGGCGTTTCAGGTGGGGTCAATGGCGTTGTGTTTGTTCACTCTAGAAATGAGAAGACGGAGGGTAACGAGGAAAGAAAGAGGCATTTTCCATGCTGGCTGGAAGCAGAGAGGGCAGTGGCACACGCAGAGAGCAGCAAGGGAGGGTGCTGCCGGGAGAGGTGCTGCTTCTTGGCTCAGCAAGCAGGCATTTACTGTGCTCGCCCTTTCCTGGGAAAGGGCTTTTGAACAAGACCTGCTGGGCGGGAAATGTGCCAGTGCTCTTTGTGCGGGTTTCCCTGCCTTGCACATGGGTCAGCGGCAGTGCTGGGGCACCCGCTCACCGCTGGACGGTACCTGCAAGATGCATTTCCTTCCCTCCCTCCAGAGCCAGCAAGAGGGTTTAATGGTGTATTTTGAGATTTGGGAGCCTGAGGAAAGCAGCACCGTGGTGGGTCTCCCAGACTGCCTCAGCAAAACAGCCAGCAGAGCTGCAGAGCCAGCAGCAACCACAATACCGGAGCCGGTGCCCAGCCAGACGCTTGGCTTCCCAAGCCTCCGGACTCTGCTGCTCAGCATCCTCTGAGCAGGCGCTGCCCCGCTGCTCCTCCTGCTCTCCCCACAGCCCAGACCTGGCCTCTGCCCCCTCCACCCAAAATCGTTGCCCAAAATGATTGCCTCCTGAGCTCAGCCTGCAGGCAGTCAATGTTTGCCCTCCAAGGAAACCACCCCCAGGCAGCTGTTGAGCACACGGTGGAAGCACCACACCTACTTCTGGGTGTTTATGGGCTCTTTTATGTCTCTTGTCCTTCCTCATTCTCCACCCACCTGCTGAAACACCCAGCACTTCAACAAAGCTGTTTCTGTTTCCTGCTCTTTGTCTCCTCTTGTTTGAGCTCCAGGACTCAGATGCTGATGTACAAATATGTGGATAACATTGTCTTCTTTGTTTTCTGTAAAGGAGAAATGGAAGAATTCACCTACAATACAAAGAGAGGTCCATTTGTTTTCCCACCGTAGAAGGTAATGTTTGTCTTGCCCTGCTTTTTGTCTTGGAAGCCTGGATGGATGACAGAGGAGCTTGTCAGTTTGAGACAGAGGAGGAAAAAAGCAGGTGAAAATTGATTTGCAAGGAAGTTACTTAATCATGTATTTGTACTTTTGGTTGTGCCTCGAGCTTTTGTTTATATCTGCGTATCTCATGTATTTGGGAGATGCTTGAGAGACTGACAACCCTGTTGATGCATCAATTAAGGACCACGCTGACAAGCGCCAAGCTCTCCGAAGTGCCCGACCAGCTCTCCGAGACGAGAATCAACATTCCTGGAAAACAAACCTCAGAGGGAAAACAAATGTCATGACCAGGATATCTTTTAAATTTTGCCTAGAAAAATAAAAAATGCTTTTTCCTAGCAGCTATATATCACGAGCAATGAAGCAAGGGTGTCCTTTTATTTTTTCCACAGAAAGCCGCTTCCAAAACAGGCAAAGAAGAGCTGAAAGATCTAAGTACGGAGGAGGAGAAGCAGTCGTGCGTGCCACTGCTGTTGCACCCGGATCAATCTCCCCACAACTATACAGAACGATGCAGACACGCACACATGGCCACCTCTGAGCCAACCCGTACAGCCCGAGTTACACAGAGCCCTCGTGTCCTCCCTGCTGTGGCAGCCATGCTGGACCCACAGTGCTCACGGCCTGAAAAAAATCATCTTAAACACAAGGCAGCATGACACCTTCTGGAGCTGAAAGGTGCTGGAGGCTCTTTGGGGGTGCGGACGTGCTGGCGGTCCTGGGGTGACGTCCGCCAGCTCCTGCGAGGAGGCCTGGCAGGACTGGCAGGGGACAGGCAGGGGCACCGTGTGCAGGGACAGGCTTGTGGTGGGGCCTATAGACCATCCCCAAATCAATAGTGCCAAAAACTGGGAGGCCCCATCAGCTGAGTGGTGGAGGAGGCACAAGCAAGGAGGCAGAAGTGCAGGAGGGGCACGGATACCAGGAGAGGAGATGGCTGAGGGTATCGCAGGACGATGCAACCAAGACATGATCTCCACGCCAATGCCATGACCCAAAAAGTTTGCGTGGGACACTGGGTGAATCGGGAGAAGAAAATAAGTCGCCGAAGCACTGATCCTCTGGCTCCATCCCTAAGCTGCCGAGGACCGTGCTTAGGGGAAGCATTGCAAAGTAGGTGCTTGCCACCTGTCTCCTGGCATCGGAGGGAGAGGCTGGAGAGCCGGACGGACCCGCTCTGCTCCAGCACAGCCCCCTCCTGGCTGGGTATCACGCCACCTTACAAACCCCAGGACTGTGGTCGGGAGGAGCAGGGAAACACTCTCACTTGAGGCGAACAGAGCCAGACTGCAGGGGAGATGGCAGCGGGTGAGGCTCAGTCTGCGTCGTGAGGGGATGCTGGGCTCCTTGTTAGCTCCACGTTTTCCTTTCCTCTCCCTGCTGGTGTGAGAAAACGCACGCTGCATTTGTTCGTCTGCCAGGAGTATGGCAGCTCAAGCACCATCTTGTTAGCTTTGCTGTGTGTCGTTTCCCACAGCATTGCTTTAAATAATGAAGGGAGTCATGATCCACCAGCTGGATTAGACGTTATGAACTTACCTGGCTCAAATCCAATGGTGATATATTTGGTCTCATTATTTTATGCACAAATGCCACAAAACAGCGCAAGATTTTTTTTTTTCCTAAATACTCTTTTTCTTTTAGCACTGACATTTCTCTTATTTGCATTAAGATTTGCACTGAACAGTCTGTGCCAGACCAAATTTGTCAGATACTTCTGCTTTTATGGCTGGTTTGTTCCAGGAAATCAGGGTTGGAAATTGTATCCCCTGATCTGAGGGATGGGCCAGCGAGCGCTTCCAGGGTGGGGAACATCTCCTCGCATTCAGGGACCTGCTGTGTGAAGAAATGGGGCAACTGGTGAACGCATCATGGTGCCATGGCCAGGACATCTGTTCAGGAAAATGGAAACCGAGATCCTCATGTGATAGGACTTTTAGCAAGCATCTGAGCTGTAGTTTCCCCAGCTGTATGGGGAAGATAATATTCAGCCTGCTTTATAAAGTAGGTTTCCAAGACTTTCATCAAATGGAGATCTAGATGGAAGTGGTGGGAAGTGCTGTTAGGTAAACTGCGCCCACACTCTTGCTGTTTCCAGCGGAGGTACCCAACAAGGTGCGTGCAGGGTGATGGATGCAATGGGGCAGGGAAGCAGCCGCGCTTGCTGTGGAGTGCAAAACTTTCTATCCCCTGCGGTGGGAATCAGCCTCCCCGTCATCTGGGAGACAGAGAAAGGGAAGGTTTTGCAAGGGAGGGCAGCTAACTGCAAAAGCCAGAGATACCAAAGGGATCAGAGGTCAGGGATTGATAAGAAATGCTTTGAGCACAGAAAGATTAGAGGGCAGAAGCCTTCACTGGGGATACTTTCAGCTTGCAGCACTACAGATCCAACAGAGTTTGGCCCTACCCGAGAAGCGTGAAATTGCCTCAGACCAGGTTCTCGTGTCCTGCTATTCCAGCAAAGTAAAATAAAAAATTCACAAAGAGATGCGAGCCACCTGGGATGGTAATGCCCATCACTTTCTTAGTGATAAAAGTGCAAGAAATGAGGGTGTTGTATGGTATGCTTTACCCAGCCATCCTGGCAAGATCACGCTGTTACAATTCAATTCAGCCTTCAGGCAACGCACTCCCGCTCTGCTTCCGGAATCAGTCGGCGCCTGCTCTGGGTATTTCATCTCACAACCCAGAGAGAAAGGAAGATTAGAGAAGCAGAAACCTACAACATTTTGGGGAAAAAAGGTCTTTTTTTTTTTCCCCCCTTCTGTTTTGTGTCTTAGTATGTGCCATTGTGCTGAGTCTGCTATTTGAAGTAGTTGCTGAAAAGTCAAGACCAAGTTTGGGAGCATCTGGAAAAAACATGAACACACTGAGTCTGAAAAGCAAAATCAGGCTCTCCCCATTTTGTTTTTCATTAAGCAGAGAAGGGGAAGAGAGTGCTCCATATATTCAGCCATTCAAGTGTGATGTACTCAGATACTGTCTGGGTGAGCCCAAGCATCGCTCTGCAAATATTGACAGTCTCTTCATTTAAGCAAGAGCTCTCAGAGCCTAATTTTAAGTGCTCATTTTGTGTATTCCTCAACAAAAGTCATGCAATTAGCGGAAGAACAAGCCCAAGTGTGGTTTGTGTCTCTTCCAGACATTGCCACCCTGCACCACGAAGCACCTACTCGTGACACGGCTGCACCATTGCTGTTGTCAAAGCCGAGCCTCCTCCCCAACAGTTCAGCTCCTACATGGATGTTTTAATCTTTCATACGAATCCAATGATTTAAAGTGAAACTTAAAACTGCATTCAATTTTTTTGTTTTGTTTTGCTAATATTTCAGTCTTTCGCAGACTTGGGCATATTTTCCAGCCTCATAAAATTGCCTGCAGGACTCAAGGCAGCAAGCGCCATTCCCAGGCAATTCACAAACTGAAATGACAGGTTTGGATCTCCTGAATTCACAGCAGAAACGCTCCCAGCTCTGGGGCAATATGCAGCAACTATTTGATTGCCTACAATTTAATAACATTACAGGAAAACTCAGGGCAGGAAGGAGATAATGCCTCTTTCTTGCAATTTAGTCAGGAAGTAGGATTTAGGAAGCTGAAGTGTATTTCCCCCCGCACCCCCCTCTGCCTCAAATACGCTCAGGATGTGGGTGTTAGTCCTGCAAAAAGCACCACTGGATCTTTAATGGCCACAGGTGGCCGGGATTTTGACTACACATCATTCGCAGACAGTTCAATAAAAGAAAGGCTAGTGAGCTTTCTCTGCTGGGACGGTCCCTAACCCCCACGGCTCCTGATGTAAATCACAGGCCATCTGTGCGTTAAGATGGCCCTCTCTCTTTTCCTGGGCTGCAGAAATGAGAAACAATAATTGGATCCTCTGAGCTGAAAGGACATGGGGCCAGTGCTTACTCCTTAATGCAATTATATGAGGCGAGAGGCAAAGGTTTCAGGAGCATTTTAAAATTGTCGGATAATCAATACAGAGGCTGAGTAGCAATGGTGGGGTTCACAGCTAAACAGATAAGGTGTCGCATCACATTTGACCTATTTCACAGCATAAGCATCACTTCTGCCCCAGTTGTCTTTTAAAAGATATCAGTGGATACTGCTATTGCTGGAGAACAAGAGCTAAACATTACAGTCTTCCACCAAGGTGTTAAATGGGCTCCATCAAAGGTTAAATTAGCAATCCTCAGTGTAATTCTTTTGTAATATTTCTTTAACATTGAAAACAAAAATGAGTGGTGAAACAATTGTGCAAGGCAGACTGTTGGCAGGATCCTGGCTTTCACATACCCACGGGTGCACCCAGCCAGCATCAGGCGCATCTCCCTGTGAGAGAATGGGACAGCGTCTCCCATTCCTGCCCTCCTGCAGTCGCTACAGGCTGACTATCACTGAATTCGGGACCCGGTCAAACTGCCAGGCTGGAGCAGGCAGACAAAGCAGGCTGGCACAACATGGTAGGAGTGCAATCATCCTAGTTTGCCTTGTAAATTGAGTCCATGCTACTGGAAAAAAAAAGCCACACTGATCAGCAGGTATTTGCACGTTAGGGGTCCAGGCCAGAGATGCATGGGCTCACAAGCCCATGTGGGAGGTCAGCCCTGAATGCCTTCACATACCATGGGGAAGAAGTTGCTAGACTAGGAAACTCCTGCCAGTATCCTGCAGAAGTGTGCTGGAGGTATAAGGCCACTAGGTCAATGAAGGGTTAGGCAATGAGAAGCTGGTCCAGGTGAATCTGGGGAGAAGGCAAAAGCAGCCGCAAAGGACACTTTTCCAGGTTGCCCCAGTACCTGAGCATCTGGCACCCCAGTACGTGACTACCCCTGGGTTTGCATGTTTCAGTGTATAGAAGCACACGGCTGCTCCATGGTTCTTGTTCCTGATGAGGGCACAGATCTGCCTTGGGTGAAATCCAGGTGCATGCAAGAGCGGGACCATCCCTGATGTGGCACAAAGTGTTTTTCACCACTAAGACTGCGTGCACCAAATAACTGCCTCCTTGGGAAGTTGATCTTACGCTGTGCTTCCAGGATCCCTTGCTGCAGGGTGAAGATAAGGCCTGAACCAGGATATTTTGAAACAGAGGCAGCAATTTCTATATCTCCTTTAACACGCAGAGCCAGCCCCCTGTGTGCTAGGTCAAAACATGAATGACGTGGCTTGGATCCTTGTCTGGTGTTTAGTGGTCTCGGCTCCCTGCATTACTGGCCTGCAACAAAGACATTTTGGATATACACTGTTTCAGCTCTATATCAGGTTCATAGCCAGCGGGGCTGGAAGTGCCTCGAGAGGACTTCCAATCTATCTCAGTCCCTCACACATGAAGAGTGGCGGAGATGGCAGGAGGGTGCTCCTCCTGCTTTCGGGTTTGTGCACCTCTCACTCCTGTTCTCCCATGCTGACCGGGCACTGCAGCTCAGTACATCTCAGTGCAGCTCAGTACATTTCTGATGTCCCTTAAACTCCTCGAGCACGGGGCTTGCACTGAGCCCTGTGCTCAGGACACACATCCCCTTGGGGATTTCAAAGTATACAAAGGTGTTTCAGTCCCTGGATGGAGAAATTCATGGAAATTTCAGATTCAATTTGAAATTAATTACAAATAGGTACTGCTGGGCAGATGAACGTATGAAGCTTGGATCCTTACAACTGTGTGTCCTGCTCCTGGATTACCCCTTGTCTAATGTGCTCCCTTTAGCAGTTTCTCCATTTTGCACTGCAGAAGGCACAGATCTGCAGCTGTGGTGCTCATACACCCTCTTTCCTTCACAGCACCTGGCTAATGCTGTACCTGAGCTCCTGCGGGTCTGGGTTTGTGTTTTCTTCTCACATGCTTGTTTGCACAAAGGAACTGACCTACAGGGACCGAACGTCTTTGAGAACATCACCTTCATCAAGCTGGTCAGAAAGTTTGGGAGTCATCTGGAGGGAGCTAACAGAGTGATGGTCTAGGCCTTATTTCCACATGAAAGCCCCACAGATTATGGAGGCCTCTTTCAGCCTTAGGAGGGTCCTTTTGCCTGTCATCCCCAATACTGCCAGTCGGGGTTCTCACCCTTCCTCTCTCATCCTGACAGGAGAGTGCCAGACACCAGCACTCCCCGAGCACCGTCTCTCAGCACTAAAATAGTCTCAGTATTTAGACTTTCTCCCCAGCTATCATGTGTCCCCAAGGGGGACCATCATCATATTATACAGTGACAGACCAATTCGATCTGGTTTTCAAGTTGCTTCCAGTTTCTAGGTCCTTTCCCCTTGCTGGCACAACCAGAAAGCCAGACAGGTTTCTCCAGGGTGGGAGCTGACTTCTTGCACCCCTCATTTGCTCCCTTCTGCCTCGCTGATCCCCCTCCAGCACAGAGCTATTATCCTGGCATTTTTCTTTTCTGTGATAAGGGCAGCATATGTCTGGATCTGCAATTACAAGTTGTATCTTTGTGAATCGCCAAGAAATGAATACTCCTTGATCCAGCCCATGTGTCGCTTCTCCCCCCTGCTGCCAGAGCGTATGATTTGAACGAGGCACCCAGCTTACCTCTGCAGAGGAGAGAGAGCTCTGCTCAAAGTTACACTTGTGCACGAGAGCTCAGAGTCACGCAGTGCTGCTCCTCTTCCTCTCTTTAAGCGCTAAATAGATCCAGGCTGTCATCCTCCTTGCATTTTTGCTGTTGCAGGGTAGCCCTGCGTGCAGCAGTGGGGGCTTGTCCCCGGCGTTAGAGGAGGGTGCGGGTAGCAACATCTCCAGGTGCGGCTGGGCGGCTGCTGGTGCCAGCGATGTGGAGCTGCCGGACCGTTCTGCCTGGGTAAGCCTGGAAGAGCAGTTTTCCCAGAGCCGCTGTTTACGTTAAACCACTTACTCTGTTATCTTCCAGGGGGAAATTATTTTCTTTTTTCCCCAGCTGAAGAACATCAATGCCATTAAAATAATAAGAGATTTAGAGCATCCCTTTGTTTATACAGTGACATGCCACAGTGACAGGCACAATATAAATAGCTAAACACTGAGATAACCAAACACTTAGGCTGATGAAAAACCTCCAGCATTTTTCCCATTCCAAATTCTTTAGAGTAATCTGATTTGACCTCCAGCACAATGCATACTTTAATGGTGCCTGTATAATGACTAGGCAAGGAATTAACTCCCACAGTGGGTTAAGGCACTCACTTTCACCCAGAAGACCTAGGCTCAAATCCCAAATAAATCAAATGGATTTGGTGATCTCATTCCCGTTCCTCACGGTCCTTTGTTCACACCCTGCGATTTGATAGAGCCGACGGCTCCTGCCTGCCTCCTGCAGAGAGGGGCCAGCATTTGGGTGACAGAGATGGTGTGGGTCAGAGGGGAGGTGCGTTAGCAAAAACCAGCAAGCCCCTCTAATCCAGGGATCTCAGCTGCTGAAATAACAGGCATAGGGTAGGGAGGGCTTTCACAGACCTTTCACCACCTCCTGGCTGTCGGACATTCGCTGCTGTTAAACACCTTGATGTAAAAAAAAACTTTTTTAACTGCGTAATAGATGCTCGAATATAAACTGCCTAAGTGTGACCAACTGCAGATTTGTCTCTCCAGGTGAGTGGGAGAGCAAACATAATCCACTTAGCTGATGGCAGTGTTGAGGGAGGTCTTCGGTAGGTGACTGTGCTGACAGCATTTTGAGTCCTATGAAGATGGTAGTATCAGTAGGGTGGGACAAGACCCTGCACCTATCAAACGGGGAACTTGGAGAAAAAACATTTTCCGGTGTCCAATATTTTCTGCATTTCTTTTGTGCTCGTCGCTAAGGTCACTTGGACGGCAATGGGAACCTTTAAGTGGCGTTTCCAAATCCTGATACTGAAAGCTAGATGCCTGGCACCCATACTAGAGCCCGCAAATGACATCGGTAAAAGCTGAAGTGCTCGGGGGCTATGAAAATTACATCACTGCTGCCTAGATGCTGCACTTTGGTTAAACAAATTGAAAGCCTGCTTTGTTTTCTTCTATTTTTTTATGTAATATCTCCTGCTAAGACCATACCCAAAGCACAGCCAGTAACACCACAGAGAAGTGCTGTGGAAATAACTGAGTCAGAATATTATATTATTTTACCTTTAAAAATGTGGTCAGCAAAATCCTAAGGTCGATGAAACAAAGCGCATGTATCCCTGCAAATATAACTGGTATTAAAACCACCATGCGGGTAGGACTCCATCCCAAGAAGACAGAAAGAAAAACATACTTTAAAAAGTTTTCCATGAAGTCTCATTCAGCATGTAAAGCTACTGGGACTAAGTGCTTTTTAAAAGATTAATATGGACACATTTTAACAAGTTTTAACTGTGTTTTTGTTTCTTCAAAGTGCCATTGACTGCAATCCGGAGGCCCACAGCATGATGTGAAGATAGCTTGTGACAGCTGAGTAGCAGTGATTGGTGAAATTCTGGTCACGCCAGTGTCCATGGGAGCTCATGCCGTCATTCAAATAGTGATGGGATGTCATCCCATCTTTTCAATTTCTTGATGTGTATATTAATAAGCCAGTCTTTTCTGATGCTGCACAATACTGAAATACTCAGCAAATAGCTTAGGTTTCAGTTAGGAGGAGCATTGCCGGTACCGAGCAGGATATCCTTCCTGTGCTGGCTTGGTAGAGAGAAGCTTTTTATTTCACGTGTGAAACATATGGGACAAATCAATGCAGCTGAATTATGGAGCCCAAATAACGTCTACCAACTTCAGCAGGCGCAGTCCTTAGCCTTTGCAGCATCAATCCTATTTATCAGCAGCGGGGGTTGGGGGGCATCACCCCTCCTTCCAAGCTACAGCTCAGCAATAAGTGCCTTCTGGGCTTAGCTGAGTATTTGTGAGCGGTACCTGAGGCACAGTTGCTGCATTCTGAGGTCAAGCGAATTCTCCGAGCCCGTTACCGGTGGGTAAGCTGAGGCACAGAGGGAAAAGATGGCTCCTCAGCACGATCTCCAGGAGGAGTTGCTGCTGGGGAGCAGAGCTGGAAGGAGGTCTCGGCAGACCAGCACCCTCCTCTTACCCGCTGAGCATCCATGGCTCTTGCCTTAAGAAGAACAGGGAACCTCAAGCTGTCTCTCCAGGTATGGAAAACCACGTCCGTCCCGTCACAACTCTCTACCCTAAACCCGCACAGGCAGTCACCAAGTCCTGGTTACAGGCAGGAAGCAGGAGCCCGCAACCGCTGAGGCGGGCCAGAAAGGTGGCAAAACCCAGGTGGTTTGTTCCCGGGTGGATCTGCAAACACCAGGACCTCCTGGGTACCTCCGCAGGGAGAACTCGGCCATCCTGGAAGTCCACAGCAGCTCCCGGGAAATGGCTCACGTAAGCCAGGGAAGGCTGCAGCAGCAAAGGGTGCAAACGCTTTGAAAACGTCATGCAGACCTGCAGCAGCTGGACGGGGTCAGCCTGCTCGCCGGCAGCGCAGCCGGTGAGGGGACAGAAGAGAAACAGGCTGGCAGAGCGTGTGCTCCTGCCGCTCCTTTGCACGGTTTGCTCCTGCCAGCCGAGAGCGATGAAGCCATGAAAGTGCACGGAGAGAGACCAAGCGAAATTCATCTCGCCCAGTACAGCTTGGCACACGCAACGGGGGCTCGCGCTCCTACAGAGGCCGGGAGTCGGGAGCGAGAAACTCTTTAAAACGTTCCTCGGTCAGGAGGTCTTTGCGGCGCTGGGCAACGTTCAGCCCTGCAGCTCGGCAAGCTGAGGTGGAGCAAAACGCTTGAAAACCCCTGGGTGATAGGTTCATAGCAGGGTTTTCAGAAGCTCTCTGCCTCACCGAGAGGTTTCCAGCGGCCACCCCGGCCAGGCAGGCGGCAGCCAGCGAGCCTTCACCTTTGCCCCGTGCCCCCCGGGGCAGGGCATCGCACCCCCAGGAGTCACACACGCCGCGCTGTTTGTGCTTGCGCTGTTTACACACACGAATTTAAAGCATCTCCCCCGGTTTCTCCGCAAATTGCTGCATTCAGATGAAGTGGCAGCTGCTGTAATTAAGACACAGTTAATTACATATCCCCTTAATTGCAATGATAGGATTTTGTCAATTTGCTAAATAAGAATTGTTAGGTTTCTTCCGGCAAGTGCAGCCTCAGCACAGCTCAGATGTGGCTCCCTTTGTCTGCCGGCAAACGGTGAGCTGCCCGGCACCGGACCAGGCCGGCGGCTCTCGGGTGGCAGAGGTGCTCCCTTTCGGCTTGCCGGCAAACTTCAGCTCTCCAGCTGCCTCCATCCGAAAAGCCTTTGCAGAGGGCAGCGCCTGAAGGGAAATGTTTAGTGTGAGCTTCAAGGCCAGTGCGGTGTTGGGAAACTTCTGGGAGGGTAAGTTGACAGGAAAGAGGCAAATCTTCTCAATCCTTTCCTTTATTTAAGAAAAAAAAAGATAATGGGAATGAGTTGGATTTCTTGCAATAAGGAATGAGATCTCCCACTCGCCTGCTACTGGGCACAGACCACGGCCGTAAGCAGGACCAGTGTCGCAGCCAAGGGGCTTTTAAATTCCAGCTCTGTCCTCACAAATGACTTTATAGTCATAAAAATAGTTATAGTTTTTATAGTTATAAAAATAACTTTGCAGGTTTCTTTACTTATTGTGTCTAATTTTCCCCTTGCAGACTGTGCTGGATTTGTAAATTGCTCTTTCTCTTCCAAACTGCCAACCCAGCAAAGCCCAGGGCCAGCTCGGGCACGTGCCCTCTGCCACTACCACGTTCTGCCTCTCGCCTCCTGTGCTGCCCCACCGCTTGCAGGATGCTCTTCCACGGACAAGTCTCCACCTGTGCCAAGATTACCGGGTTGACACAATTTTGTCTGAGGGGAGAAAATGGGAAGACAGAACGGTTGCAAAATACCAGGATTGAATCCGACTGTCGTTGCCTGTTTCTGGATGAGAGCTGAACTGGTCTCCCGCAGAGACGGCCAGAGCCTGGAGCGAGCTAGGTGGTCGACATGAAGAAAACCCACCTTTCCATCCTGCTGTGGAAGCAGCTTGATACCGAGGCGAGCGAGAGAGAACACGTGTGAGACATATATGTCCTTTTTGGAATTGCTTTTCAGTGATTCAGTACGCAGGGCTGCCATCCATATTAATTAATGAATCGCAGTTGACCGACCAAGTATGTTCAGGGTGTTCTCACATTAAAAAAGTGGCACAAAAAATCATCCGATTAAAAAAGATTACCTAAGATCACCTTAGACTTAATCATTAGTTATGATTAAGTCACAATTAGCTAGAAATTAATGAAAACATTGTTTGTATTTGCCTCCCAATTCTTTTACTCAACAGGCAAACTCAACCTTTCTCCTCACGGGAAGCTGCAAACACCACCTCCGGGCTTCGGCAAGGCCCCGACACCGGCTCAGCGTGAAGTTACGCGTTGCGGTTGAGTGTCATCCCCTCCCTGGTGGCACCTCCGCTGCTCCCAGGACTCTTTGCTGGGCTAAGTCAACCTGCTGAACCCACAGGCACCTCTCTGCTTATTTTTCACTGGTTTGTTTTCTGCCTATTTAGCAAGGCGAACTGGTTTCGCACAAAGCTCAGCAACCACAAGGTGAAAATCAGGACGTTTTCTTGACAGCATTACCAAGCTGCTGGTATCAGTTCAAATGGTGACATGTTCTGACTTGCAGGATGTTTTCATAAGCAAATGAAGGAATGTGGTCTAGATAAAACTGCTTTGGGGTAGGTGCAGAATTGGTCAGGGGAAAAAAATCACACCCTGGAAAGTGGTTCACCATCAAAACAGCAAAATGCATTCAGTGAACGAGTTCTGCTTCCGTACAATTCAAATTTTTCATTGGTGAAGTCAGCAATGGGATAGAGCGTACTTAGTAAATGTGCAGGTGATGCAAAGCTGACAGAAACTGAAAATACATTAGAAAACAGGGTAAGAGTTCAAAATTATTTTACCAAATTGGAGAAATGGTCTGAGAAAAATAGACTGCAATGCAGTAAGGCTGTGGGCAAGTTGCTACGTGTTAGCAAAAAAAAAAATCAACAGAGCAAATGCAAAATGGACTGAAATATGAATCAGCAAAGCTATGCCATTGGAAAGATGGGAAATATCATACTAGAATCCATAACTAGATTTCCTGATGCAAGATACATGATGTCATCCATCCCTTCCACTCAGCACTGCAAACATCAGTGAACAAACTGTGACCATTTTCAGGTCCCTACTCCCCAGTGGCACAGGAAAAAAACCCAAACGAACAGCCTTGGAGACAGCTAAAAATGAACTCCAAGCAGAGCTTCAGAGAATTGATCAGCCTGAGAAAAAAACAACTGGGATGTAGCAAATACCCAAAACATTGCTGCAGAGAAAAAGGGAATAATCTGTCCTCCCTATCCATAGCAAACAGACCACCGAACAGCAAGCTTAAATTGCAGCAGGAGGGATCTGAGTGGATGGTAGAAAATTTCTAAGGGTGCAATGCTGGGAGCAGATTATTGGGAAGGCTGTGAAATCTCAGGGTAGGAGGTGAGGCAAGCGTCTGGATCACCGAAGGTAGAGATCCTCCTCCCATCCCAGGCCCCACCAACTCAAGGCCCTTCACGGTCCCTCCTGGCTCCAGGGGTCTCAGAAGAAAAGCTCTTCCTTCTTCCTTGCCCCACCTCAACCTTTCCTTAAGTCTCCGTCTTTCAGTGCTGAGATGTAGGTCGTAGCTCATATGACAGAAGGGTGCATAAAAAAATGCAGACTCAAATTACGCCTACGTTTCCAATTCCAGAAAGGTTAAAGAAAGCTTTACTTTCTGCCTACAGCAAGTAAGATGTACTGGAGAGCATGTCCAATAAAGCATCAGAAAAAGGTTTACCCTTAAAGACCCGACCCTGGACTCCCTCCTGCATCAGATCTTTTTCATTTTCTCACCCTTTGACTTTCTTCTTTAAACTTCACCACTGTCAGGAGATGCTCCTACACTCGGATCTAGGAGTAACTTGAGGAGAATGCAACCTGAGGACTAGCAGACACTACCATTTAATTTACTGAAGCGCAGCAGCACTCAGGACGGTGGCTTGGGTGTGCAGGGGCACAAGTTTCCAAGTGATTTGCTGATAGATGAGCTTTACCCCTCCCCTGTCTAGCTCTTAGATCTCCACCTTCAGTACACCAGTCCATTTTATTGTGTATACAGTCAACTGCAACACTGATAGTAAATTGGCTCAAACAGCCCTCAAAAATGCACTCGCAAGGCTGGCACCGGTGGGACTGCTCCCCTTGCCCCGAGGCCAAGAGGCACTCCCCTTCCAATGCCAGTAAGGAAAGGAGGAACCGTCACAAAGCCAGGCTGAGTGAGGTAGAGGGATTTGCTCACACCAGCCTAGCAAGGGAAAGGGAGCTCAGGCAGACAGCCCCCACGACTGTGCCTGCAAGCTTTGCCTTTTCTGATCTTCGTTCTATGATTTATCTAAGTCTGTAACCCCACGGCATGAACCGTGAAAGGTAAGCTCACATTGCAGCCTCAGTCTTCACCCAATCTGTAAGCAGAAATACCACTTAGTTAAATAAATTTTATTGGTGTGAACTTCCACGGTTTTCAAAAGCAGAATGGATTTCATCCTGGAAGAAGAATCATTTTTCAGTGTGTTAAGATCAGTATGCTTCAAAAACAAGACTAGGATATTTTTTATGGCTGATTATTACTTAGCATGAGCAGGTAGATTACAGATGGTCCTGCAATTTTAATTGTATGGCTGTAGCATTTGGATGTACTGCTTTCCCTTGACTGCAACAGACTCCCTGCAGGCTCCTGCATGAACCATTTAACCTCCATCTTAGGCTCTCTCCTTCCTACTGAGCTTTACGTCCCTTGTCTGTTAAGACCAAAGCCACTTTAGTTCACAGCATGAGGAGGTTTTTTCTAATACTTCAACTCCCAAAAGCTTCTGAGACTTGTAACTATAAAGTTTTATGTGCAAAGTTACAAGAGAAAGCTGTAACTTAGGAATTCAAATGGCAAATTTTAAAAATATTCCTGATGTATCCAGGATGGAGGATAAATGCTAACATGAGGGCCTTTGACGTGTACACCAGGAGACCGGTAAGCAAGCCGAGGTTTGGAAGAAAGCTTCTCAGTTCTGTGGTAGACACAGTCGCTACTGGCACAATCTCAGGTAGCTGGGTTGGCAACCTCAACACGTGATTCCTGCTGGAGGAAGGAAGATGCAACGTTCCCCATTTCCCAAAGATGAGGGATGAGGAACGCTTCCTACTGAAGCCGCACTAAGGGTAAAACTGGAGAAGAATCACCCCCAGGGAGGAGTTGGGGAGAGGAGAGGAATCTCTGTTGGTGCTGCTGACTATGATGAGGACAACAGTTGTGCAGAACTGGCTGACAGGGATATGGAAATGTTGGTAAATATAACAGTGATTCTCAACAGCTCATATTGTGTGTGAGTGTTGGAGTTGTCACTTTTGTATGTTGTATAGCTACATTTTCCAAGATTGACTGAAATTATCTAAAGCATGAAAATACATTCTTTTGTAGACTGAATTGGATAAGGAGTTTTTACATCATGCTGTACAACTAAGTGGAAGATGCAATGGTCTTAGTTTTAGAAAAAAAAAAAATCGAACTGTGGATGTATTCAAGGAGTTTTTAAGACAGCTGTGTCATGAGACTATTCAAAACAATAGTCTGACTAAGATCTCTGGTGAGAACCGATTTTAACATCAAACTCTTGGAGCTGCAATATTAATTCATGCTCCAGTGAAGTAGTTGCCATGGAGTGGCCAAAACATAATTCACCAACTCTGATGGGCAACAAAATACAGAAAACATCTACTTTATTTTCCAAATACTGGTGAGTCAGTGTTTTATACACAGCAGCCAAATTTCATTCCTCAGGAGGTAGAATAAATTATTACTTAATTGTGACAAACGAGCAGACCATCAGACCCACTGATATAATGAATCAGTCTGCAAAGAAATTCTGCTTTGAGTCACAGAACAGCACGCTGTTGTCCTGAATTATAAAATACTGTTTAAATAAGTTAACTGGTTCCTGCATTTGTTTCTACTCTAAGACCTGCCACTAATATTGTACAACTCATTCTAGAAATTCCCATAGCTCTGCAAAATTTAACATTTTGTAGAACCTTTACTTTTACATGCATACACTGGTTCTTTTTTTCCTGGGGGATTCCTAATAGGTATACTATTCCATAGCAGATTTTACTACCAAAATGGAGATTAATACATTCAAGCCACGTAAGCGAGTTATTTTAGGTCCATCAGCAGCTCCTTAGCAAAAAAACCCCTGACATTTTACATCATTGTTTGCAGGAATTTGGCATGTCTTACTGTCTTACTCCGCAAATAAACTAAGGGAGTTTATAGATCTTGCACCAATATTGCCACTAGGGTAAGCCTCATGAACAGAGCACACATTATGTGCACAGGCCAGGCTATCATTTAGTTGTATAAAAAAGTCTGCTCAAGACTCTTAGCATTTCAGAAGGGTACTTGGGTGGGAGGAATTCTGCCCAGCTTTTATTTCTTAAATTTAAAAAAAAAAAAAAAGGTTCATTCATCCACACAAACTCACATTTTTTCAAAAGACGCAAGATTTTGCCTTGTTATCAATGTCATTCCCTTATTTGCTTGTAAGGTCTGTACTGGGACAAAAATATTTCTTTTCCATAACTGGCGTATAAGAAAAATTGCTTTTCCACAGCTTGGGTGGGATTCCTGCTTGTACCTTCACTATCTTCTATTTGCTTGCTTCATCAGCTCAGTTGTTCATCCCGGAAAGGATGTCTGTGGTTTCTATCCTGGGCAACTAAGACAGGTCCACAAGGCACATGCATCCAGAGGAGCTCCAGGGTAAGCTTGTGCATCAACATAAACCCGTAAGACCTGTGGAATAAGCCTTTCCCTTTTATGCCTATTGTGGGCAACATTGCAACAACTTCTAATGATTTTTTATGACTTTGGCCTAAAAGAGGAACAAGAAGAGAACCCAGGCAGAGTAAACCAAAACTACAACCAAAAGTTTTTGGTCATACCAGGAGTGCTGCATGACCTGAATGTATTACGCATATGAGAATCTAGAATGGAAATTGTTGTAAAAAAAATGCGGGGTCCCCCCCCCCATGAAAATTTGTTGTATTACAATTTTAAAAAAAATTTTAAAATGTTGTAGGCTATTTCTATTGGGAAGTTGAGGCTTTAAAAAGTCTAGTAATATTAAACTAATGCAGTTAGTTGCTCGACTGCGAAAGGCACAACCCTTATCTTGCTAATTACAAGTCAGATGGAGCCAATCGAACAATACTGAATTATTAAGGTCTTACTGTACATTCTCAGGCTGTTAATATCTATTAGATTACAGCTGCATTATACTGAGTGCTCATTTCAGCAGGAGATTAGAAAGTACATTTATAATGCTGGCTACCCTTTGGGTGGATCATGGTATTTACATACCATATGTCAGCATGAGATTACAGAGTAATTTATGCTTTTTGCCTAGACTTTTCCAGTAAACTGCAACCAGCTCCAGTAAACCATGAAGCTGAAACTCCATTCCAACCTGACCTTGACGATTCAGCTCTCAAGAAGTACTGCATTTTCCAAAAAAAATGAAAAATACCACCAGCAACCGGTACCAATCAATCTTCATACAATGCAGCATTTGACTTGCCCTATCTCAACACAAGTAAGGAATCTATGCTGTTTTTCCTGTCAAAAGGGGCACAGAGGATGAACTAGGGAGGTTTGCTCTGCTGTAAACAAACTAGTCCTAAATTGCACAGAGAAAAAAGTGACTAGTCATCTCACATTTTCCAGAAAAGAGCTGCCACCTGTCCCCCAAAGTCATACCCTCTCCCCACTACCAACACTCAGGTAATCCCAGTTCCTTCTCTAATATGCAGAGGGCAACCAGCCAATAAGGCAAACTATTTGCACTTGTGCAGACTGTTATCTAAAAATAGTTACTCAAACACACTGTAGATAACGCCAGTAGTGTGTATCAAAAGAGCTAAAGAGTAAGTACCTGGATGTATGCACAAATGGATTCTTCACTGAAAAAAACCTAACATAGCATGAGAAAATACATTGCTTTGATACACTTGATTTGACAGTTCTAAAGTGGCAGTGAAGAACATTAGGATTTAATTCAACATTATCTGTCTAAAGTTGAATGGAAGATACTTGAACATGTATTTATTGCAAGGTATTTTAAAGATGACATGTCAAATGAGTTGTAACACTCAGACCAACAAAGTATGGTGTAAAATTTTAAGTCTGCAAATAAAGCAGCATCTGTGTGTATGTATGTATGCATGTATGCACAGCAGTCTGCCTTAAGTAGGTAAAGCTGTCATGCACCAAAGGAAGTGTGCTTGATTACTATACCAGTAGGTTTACTAAGTTTCACTGTTTCAGAGACTAGGAACAGTATGGGTGGGAGAAAACTCACCAGATTGAGTTGTCCCTTATCTTTATTCCCAGCTACTTTGCCCTTTACTTTCTCTAAACCAGCCAAACCTTTGATTATGTTTCATTAAGGGAGCTGGCTGTGACAGCAAAAGGAAACTATGATCTTCTGTTAGAAAGTAGATTTCCAGGATGATGATCGAAAGCAGCTGTCATGCATTGCATCAGCATTATCTGTCTGCCACTTTCTGAAGGTTTTGTCCATTAGCTACATACCAAAACCCAATTACACATGGAGTACAAATGTAACGGCTAAGCAGCAGAAGTATGCCTCACTTCCCCTCCTATTTAGTAAAGGAGGCTCACTAAATCGTAGGGACCTAAGGGCTATTAAATGCTGCAGTACAGCACAAGCCTAGGAGAATCAGCCTCATAAATATTTCAGTGGCAGCAAGAATGGTGTGAGATCAAAATACCTTGTCTGTCATCAGCCTTGTCAGGTCTAACAGGTATCTATCTGTGCCTCCTGAAAACATCCCATTAGCGGGAGGGGACATTTGAAGGACAAGCAATTTCAACTACTATCCTACACTGCCATCCTCTCCCTTCACATGCTAGCAACAGAAGAGACTTCACAGAGGAAGGGAGTATACAGGAAGGGCCTGAGAAATACATGCTTGTCATTGAAGTACAAAGGTTTTTCCTTTTATTACAGCTTATTACTAGCCTGTGACAGACAACCAAAAGCCTTTTGCCACTGAGTGTGGCAATTCCTTTGAGGCCAAAGGGCTCTTGACTAATGAAGGAAGAAAAAAAGCAGAACAGTGAATTTTGTCTAGAGAAAAAACTAAAAGCACCTTTAAAGACACGTAACTTTGCCCCTGCTAAACACACTGCTGGTGGTAGAGTATTAGGCTGTTCTTCTCTTCTTCCTCCTTGCTTCCATAGTTGAACATAGCATGGTTTCAAGAGCAGAGCATACAGCACTTGAAACGACCTCCTAACTGTTAACATTTGTTTCCACAACATTCAGGTTGGTGATAACACATCCCAGCCTATTTCCCCATATGTACAAATGAAATAAGGGGTAGAAAAAGTAGCATTGGGGGAGGGGAAAATTTGGTAGAATGTAACCATTCTATAACCATTGTTTAACACCAGGAAAGTGTTTGTGCACCAGTCCAAGAACTCACTCTAGCAAAACTTATGCAAAACTGGCATTTGGGGACAACATAATAAGCTTTACAGATGCCAACTTTAACCACCTGAAATTTAAAGAGAAAAATTCTTCAATCCAGGTTACAAGAGCAAATACACACCAAGAGATCCCAGACCACATATTATCTGGACAAGCACTGGTAGGAGGATGTTTTCAACTTTCCAGGCCTGCACTTGAGTGGAAGAATCAAAGAAAAATCTCAGCTGAACTTAAGAGAAAGCAAAAGAACATAAATCACTCTCATGCAAGGCAATTCTGTTTTGTTTCTTTAACTGCACAAACAGTTTGTACCATTTTAGCCTATAGCTATATTGCTTAGAAATCCTGCTGCATCTGGGAATATGAATTCCTCAACTGAAAAACAAGAGTAGTTTGTATAGTGGAGTTACAACAGTGAAAGAATTGAAACAGGCCTTGAACTTGGAGGTCTCTGCTTGGCAGAAGTGAAACACAACTACGTAGTAAGCCCTCATTCATTCACTCACTGTAGAAGGAAAGCATGCTCTTGTTTATTTATTTACTCACTCCTTGAACCAGCTAGGCCCCCAGTCCTTGCCTGGTAGTTTCACTGACAGCACAAATCCCCTTGGTGCCTTCTACAGCTACAGGAAGACAAGAATATTTAGTAATTATTACCTATTGTTCACATTGCAAGGTCAATTCCCTCCATCACCTAGAAAACAGTAGTATTTTTTTTCCTTCTAAATGAACACTGGAATTTATGTTTCACACAGTTATATCCTTCCTTCTCTTCACCAAGGAATTAGGAAGACATTTTTAATTCAAGATGTCCCTTAGCTAGGGAGGGAGGGTACGGTTCTCTCCTGGACTGCGAGGCTGACAGGAAAACTAGACCCTCATCCGCTCCATAAAAAAACTGAGTATGAAGTTGTTTGGTTTTTAATGCTGAGGAGAATGATCTTTACATGCAATGCTGAATACAAAGGTGTCTCAATGTATTTGCCAATGGTATCCTTCTATTTCCACATATTACACAAGTAAAATACATACCCTGCTAACTGCTGTCACATGCAAACAATTCAATAGAAAGTGCTCCTTAAATATAAGTATTTTTATCCTTCAACCCTGCTGTTCCTCCCCTTATGATAATCAATTTTATTTTATGCCAATTGAGAACACAAACATTGTGCTGAACACCTCAACAGCAGCATCAATCCAACAAATCTACTGCATTTCAGGAAATGTCTGGTTACCTAAGACATAATCTGGAAGGCCTCATATCTTTTATTTTGCATTAAAAGTTTCTTATATTCACCTGCATAGCCAAAATCTACTAAACTAAATCTAAAAATCCTGCCCCACCCTGACACAAACTTGTTTTTAGGAAACAAAGTAAATTTTATTTTAAGTGAAAACGAAGCACATGAATACCATAGCATAGTGTGTAAAAACAAAGTCATTCTCAAAAAATCTGGAAAAGGAATATGTAATTATTGAATCGTTGCCAAAACAAGTTACATTCTTTGGAATATATAATAATGGTTATAAATTAAAATAATTCTAGAACATTTCCCAACACTAATAAGCCAAAGTATGTCAGATGTCTTGAGGTGAATACTTGTTATTTTCCCTACGTCTAAAGCAAATACATTGAATACTTTAAATGCTATTTCTAAAGCATCTTCAATTTATAATTATAAACGTGTCTGTGCTTTGCCAGTTCTCCAGAGAAAGATCTTCTATTGGCTATATAGAAAGGAATTTAAAAGGGCATCAAAATGTTAGACTTCTCACCAAATATAAATATAACCTCATTTAATTAGGGAAACAGTTTGAGATATGTGCCTTGGAAGTAGAGAAGTACAGGGTTTTTAAAATACCAGAGAAAAAAAAAAAAAAAAAAAAAAAAAAAGAGTAACATTATAAAACATTTAACTCAAAATCAGAACGGTTCTTTAATAATCGCAAATGAACTTTTTACAATATCAATTTTCTAACTTTCCGGGCACACTTCCTGGTAAACACTTGAGTATCCTCTGTGAGTTACAAAGAGTAAGTTTCTGTGTTATACAGCTAAAAAAACCTGGACATTCTTAACAACTTGGTATCACATCTTTTTTTTAAAAAAACAGATCACACAATAATTTAGACAGCATTTATAGCATTATAAAATCAGAATCCCCCTCTTTAATCACTCACAAGAGCAGCCATTAAGAATACAACAGCTTTAGGAATACAAATAATGAGGATGTAAAACTATCTGTGCAAAACTGCATTATTTTTACTGTCTAAAATTTCAGGGAAGTAACACCGCCAAAAGCAGAGAGAGGATAACAAAGACAAACAGTCATGAAAGTAATGCTACCTTAGATTTTCAAACAGGAATTACATTATGAAGTAAATATTAGGTAAAGAAAAAAAAAATAATCTGATGGCACCTTGAACAACAATGACAAGTGTCCTGGAAATTGCAGTAGAACAAGAATTGATACAGGTTCATGTTAAAAGTCTCTTTCAGGAGTAGCGATTGATTTGGGGGTATCAACTCTAGCATTTCTTTCCATGCAAAAATCTATCTTTCCAACATCTTTGCTTTGCGGGCTACTAATGCATTTAAGAATGAGCAGTCTTTTGAGGAGTGTGCTTTCTTCCATGCATCTGAAATCTTTAAAACAGCTGGATCATTGATTCCCTGGATTTCCCTACTCCAATCCATTTAACTGCAGAAGAGAAAAGCAAACTTTTATTATAAGTCATACAAAGCAAGAATGAATTGTATCTTAAGATGAGATACAAACTTATCTTCTTAAGCACTTAACTACCATAGTCTGAAGAAAAACACAGCATATAGTATTAGTACGTCAAGAAATGATAACTATGTCTATTGTTCTCAAAGTAAGAATGCATTGATAACTTAGAAAAGCAGGAACAGTCTTGAAGCTGCCATAATAAATAAATCAGTTTTCCAGATCATAGGAAAAAAGATACATAGAAACTGTCAGAAAAGTAAAGATTTGCATCATCTCCTAATTCCTAGCTTTGGATGGAACCACAGGATCATCTTTATTAGGGAGCATAAGAGAAATCTGTTAGTTTAGGACCTCTTACTGTCACATATATTTAAATCACATCGATATACCAGTAGTCCCACTGACTTTAAAATGGCAGCAGAACTAAACCCCTATTATAACCAATCTGAAAAACACTTAAGCAAGTTATAAAAATCCCAGTTGAACAAGAACTATAGTATAAGCCAAAGAAAGAATGCATATTAAAACTTTCCAAAGCTTTCAATTCAACAGCTAAACAGATAAATAAAAAGAAGTAAAACAATAATTACAAGTATCACCAGGTACATCAGAATAAGCACAGCTGCAAACTAGTTTTCAATATTTTGAATGTTCATTAAGACAAAGTACAAGACAGGTTTCATGGAGCAGGAAAAAACCAAACCAACAACAACAAAAAAATCTGGATTACTTACCAGGAACACCCAACTCCATTTCTATAAAGCGAACATAATTTTGTGCATTTACAGGCAGCTCATCAAATGTCCTTGCATTTGATATGTCTGTATCCCATCCTGGGAGTGTCTCATACTGAACCTCTACTTTATTTAAGACTTCCTGGTTGGCTGAGAAGCAAACAGGAACAAAAATATTATGTCCACAAAGATTGTATATTCTCTACCACTAAACACATAACTGTAAAGCTTTTTATTCTTTTCTTATACAAAAAGGTTTACTCATAAGCTAATACCGGCACTGAAGGTGCTGAAGTGTCTTTTTCTGTTAATATAAGCAGAGAAAAAAAAAAAAATCCAGTAACTATCAGGACTTAGACTTTAGGAATTCCAGTACTCACAGTCACATGCCTATATTTTGCTTAAAACACAATCTTTTAAGTTCAGAAAACAACTTTTCAGGAAAAGTAATTCCCCAAAATGTTGACTTTTTTTTTTTCTTCTGAACACATACCAAGATCCAACTCCCCCTTCATGAGGGAATTTGGTGATGCGAAAGCAAAATTAGGCACCAGCTTGTAAGTATCAGGCAGTTAAAACATATTTTAAAATGGCATAGGTTACTAAACATAGTCATAAGATGCAGTTCATACATAATAGATTTCTGATGCCCACAGACCCTTTGCCCCAAAACTCTACAATGAATTTGTCAATCAGTGTGGGGTCCCACATGATGTATGAACAGTAACTCTTCCAATTACTTCTCAGAATAGAAGCAATGAGTGTATTCCATTTTGTCCTTCATTTGGTAACTTGCTACAATGTTGTCCATTAACTCTGAATCCTGTGATGATTTCAAGTACTGGAAAAGATGCTAGGCACATTGTTCTGGAACTCAATCATTCCAGTAATTATCTGAACATTAGTCTTGGAATGACAGTGGGCAGCAAAGCAAAAGCCTTAAGCCTGAAAATCCTCAAAATACATTGATAAAAAAATGGGAGGTGTCAGGCATTCTTGCCATCCTGAAAAAGACAGAGTTCTGCCAAAGGCACTGTAATTAATGCTATGTAGGCTCCATGCCTCAGATCAAGTAATTCCTGCAAAGACAGCTAGTCAGCCTGGGAAAGGGTTTTAGGTGCAAGAGGCACAGTGGAGGTGCAAATACAAAACCATCAGCATGTGTGTAGCCAACAAACTCAGGCTCAGCATACTGAATAATTTGTCCTGGTGCAAGTAAGATTTCGATAGTAGCAATGTTGTAAGGACAGCCTTTATAAACTAGGCATTTTGAGTAAGCGTGAAAGAGGACTATGCTCTACTGACTTCAAAGCCTACAACAGTGAAGAAATGCACAATTTTTGGACTGAGGTGTTCACAGGTTAAGGTAAATGATCCTGAATCAATACTTGTTGTAATCAGGACAGACAGGAAAATTAAGAATGTTGGGTTGCAGAGGCCAAGGATAAGCACTTTCTTTAATGTCATCAGTAGTAACAGGTGTTGTCTGCTGTCCAGTTATGTTCAAAGTGCAAAACCACAAACTAACCTCTGGGCAGTGCAGATGGTCTAGAGTAGGATGCTAGCCTCCCTCTTTCTGAAGAAGGAAAGTGACTGAACACCTAATCTTGGAGGTCCACAGGCATTTTTTATTTTGAAGCCTCTCTGATGAGGCTAGCTGGGAGAAAGCTGAAAGCACTTAGAACTGAACGGTCTAATCTTGTCTACAATCTTCCATTACTCTGTATTAGTTCAATTCCTTACTTCCCCAAAAGAGAGGAAGAAAAAGAAGGGATAAATTTCTTGATGTTTCAAATGATTCTCTCATTTTGCTCCAGCAGGTGTGATAAAAGATAATGGGTGGCAAAGATAAGCCATAAACTGAGCTCGGTGTAGTAGCAGATGTAGTCACCATCTAGACTTCTCTGAGCTCTTCCCTTAGGGGATTTATCTTTTAGGCTTTCTGGAATATTCCCTATTAACAGCTGAATTAGGTAACAGAGAGAGCAGATATAATGATATCTGGTAGTCTGGTAGTATAATTTGGAGAAGGAATTATGTGATGTTACTTCCAACTCAAAAAAGAATAGCTGAAATTTAGAATCTTGGCACCATTTTAAGAGAAGGATCCTCCAGCAACTTCCTGAAACTGAACATAAAAACAGTCATATAGGTCAGACCAAAGGTGCAACTAGCACAGTGTCCTAGCTCTTTAATCTACAGTAGATGCCCAGGGAAAGAGCACAAGGAAAAAAAAAGCAAGCATGAAGTAAAGCTTCTCCAAAATAATCTCCAAATTTCCTAAGGACCTGTGCGTTCAAAGTCTCCTGAGCTAAAGGTTGTGTCTGTCTGTGCTGAGATCACCTGACACCTGAACTTGGACAGGAGTCATTAGCAGGACTACACCATGGCTTTCACATTCCTTTTAAACTGATCAGCTCAGAGCTAGCAGGGAGTTCTATCTTTCTTTCATAAACTCCTATGACTGAATAGAAATGGAGATACTGGCCAGCTCCATAGCAAAAGACTACAGCCTCAACGACACCAACTGAAGTCAGCTGTGAATTTACAAGACATTTTCAGTTCCTTCTTAACAGGAGATTATGAAATGCCCACAGAAATCTAAGCTTAAAAAAAAATGGAGTGAGACTCGTATGATTCTCTGATCCAGCTGGAAAAAGGAACAATATATGAAATATGGCATGTTTTTCCTGAGATGGTGGGCACTGTGTGCGCTTCTAATTTAGAGACAGTCATTTCACAAGAAGGGTAAATCACTAACATCTCCAAGAGAGTGGGAGGGTAGGGAGGGGAGAGAGAAAGAAATACCCTGCCAGCAAGAGATTCCCAGACTAGATCTCTTCTAAATTAAATTCAAAATGTCAAAGAGGCAAGTTTTTAAAAATAAATGAATTATACAAGTGCACAGCATGCAGAGATGTAGACATCAAAAATAATCTAATGGTCTGCAAAACACAAAGTGTGAAGAAAGTTACCTTTTGTTTTTTATGCCAGGGGCAGGGGTAATAAGTAACCTGCAGCATATGTGCTGAAAATGCTGCCAAATGTTGAGGAGTATAGCAGAGAGAGAGGTGTGGAACACAGAGGCACTGTGAGAGACAGCATCTTCCAGCTTACCAGAAGTTCAGCTCAAACTCCTTCCTGACACTTAAGGAAGACAGCACGTCAACAGCAAAGACAACAACTTCTACTAAATTTCTACCAGAATTCGTAATTGTTCATACATTGAAGAAAAATACAGTTAGGCAGGTCAGCCACGTTGTGGTGCTATGACCAAATGTCAGCTACCTGTTACCTGGGCATATGCAGGGAGCAAAGTCTGCCCTCAGGAACTGTAACAAGATTCTTGTCCCATCTGAGACACAAAATGAATGAGGAAAAAAAAAAGTAATCACTAAGTCTTAGCACTGGAAAACACGGCCACCTATTTATGTCATCTTTAATGACGGACTTCCAGAGAAGGTCCTCCTGGCTTGAGCACAAGAAGTCCAAATAGCCCCCAGCTTAGATGACAGGGCTACAGATGAAGCATTTACTGAGTAGTTATCAATTCAAACATGCAATCCCCATTATGTTCAACAGCCATCTAAAGTACACACAAATTTCCTTATTGATCAGGGAATACGAGTCTTAGAACGGAAAAGCATTCCCTGGTTTAGTGCAAGATGAGTAGTAAATTTCCTGAATAAAAGTGCATGCCATGTCATTCAGTATGCATTCAGATTGTAACTGGCACTTTTGTTTGAAGATACTGGAAGGCAAATCAATTAGAGAACTCCCCCAAGCACATGGAGAAACAAGATTTTTTGTTAATGCCTTATGAATTTCCCTAACAGATATGTGCTATTTGCAAGAACTACTGGCAGATCATCACTTATTCCTTTATACATAATTACATCTTTATACTACATAAATCCTGCTGTGAGTTGTATCTGATTACTACAGTTGATCTCCTCGCCCACAAAAAGTTCTCTGCTGCTGATATCACATGAAAAATTGTAACCTGCGACCAGCATCAAACCCTGAGGTAGCAATTAGAACGGAAACGGGCATCTATGTACACATTAGAAAATGAGAAAGCCCAATCTTTAGTACTAGTTAACATTCTTCCTTTTTCTGGAGTATCTCTGCTACAGCAAACTGAAAAAGATGCATTATCCATGAAAACACTGGGCTTAATATTTGAATATTTTAACATGCAAATACATTTTTCAGGTTAAAATGATCACTGTTCTCCTCAGGAGCTATACTTTCTATCATGCCAAGCTGATGTATGGTGGTCCTGCATCAGAAAACAGTCTTGCTTTCACCTAAACTAATTGCTCATTTCCTCCCCCACCCCTTCTCCCTTTTTTCCATTGCGTAGGTGTGACAGGTTTTTGGCTACTCTGTGAACCATTAAAGGGAAATGAACTGTTAGAAAAATAACACAGGGAGAGAAAAATCTGGTTTTTCAACCAGATCAGTTCTCTCATGTGGTTCACCGCATGCTTAAATGAAGACTTGTCCTGCTAGAAGAGGGGATGAATACAGTAGTAGTGGGAATAAGACACCGGGTTTAGAGTGTGAAACAAGCTTCCAATTTAGCTTGAAGGTAATGCAGGCTGTATTAAAGGAAAGGGATAAAGCAGTAACAACCTTCACATTTAAGAAGCTTTATACAGCACTTTGCATCTTTCTAGTAGATAAATGACAGTATTTGGTACAGGTGTCTTGAGGGTGCAGGTACAGGTGTGGTACAGTGTGTTTCTCTACATTTGGGAAGATGTTAATGTCTTGATGCTGCATAAATTTTACAAGTAAAAGTCAGATGCATTTAAGTATCAGATTACATTTCACTAAAATCTAAAATTGTTAAACAAGCAGTCTTACCAGGAAAATGAGGTATGATTTCACCATCTAGTTTGTATGCAACACCAACTTTGATTTCTGGAAATACATCCAAGATATCCAATTTGGTAAGTGCCAATCTATACAGAAACATGACTCTGGTTAAACAAGTTCAACAACTCTCAACTCTCATCACATTGTAAAAATACCAAAAGAAAAATTGATTCCTGCACATTGTAGTTAATTGTCTTTCCTTAGAAAAATAGCTTGTATGGCACTAATCTATTTATCTGGTGTGACTTTAAAACAAAAAAGAGAAGAAAAATTAAACAGGCTTTTTGTTGCATCCACATCCTTAGATTTAGTACCGCAAGAAAATGGCAAAATTCAAAGAACAGGTATTCTCCAATTAAAGTGACTGGTCTATAGCTTTAAGTCTTAGAATTTTAATTGGTCAGGGTGCTGCCAAGATACTTTATGACCATTCATTTCAGATGGCTTCATAGCATGATGCCTGTTGCTGTCTGTTCCTGTCCTCTGCCAAATGTTCCTGTCCTACAGTGAAAGCAGCAAAATAATCAAACACTGCCTCTGTAAATACCTGGCTGCATCCTATTTTAAACAAAAAACACAAAGGACAAGAAAAACAGGAAAATGTAAGTAAAGCATGTATTTACATAGTTTGATCTACCAGAAATTTTATACCAGTTTTGTTTCAGATACCTATTTTTCATTTTAATTAAAATCCCAAAGTCATATCCAAATTTTCTACACTTACACATACTGCTGAAGATACTGATGGGTTCCCATCTGTCTTATTTTGAAAACAAACTAACAAAACAAAACCCCACAAACTATATCAGGTTTTAAGGCCCTTGTAATGCATTTGATTTGGTTTGGCAGGATGACAGGGGTTGGGGTACCTTGAAGCATCAAGTACTAAGATACATAAGTGCCTCTTGGATCATTTTAAATGAGAAACAACAACATACCACAAGTAAAGGAAAGAAAAATTTATGAGTATGAAAATGTCAAACAAAAAAATATTTAATGCTAGGAAAAATGAAGGACAGTTAATTTATCAAAATATTAAAACAATCAACAAATCAATACTAACAGTCTGAATGTTACTAACTAGTATATGTACAATTTACAGTAATCTGTAGCATTTCATGCTTTTTACGTCAAGTTGCCGGCAGAAGCTGTCAAAATAACTCACGCAGTAAATCCATTAATCATGTAGGCATATCGGAGTAACACAAGGTCCAGCCAGCCACATCTTCTTTTTCTACCAGTGGTAACGCCAAACTCTTTACCTCTCGTTTGCAGCAATTCTCCAATTTCCTAACAAAGAGTAATACTATTACATGAGCTTTTTTTTTTTCCTATTTGCAATACATGATGCAGGCGTATACTTAACAACATTGTAAATTACCTTAAAAGTTCTTCCCCCAATTTTTCACAAAGCTGTCCATTGGGACGAAAATAGAAATACAAAATGCTATTTCTAATTCAAGAGAATGCTATTTGAGCAAATCTCTCAAAATTTGTTCCTGCTCTA
Organism: Aquila chrysaetos chrysaetos; assembly: GCF_900496995.4. Classification (NCBI taxonomy): domain Eukaryota; kingdom Metazoa; phylum Chordata; class Aves; order Accipitriformes; family Accipitridae; genus Aquila; species Aquila chrysaetos. The sequence goes on along the minus strand of NC_044016.1, from coordinate 26,651,816 downwards.
GCCTTCTATTCCACAGGAAGGTCTGAGAAACTGTCAATCACATTTGGCAGTCCTGTAAGCTCAGTCTAGAATCGGAAGAATGAGACATCCAAACACACTGTCATCTACTTGCATTTAACCAGTAACAGTGATTTAACATAAGACAGACACACCAAGTTATTTCACCCAGTTACAGGTCACATCTAGGGCTGATAATACTCACATTATTTTGTTCTGTAGGAAAGGCACCAATTCCAACTCTTGTTGTATATGCTTTCACAACTCCATACACTTCCCCGACATTCTGCGGTGGCATGCCCAGACCTGTACACACACCTCCAACTGTGCAGTTTGATGAAGTCACAAAAGGATATGTGCCTATTAAAAAAAATTTGTTTTAAAAACTTATTAAAACACTGGTTTTAAACTATTAAAAAAATATACATATAAAAATCTAACCTGGTGAGGAATAGTACTTGCATTGCACTTACCTAGGTGTTACAACACTAAAAAAGAAAACACAATAAATGTATTTTGTGGTCAAGAAGATATTTAATGAGCTCTTAGCTTTGTATGTACATTGTCTGATCCTTCTTTACTGAAAAAGGTAGGAATCTTACCACTTACTTTAACTGGTACAGATGCAAAAGTTGACTACATGACAATTCTGAATGATCATACAAGTCAAAAATTGCAGTAAGACACCAGAAAACCATGCCTTGCTATCTTACATAAAATATACTCACTAATAGAACAATGTGAAAATTTCAAGGAAGACTCTTAAGAAAATGGTATTAAAAGGTTAGAAAATACAAGTTTATCACTTTTCATTTGGGGAGAAAAAATAAAATACAAGCTCTACAAACTGGTCAGCACGTATTAAGGATAAGAAAGTGCAAAGAAATGTAGAATTCCAGAAAGAAAAATTTTGCTTACATAATCAAATGAAAAAAAAAAAAATTTCCACAATTAAAGAAGGAGAAAAAAGAAAAAAAGAAAAAAAAGACTCCTGGAATATAGTCTAGTTCATTAGTGGTGAGAGTTTGTCTCTAGTTAAATATTCAGCCCTCATTTAAAAAACAGCCTGGACAGCAAAGATAAAAGAGTTAAACATCTCAAAATCCTTGGGTTTACAACTTTTTTTTTTTTTTTTAAAGTAATGGAAGATGAAACAAAGCATGCCAGTCCTTAGTTGATTTGAATTGTGAACAAACACTTCAGCCACACAGTAACTACATATAAGTGAGAAACTTCTACCTCACGCTTCAGACTTTCTTTTCTTTTGGTATAAGAATCAGAAATGGGCAAGAGAGGAACAGCCAAAACAAAAGGAAATGAAAGCAATATAGACAACTTTAAAAAGGCAGAACCCTTCAGAGACTGTTCAGTGAGGTTTTGCAGACTAGCTTCAGGTATCTCTAGCTTCTTTTGTCTAACTCAAATCTCTCAAGAGAAAGACACAGACTTACAGGTGATATGTCACACCAGTTTGCAAGCACTAATTAGTTTTTATCCTTCTTAGGACACCAAAGTTGAGCTTTTCTTTACTGACAGGTAAATACAGCTAGTGGATGTCACAAACAGAGTCAATGAGACAATTCTTACTCATTTTCTGCTCCCAGCGTGGTGTAGTGACATTGGTTTATCCTCACTCAGTGTTTAAATACACAGAAGACCAGACACCCCCACCCCTACACCCCAACCCCCAGACACGTGCACATGTGAGCTTCATTACATGCTCCAGAAAAGCAGGATGGACTGCAAGGCTGGGGATTTACCATCTTCACCACCAACAGACACACACTCATAAAACTCACTTCAGTATTAAGACTTCTGTGCACAAAGGCACAGAAAATAGCCCCGTTCAGAATGCTCAATAATCAAATTTGGCATCGTCACATCTTTTGACTGGGACTTGTCTATTGTTAACCCAAGTGTCCAATCTACTGATGATATCTACCTAAGGAGAGCAGATATTCTCTCTGTGTGTGGGTCTCACAGCACAGGCAGAAGAAAAACTAAGTGCCCGAACAATTCTGTACATATTATAGACATATCTGATGAGTTTCAGACTATTTGCATTTCCTATACATACATGAAATCTAAAATCCTCACTACTTGCAAAAAACATCCCCCCCGAGTTTTCTCCAAATATCTCAAGTTTTGCATCAAAACATTTCACTGTGACAAGCATATTTGAAGACTTCTTTCCTCTTTTTTTTTTTTTTTGACTTGTTAAAAAAGGAAGTTTCTTCCAATATTCAGATTATCATGGGAAAACTTGGTGCTTACACTTACAGTGACCAGCCTTAGATGTATAGTCCTTGTGTCAGGAGAGGAGAGAAAGAGGCACAAGAAAGAGGCTTTCAAACTCACTATATTTGAAAATGTCTAATATCAGAACTCCTGCAGTTGAAAGCAGAGTGTGTACCAATTTTCTATTTGCTTGACAGTAGTCCTTACAGGTTTCAATTTCAGGCTTAAGCATCTTTCCAACAATAAAAATGATGCAGTTATAAGGCTAGTGAGACTGAAGAAAAATGGGACAAAATGCAGGAGCCAATCATATAGGCTGCTTATGCCTATACAGAGGTATAATAATTTATCTGTCCTTGCAACATAATGATAACAAACATAATAATCTCAAAAAAAAAGCTGCTTCTATCAAGAAGCTTCTAATTTTATTAGCAAAATTACAGTGTTTTAAGAAAAACTTCACCATTTATAATTTCAAATTGATTGGGATAATATTTTACTCTTGCCTCATTAGCAATCCAGATTCCCAACATCTTTCCTTACACCATGAAACAGTTGAAAACTAAATGTTATACAAAGGGTTTTAAAAAAAAAAAAAAAAAGCAAGCTGATTCTTCAAAAGTCAACAACTACTTTGCATATATACCTTGCCTCTCAAAGCTCTCCATTTTTCTTCTCAACTGTTTTCCACAGACGTATACAACTGTGAATTATTTCATATGAAATTTATAGACACTGAAGTAATAGTTACACTCTACTTAAGAAAAGTCACCTGATCTTTACTGTCATTCAAATAATTAATCTTGGGAGAGTCTAAAGTTTTTCTGATTTAATTAAAAACTTTTTCCTCTAATAATTTGCTAGGCATAGAGAGTACTGTTCTTCCCAAATACCAAACATTTCTGCCGTAAGAACAGCTAAGCACAGAAGAGTTTATATTTAGTGTTCCTCTTTCACAACGTAAGTATACAGCAACGTGTCTCAAAAAGGTTATACCTACCAAAATCAATGTCCAGCAGTGCTGCATTTGCACCTTCTACTAAGATCTTCTTTGGTGGTCCATGTAAAGCCTCATACATGAAATAAACACCATCCCTTACCATTGGTTTTATTTTTTCCATGCAGCCCTGAATAATACAAAAGACTATTGTATAGTATAATTTCATTATGATAAAGCCAGCCAGAGTACAAGTGCTATTCCTCTCTCATAACAATGCTCTTATTCCTTTTGAAAAGGAAAAGCAAACAAAGAAATGCTAAATATGCCATAATGGGTGAACAAGGGAAGGAAGAACATTAGACTCAGATTTATACAATAGACATGTATGCTCTTCCTAGGAGGAAAGAAAGAACAAAAGAGGGAAAAAAGAAGGGGAGGGGGGGGAATAAATTCCAAACTTTTGAAATGGTTCAACTCAAGCTTGAGTATAATCACAATACTTTACTGTATTCAGTATTTCATTTCCAAGTGTTCAAAATTTCTCCCCCAAAACCACCATGTGGGGAGTTCTGCTTCTGGCCATCTGAAGCCAACAAATGCACACAACTATAAAGCAGCATTAATTTGTGACATATATACAGGTATGTTTGTAAGCAGAAGTAAAAAGTTATTTATTGGAATTAAGTGTGAACTGCCTGAATGCCACTGAGTAGCTGGATGTAAGAAGCCGGTAATGTTCAGATTAACACTTGGTACACAGCCCTTTCCCCATGAGAACATATGGAAGTTCTCATTCTAATGATTCACTTCACATGAAATGTAACACTTTGTCTTTCAGAATTTAATCAAGTCCATAGCATAAAACAAACATTAAGTGCAAGTAATTTTCCTCAAGCTACAAATACGTTTCCACCCTAACAACAAGTTTCAGATATTCTATAATCCTAATGTGTACTAAGTAAACTATAAAGCATTATAGAACACTCAACTTGAACTGATTTTTAGGTCTACATATCGATAAAAATACTACAGCTCAACATAGTCTCACACAGTTAAGTTTCTATAAAATGCATGAACAAAAAGGCTGGGTAAGGGTAAAACACCTGACAATTTCTTCCAAATAAGAACTTGGGTGCACTGCAAAAATCACACTGTTAGGCATAAGAAAATTAATACTAGTGAGAAATCTCACAACTGGCCCAATTGCAGGGAAAACATCAAATCAGAATTCATAATTAACCAGAAGACTAGTTTGCTGGCAGTCAGGCTTCATTAGTTCTGCTGCTATGAACTTACATTTTTCTATGTTGTTAGTATTTTTTTTCTTCCCTTAAGGCTTATTAGAATAATAATTTACTTCAGTTCTTAAGTTTCTGACACAAGGAGTTAATATTCTGCTTTACAATGAAACATACCTTCCCCAACTATTATTTTAGGGGTTTTTTTCTCCTAGCCAGTATGTTTGAGCAAGTGGAAGTCAAAAATAATTCTCCCTATACAAGCCTTTTTCTTACAAGTTCACAGTATTTCTCTTGAAATTTTGAAATGCTGCATAAAGCAGGGTCAAAAGTGTCTTTAGGGATGCTAGCAGACTCTTTAAAATTGATACATACCAATTTCCCGTAATATGTATTATGTTTTAACTCCTCACACAAGAGCGAGCATCAGTCACCAGGAGATTTACTGCACACAGTGATTACATCATTTAACTGCACACAGTGATTACGTCATTTAACAGACAGAAGCAGGCTTACCTTGAGCTTTTTCAATTCCCCTTCAATATCTATCTCTAAGGTAGGATATATCGCTTTGTACTGATTGGCTAACACTTTGAACCTGGAAGGTAAAAATGCTTCACTAAGGTTTTTGTTTGTTTTCCTCCTCACGCCCCCACCAACCTTAGGTTTTACTGGTTACATATCTGCAATTATCTGGTGAATAAACAGTTTTAAACAATAAAATATTTTAACAATTATAAAGAGAAAATTTAATAAAATTATAAATAAAGTTAACTTCATATTTTAAAATAATTTTTAATATAAAAAGTAACAGCAACCAGGGTAGTACCCAGAAACTGAAAACTATGCTTAAAACTGTGCATTAAAATACAGAAATTACCTCTCAGAAAATTCATCAAAATCAGAAACAAGATCACACATTCTGAGTCCACTTCGAGCTGCTTTTGAAGAATATACTGGACCAATTCCTTTTTTGGTAGTTCCCAAACTTTCAAAAGATAATAACAGGAGTTATTCTTGATATAAAACTAAGATGTGTTTTCTTTAAAGCTAATACATCCTTAGCATAAAATAAAATGCTGTTAATTGTGAGCATTTAGAACCTTGTTTTAAGCACTTAAAACACGAGATACTTTTAATATGCCACTTAGTTTCAGAATATCACTGTTTATAGACATAAAGATATTAATCTCCTACACACTTCTGTTTTTAAACCAATAACTTTTCATACTTCAGTGAACAATTACATATTTATTTGTATACAATTCCCAACTTTTACACTTAAGGAACTGAATGCCAAGACAACATCCTGCAGTACTATGAACTGAAACTAACTAAACACCTTCCTAAAAAGCTGTCCTGAAGACCTAAAGAAAGTCCTCCATAACGCAACAGCACAAACAGTATGGATTTCAAGTTTGTATGTAAGAAATATTTCATTTAATTCTAAATCCCTCAGTTGGAGCCAGGAAAACAGAAATCGCTGCCGAGCATCTAAGAGTGACAATGATACTCAAAATGCTGTACATTAGAAAGGGTTCAGGAATAGATTTTCCACTGTAGCTGATTCTGAAAACCTGAATTATTTTCCCTACCCTTACCTACCCACTCTACACGAAAAGCCTTTTTCAGCTTAAGTCAGTGATAACAAAAGATACAATTTGCTTGCACTGACTTTACTGTCAGAGAAGTACAGCTAGTTCATTCAGAAAGTGTCTTCTGCCAGAGTCTTGCTAAATAGCTATCAAAATGGAGCCAAACTGCACTCATCATAGACAGATTATCAAACACCTTCCCCATCACTCTCAAAAGCTTAAGTAACTTTTTAAGAAGTGAACAGGTGTGGAGTATTTTCAGAAATGTGCTGTACATTTCTAAGCTTAGTTTTGCACTTAGTTTTAACTGTTTTTCTTGTTGTTTTTTCCCTGAGCAGACACACAGAGCCTTATCTTCTTCAATTATAAATTCTGCATATGCAGAGTGGCCCAGATTTCTTCACACTGCCTTGAAGGTACCATACCATAACTCGATTCAAGAGGGACTCCGTTGCAAGTAGAAGGTACAGGTCATATCTAAACTTTAACATAAAGGGTATCAATTGGGTTGTGAGTGAACTGAAACACAGTTCATAATCAGTACATAATTCATTTTAGTTAGGTCATTAGTAGTTTGGAGTAGATTCAAAACAATACTCTTGGAAAAAAACCCAAATTCTTCCTATTGGACTCAATACTGAGTAATCTCAGGGAGTGATGTGTTTGCCTCCAGTGCAAGAAAAAAGACATACTGATCAACTTTGCATCACACAGTATCATTAACCAGACCAGGACACTATGGCTTAAATAGCTGTTTAATTCATACCCTCCACAGAGAATTTTTTTAAGGAGGAGTTGGTTTCCATTTATTTTGTTTCATTAAGACTTGCCAATTCACAAGAGAGTTAAGCTGTCAGAAGACTGTATTTATAGAAGTTAAAACAACTGTATAAACATAATATACTATATTAGTTTACCTTTTCTATAACCTTTCTGCAACGGAAGCTACATGAGCCTTACTTGTGACTGTTTTTGAGCTACATTTGAACAGATAAAAGCATTCAGTTAAAAAATATAAACTTTCTATTTATAATGATCAACTTTGAAGTGTTAGACACAAAAGAATTTTAATACCAAATATGTTATGTAGTCAAATCTACCATTCAACATGCTAGCAGGCTATTTCAATTCTCCACCCCACCGCCAAACAGGAGACAGTCTTTTGATAAGTAGTTCATGATAGCCTGCTCTTAGCCAGCCTGTAGTAGTACTCCCCCCACTTGAGTCACTTACACAGCCTTAAAATTTAGGAGGAAATAGATAGTTTAGCATTTTCAATCCATCGGCAGTTCTAACAAGCTTAAAAACTGTATGATTGTTACAGAATTTCAAGAACCCCACAGAAAGAAGAAATACAGGCCTTTTAAGAGTGACTTAAGTTTTCTAGCTTTGAATGTAACTTTTTTTCTGGGTTTCTTTAAAACAAATTAATTGGAGAAAAGTGGTTATTTATTCATCGGACTTCCCCTTACAACCTTTAACACTAACTAATAAAGTGGTTCCTTCTCACAAGTAGCTGACTGACTGACAGTGTTTTTAATTGCAAATGTTGTTATACAGCAATTTTAGTTTGCAGTCCATAAACATTCAAGCATAGCTGATATACACATACTAGCTCATAAAAGAAAAACATGTATATTCTTCCATATACATATATATATATGTATGTTCGTCCTGTTTACTTTGTAATTCCTAAAATAGCAGGTAACAAGACAGCTGGTACAGCACAGTCAAGTGTGAAAATGACCCAGTGTAAGAGTAATTGACAAGTTATCACTCAACATCAACCTGTGTAAAGCAAGATATGCCCAAATCAGACATTCTTTTAAAGGTTATTGTCATGGTTGATACCTTTTACAGGTCTCAGTAAGGAAGACTGAATTACTTTTCATCCACGAGACAAACTTCCAAGAGGAGAGATTAAGTTCACTGGTATCTCAGAAGTCTATAGTGCTGCATTACTTTCCAGCTGTAGACATGCCACAGTTAATTCTGCCAGCTTTTTCCCCATCCTCAAGAACTAGTGAGCTACTTGGAAATCACAAGTTAGAAACATAGCAGCTAGTTTCTAAAAGTTTCAAAAGCTTCAGAAAGTCAGTAGCAGCATGTAGTAGACAATGTGAACACTTACATGCACTTCTGACAATGAAGCATTGTGAGATACCAAATCAGTCATATCAGACCTTTCAGTTATTTGGAAATGACAAAAGGGTCCTTTGATCTTCATAAACAGAAATATATTTTTACAGAAACAAATACCTCCAGTAAACAAAACATTAGGAAGCAGGAACACTTTTTATAAAGCAAATTAGGAACTAGGAACTTTTTTGTAAGGCGAAATATCAAGATACAACCCTTTCATTAAGAATATAATCTTTTGCTAGCCACTGGTGAACAAAAGTGTAAGAAATGATCCCTGCATACTCCACATTGAAGAGTTATAAGGATAATTAATACTTGTTTAAACTCAATGACAAAGAATAACAGAAATCCAATGTATCAAGTCAGACGTTTGTACTAAGTCATCCTATGTGTGACAAAACAAAACTACCTACTTCTTTCCTGCTTGTTCTTGCCTCTGTTGTTCTTGGATGCCATCAGCAGCTTGGTGGAAATCAAATACTAAGAAAATAAAAAATAACTTAAGTAGAAAATTTGTGTAAAACAAATTACCGTATCAGTAACTATTTCTTCAAACCAACTCTAGCCCTGTTCATCAATGTGGAAAACAAAAATATACCCACTGAAGAGAGGCAAATAAAATGGCAAGAGTTTTTTCTCCTCTTTTACAAGTTACATTTTTTCACAGGAAAGTTCTGAGGTTCTTCAGAGACTTTTTTTTTTTTTTTTTTTTAAGTGTTTATTTTGTAGAATACTTGCAGACTGTATATACACCTCCCCCTACCAAGCCATTTCAGCTTTGTAGTGGCCCAAAAGAATATATGGACAGGAAAGAAAGAAAATATGCAGTTGAAAAAAGATCTGGGAAAACAGGTTATAGTAAAAAATGTAAACTGCTGAAATTTACAGTGGGAACTTTTAAGTAAACATTCTTATTCATTCTGAAGATTTCTTAAACCGCTTTATTTTTATGTTTTAGACAACATCAATTAAAATACATTTGGAAATACAAAAGCTCCCACCAACGTCTGTTATGTAAACAGAAGTCATCTTCACAAGCCCCGCTTATTTTTTAAAGCATTACATATTATTGACAGATTAGGCAAAGTATTCCTTGCACCAATTCTGTCTACCATAAAAGAAAAAAAAAAAAAAAAAAAAAAAAAACTGACATGACTCATGTCAAATACAAACAGTGGTGCAACAGTTTGCAGGTTAACAGAAGGCAGCTTATTTTTCTTAAGTACTATCTCCTGAAAGTTAAACAACTAATCTACGCATTACATAGGAAAGACTGAAAACTTGCAAGAAACAGACTCATTTAATAAGTACTCTAGTCTCTTTAAAACAAGAGTGGTCCTCCTTGTTTGCCTTACCAATTTATTTTGTGTTTATTTCCACACATCTCCATAATTTAAAGGATTAGATTATCCCCAGCAGCTTGAACCTATTTTTGGTTGATCTTTTGTTACAGACTAATCATTCACAGGTCGCCAATACCCAACTTAGAGAAGACGTATTTATCATTGCAATAGATCTCCAGACCATCATCAAAACTTTCTAAACAGAAGCATTCTCAAAGTTCATTTATGTTAACAGGTTGAATAATTATGGGTGACAGTCAATACTTGGTCCTTTTTACTCAAGACCTGTTTAGCTATGAAAACTTCACAGTATTGCCATTGCAATATAATCATCGCAGAACAGTTTTTCTAACAATCCTGTCATTTCCAAGTAATTCACCTACAGTGATTCTACTCTCAGAAAGGATTTTAGTAACTTAGGAACAGTTACTCAACTATTTCAAACTCAGTAGTTACTCCAAAGTAAAAATGTATTTATTCTGAAATAACATGTTCACTCACTAAGCTATTCCAGATTGTGGTTTTTTGGGGTTGGTTTTTTTTTGTTTTTTAAAAAAAAAAAAGCAAAACCAAAAGCAAAACCTTTTTTCTGGTGTTATAAGCTTTTATCTGATAATGACCTAAAAAGTTTGCATCTTCAGAAAATGACTACCTGAGCAGCAATAAGGCCATTTCCTAATACATGCAGTTACATAACTATTATGTTACAACATCTAAAGATCTAATTTAAAGGATGAATTTATGTAATGAAGATGTCCCAGGAGTGATACAGCAAGAGCCTCCGAAGCTCTGTTGCAAGTGGTTTGGATTCTAAACGCTATTTTACTCCAGGCTTTGAACTGCAGAGCTGTCTGGAACATAGGCTGGAATCAATGCTTGACTGACAAGCTCCCTGGGAGGAGGGCTGCCATTCTCTCCATCCCTATAGAGTCCTTCCCCATAAAGTCTCCTTTCTGAAGTATGTAGCAATTTACTTGGTAGGGAGCCTGTTAGTTTGGAAGTCACACCCAGTCAAGTGGTTTCACAGCAGAGAAGTTGTTATAAGCAACACTGCTCTTACACCAAAGGGGGAAATGAATCCTTCAGTCAATTAACTTCTGAACTGCTTTTTGACTGCTTTGCACCTCTGATCTTTGATTTGGAAAGTGAACCTGCTTTTCTGCCTAGGTTATGCTTATGGAATAGGATTAGAGAGTCGCTAGAATATAAACCTGGGAGGGTCCTGAGTGGCGAGTGATTTTTTTTCTAGGACCTTCAATAAACCAAAGCCACATATGGAGACTTAATCCAAAGAAAAGTATATACCTATATGAAGAGATGGCTAAAAACTGTCATGCTTTTACTGCCATCGGAAGTTCAGAGAAAATAAATGTTAACAAAAAAATCAACAAAAAAACCAAACCACAAACAGGAACTTACCAATATGAGCCCTGTCAGAAATTATTAGTCTTTTTTCCCAGCCTTCTAGCCCTTAAAAGACAAAATGAAATAGCTCAAATTATGTTTTATATAGCATTTCTGTCTTCTGATGTATAAAGGATAAATACTTCTCATATTTAGTCTTCAGTCAATCTATTTAAAGATTGAACAATCACATTCCAGAGAAACAAAACCAGTAGATTTCAATAATTAAAACTTGGCATCAGCCTATAAAGCTGAGAAAGTCAGGCTTATTCTGAGGAAGAATACTAGCTATTCTACAAGTTCCTCAATTTCAGCAATCAATCAGTCTCTTTTTGTTTTTGAATAATCGAGAGCATTGCTTTACTTCACTTACAGTAGACTGCTGCCAAACATGGCCATACACATAACAGAAAGTATCCAAACTGAGTTCTGAATCAGGAAGTGATTACCACAGCATTTGTTTACATTAACATGTATCAAACTGTACACTAATACTGTAAGAGGTAAAATGACTATGAACAGGTAACACACTTCAAGTTGTTTAATTTCTTAAATTCACTGCTTTAAGCAAAGAAAAATGTCTGCAGATAATTCATATTTAGAACATGTTCTTTTCTGAAACTGTACAGAGACTCCTTTTGTCTGTCTTCCCATGAGGGCCTTGGGACTTGTAGCGAGACTCCTGTCAAAAACTAGCAGCTAAATGGATTTCTGGAAAAAAAGAAACCTGTACATAACCTCTACAGATGCATCTGCAATCTAAATGTTTCGAGGAAGGCCACACAAACTATTTGAAGAGTAGTATCTTAAAATTTTCTCACCTTTTCCTTTCTTTAAGTTTTTTTCAGCTTCTTCAAAGAGTCCTGGCAAATGAATTACAACACCATTTCCTGAAGAAAACCATTACGCAAAATTTAGTGAATTATGTTGAGCATGCAAAAAACCATTCCAAACAATTCAAAGACACTTCATGTTTTGAATGCAGAGTATTTTGTTTAAGTTTTTAAACTTTCAAGACATTGCAATTTTTAGTCTTAGGAATTAATCTGTTAAAACTTATTTACACCTAAAGTATGTGTTTCTAACTAAATGCATTGAATCTTTCTAATAAACTCAACAAACTTTCAATTTAGATCAGGACAAACAGTAATGGCATCGTGGGACAGTCCAGAATGCAACTTCCTTGTATCTAAAATTAACTTCCCTTTGTACTTCATTTTAATAACCCTATTGTTTTTTAAAAGCTTAGCACATTTCTATCATCATTATAAACATTAGCATCCCCTCAGGCACTCTTCTGCTGTAAATAGACACAGAATATTCTGTATATAGAGTTGGGGTTGTTAACAGACTAGCAAAAATAACAGGAAAAAGCTCTATCAAAAGCAAGCTCGCTTTCCTACAGCCGTCACATTGCTCAGAAAAAGACTACTAATTCATACAATTAACCAGCATCACTGACTGCTTAAGAAGGAACATTTCCATTTAGCAAAACTGAACCATCTTAAGGTCATACCAAACTCAGTATATCAGTAGATACAAAGCTATCAGTATGGTAACATCTAGCTAAAGAATGAAGGGACCTGCCATTTGTAACTATTTGCATATTACTTAATTTCACATAGACAAAAGCATTCTAAACACCAAAATACAAAGTATTTAAGACTTTGTCACTGTAACCTTCATGGTACAGTCCTAATCAATAGTTATAATCTATTATAACACTCCAATCATTTTGCCCTTGCCCCCTACCCCTTTTTTTTTTTTTTTTTAAACCTATAAGCCCTTTCAGTGGAACCTTAAGCCAGATTTTTTTTTTTTTCCCAAAAGAGGTTTTAAACACAGAGCAGACCTAAAGGAAGCTAGAACAACAAACTTCCAAACAGGCAAGACCAAGAGAGAGCAGATACAGACAAGACATTTGTAAAAAGCTCTCTCCTGTCTACTATATTTTTAAAGGATGGGGTCTTTCCTACTCAACCCCGAGTCCACCAAACAAAATATGGCAAATGAGCATCCTTTTTTACTGTTTTCAAGCAATAATCTTTTAAAGAAACATAACACAGTAACACAGCAAAAGAGAATAAAAGTACTATCATCTGCCACAGCCCGCAAAACTAGAAGCAGTTAACATCCCAACGTCCCTTTCATCAGAGGAATTTTCATGCCTATTGGCTCAATTTCTCTAGCAGTATTAGGCAGGGCAAGCTGATCCAAAACTATCTCACTATCAAGTCACAATGTAACAGCTGAAAAGAGGCAATTAACCACCAATTCCCATCAAGTAAAGAGTTAATGCTGACTGCAAGCATAAAGTCACTACAAGCTGGACCCAAGAATTCAGCAAGTACTGTTTATGAACCAAGTAACCAGCATCAGAGGCTCTTTAGTTGCTATGGTGTTCAGCAAAGTGCCAATGACCACTTACTCCTGGCACATGTACCAAGCTGAGAGGCAAGACTATAGACTCAAAGCAATGAGATATGCAGGAAGAAGTGACAGGAAGAGCATGGCAATAGACTCCTGATTTGGAGAAGTACACTGTGTAAGGGACAGGAGTTCTGGGTATCAAAAAAGCAGGATGGAAGTGTTGATAGGTCATAGCCTTTAGCAACCCAGAGACTCACCTGATTTGTTAAACAAGCACATGAGTACATGCATAGTTATAATGCTGTGTCGACATGTTTTATATTTACCTTAATTTTTAGAAGGAAATTTCAAGGGCTACACAGCATTATTAAGTAGGTTGGTCATACAAGCATTCCAAAGAAAATAAACAATGTAGGATTGGCAACAGGATTCCAAGAGAGGGAGTGGGGTAAGTAGGGTTGTGGGGACAACAGACAGGACAACCAAAACCCCCCTTCAGGAAGCAAACAGATCATAGATTCTGACATCACATAGTACTGCCACTGCCCTAAACCTTCTAATGTACTCTCCAGAGAGGACTTCTTGGTAAGAACTATATAGTGCAGAAGTCTTTTGGAGTCAGCATTCATTTCACAACCCAATGGAAAAGGGAGGAAAGATCTCTCTTTCAAAAGGTACTGGTAGTTACTTAGCAGGGTTGAAGGTTAAAACAGAGAGGAAGAATTCTGAGAATAAAAGAAATAATTGGTAGAAAAAATAAGAGGGAGCAGGAAAATGAAGATAAAGATACGCTGGGCAGCTAGCTGTTTGCATTGATAGGCCAGACAAGAACAAAGATGAACTATCCAAGACAATAAAAGAAACCTCCATAATCCAAACTTCACAACTGAGTTAAGACAGTATTAAGAAGATAGTAGAGCAGTTCAGGCCTATGAGAATTTGAGAATGAAATATCCTGATCCTGTAGGTCCTCAGATATACTTTGGTATTTTAATTTGTCAGAAGTCTGTAGCTACAGTATTGTCTAGTTTTTAGAGATGTCCCACTTACCAATGAATGCAGTGACTTTTGGATTGATGATCCCACTTGGCAGAAGATGAAAGTCATACTCCACAGAATCCACAACAACTGTATGCCCTGCATTATTGCCTCCCTGGGGGTGGGGTGGGGGCAGGTGGGAGGAGAAAGAAAAAAAGTGTTAATAGTTTTTGATACTAAAAGACAAATGAACACAGTATAAAGATGGAATAAACTGGTTCCAGCTCCAATTCTGCAGCCTTTGTTTCTGTTATCGACAAAAGATCTTTCAGAGATCTCCTTCTCCCAGGAAATCAGCCAAACTTGTTTTGTCAAACTCGACAATTTCAACATCAGTATTATCCATTATATAGACTTTGGACAGTATTTTGGTTTATCAAAGGTACAAAAGCTTGGAATAAGTTTAAAACTTTCTAAAAATTATTGGACAGAAGCATAAATATTCTAGTACATGCAAACACTTCTAAAAGCCATCATCAGTTTTACTCTCTCTAACTGTAATAGGAACCTAGTAAGTATTAGAAGTGGAACTGCAACCTTACAAAAAAAAAAAAATCACCAGTTAAACTGAGTATATAAACCCATACATCTATTGGGAAGGATAAGTCTAGCTGGCAATGTGCAGGCTTGTTGTTCTGAATTTTGGGTTCAGTCTTTTGAGTGTTTTTCTATGAATAGTAACCAGCAAAGTTAACTTTTTCATTCTGTAACCTCCTCAGCGATAAGAGAGGTCTGTAATAATACAAGTCATTTATATCTGAAACATGCTGTTAAGGAGTGAATCTAGAGGCAACTAAGATGATTGTGGTTTTGTAAGATACCGGAAACCATTTACATCAAACTAACACTTAACATTTCTAGCTTTTTTCATTACCACAGAGAGTATTAAGAGATTTGTTAAACTGTGAAGTACGTGTAAAATACAAAACGAAGCCGATGACCAAGTCTTAAAGAGGGTCAAGACAGGCCTATGAAACTAAAAAGATTACAAAATAGTTACTAAATATCCCCAGTTCTTGTTTGTTGTACTTTTGAAAATAAGCTTACACTCTCTTGTGACCGAGTCATTTGTGCAAGAGAAGGTTACATACAAAATGGTTCTGTTTGTCGTAACTACAGGAACATCCTTTACAGGCACCTTGCACCAGAAATAAATGAACTGCTTCATAGAAGGAAAGCCTTAAAGAAAAGACTTTTAATCTAAGCCTTCTTTCAGCACAAGACAAACTGAAGAAAGGCATTCTAGAAAAGAAGAAGAAAAAAGAAACTATATGAAAAATTAATCTATGAAATTATAAATCTGAAAGATTTCACAATAATGTATCACAGAAGATCTTTTCTAAGCAATGGACTCAACAGCTACTCACTACTACTACATTTACAAAGCATGAATGCAATACATAAAGCCATATATCTGACATTACAAATAAAGAATATTATTAGATATCAAACATTTGTGCCAATATGTAAATACACATGCCACAGGTAAAAGCCTAATCTCAGTGAAGTTAGCAATGAAAATTCTTGTAATTTCAGCATTATTTATTTCAGGACTTACAGCCGTTCCACCTCCTTTGGAAATAGGGAAGACTTACAAACCTTCACCCAACGAAGGAAATGTCTGAATTTAAGAAAAGTTTAAATGATTTAGTAATTTAGTAGTGTTTTTCCATGCAGTGAACTGTACCTTGAAGAAGTGGTAAAGATTTCTGGATGCAGATGGTTTTCACTGCAAATGATCTGACTTAATCAGAGAATGCCAAATTTTCAATTTACAACATGTGAAACATATTGAATGCATAAATAAAGCAAGCCTTTCAAGTTTATTCTTTTAAGAAAATAATAAATGTTCAGGAGTAACCTTCCTCTTCCTCCTCCCATCCTTTCTATTCAACAGTAGCTGTTAAGAAAGATTATTTAGCAGTCTACCAACTCTACAGTTGTATCTTTGATTTGAAAGGATGTTAACTAGCTACATCAGCAGGTAGATCATTTACAACTATTTCTTAAATGCAATGCTGATACTCCTGAGCTACTACAAGTTACTCTAAAACTAGATAATATTCTAAGAACTAACAAGTTATACACATACATAAAATATACAAGCTTTTTTAAGTAAGAAAAGGCATTGGTTTTCTACTCAGTGTTTCAGAACCTAAGCAAAACCTTTCCTGAGGAAGAAAGAACAGCTATGTACTAAAGCAGCATTTACAGTCAAGTACATCTGCTGAAAGTAGTAGTTATCTTCTTCCTCAGATTCCTTCAAATTAGTCCTTTCTATTAGATTCACCAGTAATATCAGTCCAGACAAATTTAACATGAGCACTGAAGTGCTTTAAATGAAAATTCAATAAATAGGCCTAAGTACAACACTGAAGTACTGAGGTACTAGTAATTTACATATGGGAAGATAAGTCCAAATTCTCCCACTGCAGCATAAATAAATGGGACTACTAATCCATAAGCAACACTAAGATTAGTGAATGACTATTCATTTGAAATCCCCTACTAATTGGATGATTTAATTTCATGTTTTGCTTCTCTATTTATTAAAAAAAAAAAAAAGTTTTCTAGCATTTTGAATGTCAAATAAAGAGAAAGAAAAATTGGCCATTGTAGAGATTAGATCACAATTAACAATAAATTCTTAGTCTTTTCAAGTCTGCCAAGCTATTGGTGCCATTCAGATGTGGTAACTTAAAGTTCAGCGGTCCCGTCTGCTTGAGTAAGGTGTACGGCGGGCAGACTCAGACTCTGTTAATCATGAGAACGTAACTGCTGAGTTTTGGTGGTGTCCAGACTTCTCCCTTGCACTGCTGAGCGATGCCAAGGTGTGTTGTTTCCATGCTCATTGGAAAATAGCCCATGGCTGACAAAATAAAAATGGCATCTTACTTTTTAAACCTTGAACTACACGCACAGCACAGCTCACACTTCATCTAGAAGCAAGCTAGTTATATATACTTCTGCATGTTTACTGTGAGCAGTTATACTTTAAGGGATTTTGCTAGAGACTAAAGTAGAAAACTTGACATGATGTGTGATGAATCGCCATCTGAACACACTCCTAGGCCATTCCAATACCTCAAGGTTTCCAAATACTTGTTTTCAGATCGGACTCAAATTTGAATCTCAGAATTTAGTTGTTTATAATATTATGATTCCTACGACATGAAAAGATTCAATCCCAAATGCACTACTGATAGCAGCAGTCTGGTAGAACATTAAGTCAGTGCCCATCCTGCTTTGGATGTCGTTCTGTCAAAATGTATCATTTTGAAAAATATTTTTAATTTCCAACCATATTCTAGGAGAGCATTGAACCAACAGCATTTCATTAATTCGGTTTTCAAAATTCTGCTGTTGATTTACAGGTAAGCTCTACCTTAACTGCAGAAGTGCAAGCGTATAGTTACAGAGTTAGGAATTGTAATATATTAAAAGAATGGTTCACACTGTACACTTACAGTGAACTAGCAGTAAAGTGTACACGTGTTGTGTGCTCAGACATTGCACAACACGGGCTTGGTAAACAATTCCAATTACAGAAACCTGAACTCAGAGTTCTAGTGGTGGTGGGGTGGAGGAGTGGGTTGTTGTTAGGTTATGGGGTTTGGGTTTGTTTTGGTTTTTTTCCCCTTCCTCCAGAAATTGATGATAATGCCAACATCTTTGTAATGTAGGCAACTATTGCCTCTGGGCATAATTCAAGGTATAAACTGATGAAGTCACTCCTGGCTTCAATGCTTTCCATCCGGATTTCTCACTCCTCCTCCCTCATCACACTAAACCAAATGGGACCAGTTAGGTCATTCAAGCTAACACTCCTTTGATTCAAATGTTTAAACATTATTAATGGAGAACTAACTGTGGAATTTATTTTCACCATTAGTTAAACAAAGTTCATGCTCAAATGATCTTCAATACATTGTATAAAGCTTTTGCCAGAGGGAAATTAAGACATAAAAGTAATTTCTTGAGGCTGGCAATACTCCCCAGTTAACTAAATAGAGTAATCAGTCTACCATATCTCAGTAACCTTCTAGGTAGCCAAACCACAGGAGTTCTCTCCCAGCCATGTGAAAACTGAAACACCTACCTTGGGCCAAGACAGACAGAGAGGCCAAGTGCATGGCAAGACCAAAAGATGCTCTTGCTCAGTCTGGAATACGCTACGTGCATGTAGCGGTGACTCCTTTTCCCTTTCTCCCTGCACAACGGCAAGATTTCCTTCATCTCAGCCAACGAGTGTGCCATGGCCAACATACTCACTCATTAGGGCAAGGCAACTCTGGATTCAGCTACAAATAGACAGATTGCAGAAAAGGATTGAAGGGTGGAAAAGATGACTTCTTGGAAAAGATGACTTCTTATACACGAGAGGTACAAGGCGGCACCAGTGGCACTCTGAACAAAGAACTTCTTCACTGGGGTGCTTTCTTCCCATTCTGCAGAACTGTAGCAGAGGAAGCCCCTCCAGAAGTCAGAATGCAGGCTGTGGAGGAGGTCAGGCAGCCAAGGCAGAGCTGGTTTTGCCAGCATAAGAGAAATAATATTGTGCGGATTAAAAAAAAAAAAAAAAATTTAAGAAGAAAGCTAATCAATAAGACTGAATAGCATGACAGTCAGGAATGTCTAACAGACTCAAGACTTTACTTGCTCGGTATTGCAATGCAATATTTTATTCCAAAGTTATGCAAAAGAGGCTTTCTGAAAGACAGCAAAGACACAAATACCTAATGCAAACACAAGCAAGAAAGCCCTTTTAAGAAAAAAAGAAAGATCCTTTTAGCAATTTTTAAGTAAGTTAAACTTGCAGAAGACCAAAAAAAAAAACCCAGTTCAGGATAGGCAGTATATGTGGGACCAGAAGAGAGCTTTCAAGGTCCAAGTACCTGCTAAACACAAACCCACTGAACCTTCTTCATAAAGTTTTGTGTTCTCAATCTCTGCTTCAATGGTTTCCGTGCTCTGATACAGCTGTTATAAGAGTCATCTAACCCCACCCATCTAACATATCATCAAGAAGGAGGAAAAAACAAAACAAACCAACCACACACACACAAAAACCCACTTGTTTCTTTAAGTGCTTCCCAAAAACTTGTGAAAATTTTTATTTTTTCAGTGCTGCATCCATCTCACAGGATGTTACAATATCAGGTACAGTATTGTAAACCCTCAGATCATCTGCCAGAAGAGCAGAATCAAAATTTTGAACCTAAATAAGACTCTCTCTCTTAAGTCATTTCACAACCTTTTTCCTCTCTCCTCCCCAAACCTCCTGTCTGTCACTTCAAACAGCTATTAAGAAAAAAATTGTAATTTTAAAAATAATTTAAAAATCATAATACTCTAAACATTAATCACTGAAAATTAATTGATTTTTATTCTACCACAACTGTGTGTATTATTTTCTTAAACATAAAATTACCACAGAGGAGATAAATTGGATTTTGCATACTTAAATGTCCCCTGCCCACATCCTTCAAGTTTGGATACATACAGTAGAATCCTTACATGCCATGAGCTTCTCATTTCAACAGACACAATCTAGAATATCCCAACATTTTTTATTTCAAGTCTTTTCATTCTGGAAGTCATGCCAAAAGGTGTCTGCTAGTTACCTGAAAATTTTCTTAGTACAGCATCATCCCTGAAACATACCAAGGACACAGTCAGACAACAAGCACAGGTGTTTAATGCCCAAAAGGCTGCATCACCTAGCATTCAAATACTGTGAACTAGAAGTATACAGTTGGAAATTATCAAGAAGAAAAATCAGTTCTTGTTAATATTACACCAGAGACTAAACACTTCATAAATTTAATATGCATAATGCTTAACTTTTACTTATTTAACACTGAAGTATCTCTCTAGATTAGGTTATTACTAGGCTATTTAGGTAAGAATATAAATGATCTTCTCCCTTAGGTTCTAATAATGCTCACTTAGAAGACAGAACAGTATTTAAAAAAAAAAAAAAAAAAAAGCCGAACCATTTCTTTACAGGTTTTCTTTACATTAGAAAACAGCCTCTGAACTTGGGCTCATTTCATCACAGAAAACTGAGTATACAGTAAAAATAGGTGCATGCCTTGCTAAAGAACAGAACATAAACCAGATTCTCCATCTAGCAACAAAGCATCTACCCAAAACAAAGAGCAATAAGAACCAGTAACAACATACTATACTCCTATCAAGAGGCTAACACAGGCATACTACTCCTAAAGTCCCAAGCATACTTGGCTTAGATATAGCACCATTTATTTGTGCATCTCTATCAAGGCACAGCATTGCTGTTTTAGCATACTCTGAGGTTTCCATTCAGTTTGTTTGTCCTTTCTTTTTTCCTTGCACTATTTTTTCTTTTCATATCTTTCAACACAGTATTTGCAACCATTCTCTCTCCTCTCCCAAAGGATTCTTCAGTGACCAAGGCGTCAGCCCTTTCAGCAGCCCACAGCTTTACCAAATAACAATGTTAAATTGTGTCTCTAGTTGAATTTCCCCAACTTTTCAACCGAGACCCACTGTTTTTGTTCAAGACTTTGAAACAACACACCAAAGTTAGAGTGATTGGTTTCATGGCTGGACCCAGCCTCCAGTTTTCAGATTACCAGTTGCTGCCTGCACTACTGCCAGCAATGCTGAAGGAGTAACTGCCACCAGGTGACACTGAACATTTGTGCTGATAACAGGGGAAAAACACGAGCTTGCTCAAAGTGAAGGGAGCACCAAAGACCTATTTTTTTTCCCCACAACAATATCAGTTCAAACAATTCACAGAATTATGAAGTTGGGCATCTTAGAAATAGCTGTTTTAATCATAGCCTCGATGCAAAAAGAAACAAAACAAAACAAAAAACCACCTCAGCCATGACAGTTTCCCAGTACTCTTTTTAAAGAGTTGTTGGTTTGTTTTTTGGAGGGTTTGTTTGGTTATTGTTTTGTTGTGTTGGTTTTTTTTTTTTTTAAACTTCTGCACATATCAGGCTCAAAAGGGTGCCAGCTGGACTTGAATGAAAAATTTCTTTCCATTTATTTGGAGAGACAGTGTGAAAGTCATCATGAACAAGCAGCATGAACCTATGCATTTCAGTATATGGATTTAGTTTAGGGACTTTTTAGTTTGATGCTCTGATGGATGAACAATTTAAAATCCTATTAAGACACAGCCGCCTTTTTTCTCCTTTCATGATCCTGACACTATTATATTATACCATTATTTTAGAGTATTTTAAGTCATTAAGTGGAATAGTGAAAGTGAGATCAGGCACAAGATCATTACCCAATCTATAACATTTTAAGCAAAACCTGTTGTTGTAAGATAACTAAATGCATAAGCTTTTTAAAAAGGCATTATTCCAATTTTACTGGTGCGGTATGCTTAAATCACTTCCTTGAAAAAGCATATGATCCCTGACCACTAGGCTGGTACTCCTGAAATATCCAGGCTATTCAACATGTAGAACAGCTAAGTATACAGGACTCTGACAGAAAGGTGCATAGTATTAGACAAATTATCACACAAGTACTGTTAGAATTGACAGCAATCCGGGTAACAAAACCCTATATTTACCCACTTTCTAGAAGCCTCATTCCAAAAACATTCCCTATGAAATACCACTTTTGAAATTTCCTTTTACAGTGGTAAACTGCTCAGAGATATTTTTTAAAGCAAACAAGAAAAAGGGGAGGGGAGTCTTCAGCTTGCTAAAGAAGATTAAATAGCCTAAAAATCCTTCTCAGTGTAAGCACCACACCCAAGAATCTGCATCCATATATTCAATTTAGATAGGTTGGTCAGTACTACACACAAAACAAGATACTATTCTAAAACGTACCTATCCTGGCAAATGTGAACAGAATCAGTTACATATGCACAGAGGGGGCATAAGATAGCAAAGACAGCTGCAAGTATTGCACATCTGAGGGCCGTTTGATAAACATTCTTAGGAAACACCCTTTTTGCAATAGTTTTGAGTGCCTGAAAATAATAATTGGGATGGAAAAAAATTATCTGCTAGTTGACATTTTACTGGAAACAAGCTTGACATTTCAATAAATCAAACAAGTGACTCCTGCTAGCCAAAAAACATCGTCGAAGCACTGGAAGGCAATAGTTACCACAAACAATACACTCGTGCACATGACTCAAACACACCAGTTACCACAATACTGTACCATGGTCCAGACAGTACCACCGGAAAACATACTGAAGACTCATCAATAGTGTCAGAGGACTACATTTTAAACATATTGACTGAACAGTATTTCTAAAAGGACATCTACTGTGATCTTCAGGTAAATCATTCCAGCACTTCCCCGATCTATGCAAAATGGCCTATTTTCTCTTGCATTCTATAGCTTTTAAATACCTTAACTGCCAGCTGAAGTATTTTGGCTAAAGAACTGAATAGAACTAGCAACAATATTAATGCAAGTACCTGACTACAGTTTTATGATTTTTTTTTTTTTTCCTTATAGCTCTGAAGACTGAAACAATTTTTAGAAGTGTAACTCTTAGAAAGGTGTGTTCTGGAGCCAAACTGGTAAACTCAAAAGAATATATGAACAACCTTGAAGCAAGACAAGTCTTCTCACTTTAAGCCTTCACATAGCACAACAGCTCTTCAGCTTGTTGAATTCTGTCCATGCAGAAGAGCTTCCAAATCATGTATAAAGCATGGAGAAGGAGCATTCATAATAATATTTAACAGCAATTTTTCTTCTGGAATTGCATTGCTGTACTAGTCAAAAGCCCCCAAGGAACATTCATGTATTGAGCTAATTCACTGGACAAATAAGCAGCAATCTTTTTTGGAGTTATGGCAGTGTCTTGATAATTTAATGAAGTTAATTTGACAAAATGGTAATGACTTATGCCTGTCTTCAGAAAGACTAATTGATGACTACTTCACCAACCTTTCTGCATCATGACCTTTATTGTCAGGATTAAAGAGAGATGCTCTCTTTAGACAAAAATATTATCTTCTTGCTGAATTAAAATAGTGCAAGAAAGTTTATCAGGTAAGACTTCAGGTTTACAGTGCTTAACCAGCCACTACCAAAACTCAGATAACAGAACACTGAGGTTGAAACAACTACCGCCACGGGTTTTGTTTTGGGTTTTGCTAAATATGAAGGTACAACCAGAATGTTTCCTAAGAAGTAATTTATTCAAGAATAACTCATTTGGCTTTCCATAAATATGCTTCAACAATATTAATGTTTACCAAGGACATAAAAATTTTAAATTGAAAAAAAATATCATCAGACTGGGAGTTACAAGCTCCAGTGTGTTTTATATGCAATGCCTGCTAACAAGAGCTCATCTGAAGCTAAGTGAAGCCAACGATTGAGGAAGCATGGAATCTCATTTTCCAAAAAGACTCTGAAAATGATACAAAGCCATACTCAAATGCTTATTAGAGAAATCCTTAACCAGGACTTTTTCCTCTGGTGAGTTTGCTCAGAAAAGTTCCATGCTCCTGAGTTTGCAGCCAATCTCACTGATTTACCTGAAAGTTATGCAAAGGACTTGACCACTTGTCCTTCCAGTTTAAGGGAGAAGGATTTGCATTCTCCCATTTTCCTGGCACGCACATGGGACTCTTCCAGCAAAAATGTACACACTTAGTATATCTATCATTCACTGAAAGACTCTCAATCTTAAATTCATTCTAGCTTCAAACTTTGGGTTTTTCCCTTCCTTTTTTTGAAGGGGGGGGGGGGGGGGAAGTGCAAACTGTCTAACAGGAAACATTAATGTACCAACTTGGATAATCAGCAAAACAGAGTTGCCTGTTAACAAACCGAAAGCAAAAATACTACTCCTCCTTGTAAAAAAAAAAAAAAAAAAAAAAAAAAAAGAAAGACATTGTCTGCTTTTTAAAACCTTTGTATAGAGCACAAAGAGCAAAAGTAAATGTGTGCCATGTGTGCTAGCCAAGGAAGCATGCACTTAAGTATGAGGCATGTGTACATACATAAGTAGAACATGAAAGTAAGAAGTCACTGCAGGAACACATAAAAAATAAAGTGCATTTGAAACTAAGATGGAGGAACAACAGCGTATCTTTCTCTATTTTAGATCTATGCAAGTTGAAAATATGCTTTTTATTTTCAGAGTGTATCTTCATTAGTTAAGGACAGACTAGACTTTAGCGTAATAACCAGAACAGTTAAATCCGACTTGAACAGATCAAGACAAGCGAGCAGTTCAAACCCTGATGCCTCACGTACAGCAGTACTCCCATAACTGCTAAGACTGGTCTACCTTACTGCAACTTTATCTAACAGTGGAGGTGCATAGGGGAAAAAAAATTATTAGAAAAGCAGACTGAAATTACTATTAAAAGCATATTGTGAATGGCTCTCTATACTGATACTAGATACAAAAGTATTTAAAGCAGCTCTGAAATACTGACATATGCGTTTAAGAGAACTATCTACCCAAAGAGACTACGATGACAATCACTGCCTTTGCTTATGACGTGATCATGCCAAGTTGTCTGTCTCAAAAATACGATGCCTCAGGGTAGAGCAAAGTCTTTCAAGTTCTCTCCTCTGGAATAGAAATTAGTTGTCTAGTTTAAAGAGATGTTATCTCATGCTACATTAAGGAAGAAGCCATACACTCCTTTCAACTCTCCCCATCAGATGTGTGTGTGCATAATTTTTTCTACAGTTTACTTTTATTGCTACCACATTCCAGCATTCATTTTTAGCTCAGGGCAACCACTGTTGTTTCTGAGCTAGCTGTACAAGTGACTGCCAAGTTGGGCAAGAAGCAAGTCAATGTTGCTTTGGCATCATTTGGTTGTAAACATTTTCATTTAACTCTTAGATGAAAAGTAAAAAAATACATCAAGAAAGCTGGATATTACCATAACTTACAAGAAACATAAGAAAGGCTCCTTCTTGCCACAATCAGATTCCGGGAACACTGAACACACTTTTACAAAGTTGATCAGTCTAGCAAAAAGACATATCTGAACTCCTATGATGCACCCTAACTAGACATAGCTTTGCAATTACTAGGCTATTTGCTTCTCATTTCAATACATATTGCCAAAAATCTATTTTGAACTTCAGATTGCAAACCATCCCCCTTTAAAAACAAAATAAAAAAAAAAAAATCAAGGTTTTGATAACTAATTCATTCTCTCACATCCCAGATTTTGTGACTAATTTCTTGCTTTCCCCCCCTTCCACCCCCAATGAATTAGCAGCTAACAAACCACTGCATAACCTGCTCCTGGGTTTCAGTATAAACAACATCCAGCAGCTAGTGATTTTCTTCCTTGACAATCCATTCACGTTTGTAAGATCTAAACCTAGTTCAAGGAGTCATCATGTCACATACTTAATCAAAGTTTCTGAAATTTTGGCTAGTCTTCAGAAATTTTTGAATGTGTAGTACAAGAATTGTTGCATCAGAACAAGATCAAGAGCATGGTTTGAGGCAGAATATGACAGAATAAGCACATTATGTTTTACACATTCACCTGTATTCTCCTAACAAATAAAAGAAAACATTAACTTTACTTAATCTATTAATCTCAAAAAACTCCATGCATTTTTCTATACTGACAGAACTTGCTCTGAGGAACTGCTATTGAAAGACAATATTCAGAAAGGCTCTCTAGATCTGGTTTTGGCTTAGTTTCACGTGATCTGCAAAACCTTATGTTGCAATGCCTATGTATGTTAGGTAGGGAACAGGATTCATTATCCAAGTCCAGAATAAAGACCAATCTATCCCTAAGAGATAAAAGAGATCAACTGAGGCAGGGCAGACAAGGAACAAGAAAAATGTTGAAAGCACAGATTGGTCCACCACTACGTTGCTTCAGTGCATAAAACCCCAACGATGCTTGCTACATTTCACAAGAATATTTAAGAAAGGATATGAAAAACAAAAAGTGACTTTGGGAATATTTACAGAGAACATCTTCCAAATGTGTGAGGTAGTACAGCAGAAATAAAAAATTTATTTCAAATCTTAATAAGCTGCTATGGAGTACTGCATCTTAACCAACCAAACACAGTAAGCTTTTGTAGTAACTAACAGTAAGATTGAAAGAACAATAAGAAACCAGTAGATCAAGGTGTAATTTGCTCTTTAGTGCTATTAAGATCTCCTTTGTTAATGGTACAAACTTTATGAACTGGAAAATCAGATTTCAACTGCTCTTCTGTTAGAAATAATTGAGACATTGTGTGATTGCTTACAATAACAAGAGATCACCTATCAGTGATGCTCTAAAGCAGGTCTGTAAAGCATATGACTCACTGATGGGGCAGGCTGAAGAACTCATTTTACTGACCTCTCTTTCCTCACCAGAGCATATTATTGGCATGCTGCCAACCACTACAAGGTCCAAAAGTGCACCCAGCACTTAAAAAAAATGAGAGCTCTAGCTAGACATCACGTATCGAATGCCTGAGCACCTAAAAAAGCACTAATAGCTATAGCTACTGATTCTGCTATTCCTAATTCTGCATGGCCTGCAAAGGCTCCAGACTGAAACACCTTTTCAAATGAGAACATTTAGGGAAAGAGAAAAAGCAGGCTTGGTGAATGGAAGATAAGAAAATTACAGTTTTTCAAAAAAAAGTGGCTATATACAGACTAGTGATATGGCAGCATTAGGCAGCATTGGTCTGAGGACTTCGGTTGGCAGTTATCAGCCGATCAATGGTAACTGCTTCACCCCAAGAATGTGCACACTGAAAACTTCTCTACTAATTGTTGCACTGTAATCACCACATTATCAAGTGATCAGCAGTGGCTCACTATACACACTGTTGTTTGGGGGAAGGAAGAAGAAAAGGGAGTACGAAGAATCCACACATTTCAACTGCCATGCATTAGCAGTTCAGGAGTAGGAATCGTGTGACCCCACAGCAGGCAGAGCAGTAATGGTAAGTCACAGGGAGACCACAGCGAAATCAGTTGAGAAGATGTGGTAAGAAGCTGCAATTCTGTTCTGAAGTAGTAACAAGATGTACAATAGAACTGAAAAAGCAGGAAAACAGGATTCTTTAGCATAGGAAGCATGGCTTAAAAAAATTTGAAGACTTAGAAATTACTCACCTGTGTGAATTATATACTCTGAATAAATCAGCTACCTCCAACAGTAAGTGACCAAAAATTTGGTGATGAAATGAGTAAATGAGAACAGAATCATGCAGTGCAGACATTACATTTTTTTTGCTGTACTGCATACACTGGTAGATGGGGTGGAGGAGGTGGTGTTAATGTAAGAGATACATAGCGTATTTTAGTACAGTATTTGTTTTGATAAAATGATCACCTAAAATAACTTGCTGGCATTAATTTGCCATTCCTATATCCAATAACAATTAAAATCTGGTAATTAAATTCCCTAATTTGGTTGCATTCTGCAATGGTAGGAAGTCCCTTAATTGGAACAAGCAGCATTTTCCTTTAACTTTCCATTACCTGTGGAATTGGAAAAAAATACAATGTGTACTTTTAAATAGCAGTAAGGCCAGCTGCTTACTAAGAGGGAAACTATGTCAATCAAAAAAACCACAAAAGCACAGTTTTTATGGCAACTACTCCTGAATCTCAAACAAATTCTTGCTTTATTTTACTGTCTGGACTATGACTTATGTGTTAGCAGGTAAAAAGACTTTGCTCTGTAAGCCAGCTGATCAGATGCAGGTTTAAGTGCAAAAATCTCACCAATACATTTGTTTTATCAAAAGCATCATTTTACAAGATACCTCCTAGAGGTAAATGAAGGCCAATTCAAATTTAACAGTGGAAGAACAAGTACATACTTTGCCTGTTATGTCAACGTGTTTATATTAACTGCATCTGAACCCTCTACACCAGCAGTGCCTTCACGAAACTATCACAGTTGCCAGTGCAGCTGCATTAGCAAATACATACATACAGCCCTTGGATGTGTTTTAATTCTATTTTAGTCTCTTCAAACAGTTGTTGTTGAAACCGTAATACTACTTTTGATAAATGTGAATCTGTCTCCTGAAAATAAAACCCCATACTCTTGCACTGAGCCCAAGAGTCCTTTCAACCACCTCTAAACCTAGATAAAACACTTTGGAGGGTGGTACTT
This sequence comes from Aquila chrysaetos chrysaetos, assembly GCF_900496995.4. Classification (NCBI taxonomy): domain Eukaryota; kingdom Metazoa; phylum Chordata; class Aves; order Accipitriformes; family Accipitridae; genus Aquila; species Aquila chrysaetos. The sequence goes on along the minus strand of NC_044016.1, from coordinate 26,623,397 downwards.
AGAAGTAGAGCCATAATACATCTTATTTCCTGACACACTTATTCAGCTGATTGTACCTAAGCAAGCACCTCATTCCAGAGGCCATAGTCAACTAGTTAAACAAGTGGCTGAAGTCATTAGCACACCTGCTACCTAGAATACATGATGGTATGGCCATAGATTTTAGAGTACAACTTCTTGCAATGCCTTTACAGGCACTGTAAAAGTGATAGTCAATTCTCAGTTCTGCGATAGGACCACTTTTATGCTCTGCATCTGCACAGAACCAAGGACAGTGATATGAAACCCACACTAGAGCTCCCAGTTTCACTGCAAATATAACGGAAGTTTCCAAGACATCTTAGACCTGCTGCAACAACTTCCCAAGTCCTCCAAGAAAATAGTTGTACTAATAAATTTTTCACAAGAACATGCTAGAAATATTTGATCTCATCCACAGGCATTCTAGCAACTCTGTGGCATGATGAATAGAAAGAACCATCCTAGAATTAATAAGGGTATAATGGCAAAATAAGAATCAGAATCTCTAATTACAGAAAGCTGATATTAACAATAGGCAGACTAAATGTGTTCCAGTCTTTCTTTCTGGACTTGTACCACTATGAAAAGCGCAAGAGTCATACTCTAATTTACTAGCACTAACAGTAGCATCTAGAATATGCTTGCATACATAGCAAGATGATTTAATAGCTCAGTACCACCGAAAGAGAATATTCCCATCTTCCCTTCTCCTTCTGAGAAACTGTTCTTTGTGCTTACCCTATCCTGGGCTCCTCTTTTCATTAAGGTCCCCCAAGACCATTAAATTCAGTTTTATTTACTAAAACAGCAGAAAGTAAATCCAACAAAAAATAGTTTCCTGCCATTTTGGTGAGTTAATCAACTTAACAGAAGTGTTCAAGTGCCAGAGTCAGTGCATGGGAGGAGACCCAGACAGCACAGCCATCAACAGGAAAGGGAAGAAAGAAGGAAGAAGAGCTCCTTCCTTCAGCAGGAGCAACAAGCTGTTAGAAATGGCACAACTGGTCATGAAATTCAAGCCTGAGATAATGTCATAGTTCTTCCCTTTTCTTGATCCTTTACCCAGCTGATTCAAAAGAAGTAACACACACATTAAAACACATGCACACAAAACTTTACCATCTGACTCTCTCTCCACCAAAACTTCTTAGCGTTAAACATACACGGTTACCAAGACACCCTTCAAGTTTCAAGAACAAAGTTGTAAAGGACGAACTGAGTCACTGTGTTCTATAACTCACAAAGCCAGGTGACCATGCCACAGCACCACATCAGATTGTATTATTAAAAAAAAAAAAAGAAGGGGGAAAAAGTAATTCATTTGCGAAAACAGCTATTTAAGTTTGTTTACTTCAAAATTAAAGTCTCTGAAGTTCGAGTTTTTGATTTGTCAGCTTTGCAACTGACTGGGTTCTGAAAACAGCAGTTTTATGTGCAGTTCTTATTAGATAACACAATGCTCCAGTGTTTGCATTTTTCTGCAAATGGTATGCTCTTCCAAAATATATTTATTTAAGAGCAAATTTAACTTGTGTGTTCAACAAAAGCGTACAGATAACGACACCTACATGAAGTCTGCGAATGCTGTAGGCATCTTACACTGCTGTATCTCTTACCTTCAAGAAAAAACGGTACATAGTTTTAGTTCATTATGTTGTGCTCTACAGAATTACTGCACTAGAAACGTTAAGAAAAATGCCTCCTCAGAACTGTGTTGTTTTTACGTAGGCATTTAGGAGTACTCTGCTTGCACGCCAGACTGACTTTTTGTGCTCTTTTGCTGGAATAAGGCCTCCAGAAGAAAAATTTAAAAAAAAAAAAAAAAAATCAACAGAGGAAGATGGGATTTCATTGACACAACCACGATCTTGAAGCAAGGGCAGGCGAGTCTTTGAAAAGCTAGTTTTATCTGAAGATGACTAAGTTGTTGCGGGCTGCATGCACACCCTCACGTGCATCCTGTAACTAACTGCTGGTTTCGTGCGGGGGCCAGCGTTACACCCCGCCACCCCCGCCCCGAGAGGGGACGGCGAGCACGCTCGCAGGCGGTGCGGCTTAGGCCACGCCGCCGCCGGGGAGGGCTCCTCGCCCCGCTCCCAGCAGCGATGCTGCGGGAACCGCCGAGCGCGGCCCCTTCCTGGCGCCCCCCAGACAAAGACTGCTGCGGCGGCGGGCCTGAGGGGGGGGGGGACGCGACCCCGGCGGGCGCATTCCTCCTGCTGGAGGACGGCTCTCGGCAGCGAGGAGGGCGCCTTCTTCCTCCTCCTCCTCCTCCTCCTCCTCCTCCTCCTCCTCCCCCCGGCGCCGGGACGGGGACAAAGGAGGAGCGGGAGGGCTGCAGAGCCCGGCCGCGGGGCTCTCTCCAGCGGCTCCTGCCCCGCCGGGGAGGGCTTTGCTGCCCCGCAGCCCGCCCTGCGCGGCGGGAGCCCCGCCGCCTCACCGGGCACCGCCGCCCGGCCCTGCGCTGAGGCGGGCGCTGGGGGAGAAGAGGGGCGAGAACAAGTGCCCGCCCGCCTCAAGGTGACACCCGCGGCCTCCCCCGCGCCCCGGCTGCCTCCTCACCTGGCACCTGCAGACGATGTCGGCGTCCTGCGCCAGCAGGTCCACCACCTTGCCTTTGCCCTCGTCGCCCCACTGGGCCCCCAGCACGACGGTCACCTTGTTGCCGGGGAGGCGGGCGGCGCACTCGCCGTTGGGGATGGCGGGCGCCGGGGCGCCATGCTCCGCCATGGCTCGCGCTGCCCGCTCCGGCTCCGCTCCAGGCACATGCGGCAGCGCGCGGCGGCTCCGCTCCCCCCCGCCTCCGCCTCCTCCCGGGCGGGCGGTGGTGCCGCTGCCGCGTCCAGGTGCCGCCGCCTACCGGCCCCGCCAGCGCGGCCTCCCCCGCCGCTCCCCGCCGGGCAGACCCCTGCCCTCAGGCGGAGCCCCGCCCCGCCCCCCCGCGGAAAACGGGAGCCGCCGGTGCCTCTCCCGGCGCCTTCCCCCCCCCCCCCCGCCTTCCCTCGCCCTTGCGCCGCTCCCCCCCGCGCCTCGCAGCCTGGACTACATTACCCAGCGCGCTGCGCGGCCTCCCCCGCGCAGAGCGCCGCGCGGGGCCGGGCGCGGTGCATGCTGGGGCACGTAGTCCCCGGGGGCCGCACCTGTGGCGGGAGGGCTCCTGCTCGCTTGCCCCATGCGCCCCCGCGGCGGTGCGAGGCCGTGTCGGCTGGGGAGCGGGTGGGGGGCGGCCGCGGCGGAGCCGCCACGGCGCCTCACTGGGCGTTGCTGGCCTTGCTGAGGCTGGATGGCGGCTGCGCCTTGCGGAGGTGAAAGGAGGGGGCCAGGGGCGCTGAGGAGAGGCGGGGGCGGGGGGTTGCTTCTGTGCGTCGGGTCTGGCTTCGGCTCCATATGTGCTCAAGCTGCGGCCTCGGGTTTGGTGGCCACACATCCCGTGTCCGTTCGCCAGAGCTGGCTCTCTGGGAGGCAGCAGCAGCCCGCGGCCTGACGTGCTACAGGTGTCCCCGCACCGCTCCTGAACCAGAGCGGGAGCCTCTGGTCCCTGCCAGCCCGGAGGGTCTCGGTCTGGTGCGGCTCCCCGTTTCCCCTCAGGTTACATCTGCTGTGGGCAAGGCGTACCTGTCACAGATGTCAGGCCTGCCGGCGTGGGTTTGCAGTATATCACAGCTTTGCCTATATGGTTAGTTTTGCTGACTTAATGATAAGAATGTAAACTAGGGATTGTAGAAGCAGGGGCTAAATGTAAGAGGCCATTTTCTCCAGAGACACCGGAACATGGCCCTAGGCTTATTCATGAGTTAAAAAAATAATGGAAAAAACCCATAGCAGAGAAATGCCTTCATCATGCATACTTGAGGGTTTACATGTGGAACTGATGTCTCAGTGGCTGTTTTCATTCTTTCCTGCTTCACAGAATCAACACCCCTGGGGGAAGATTTTTTTTCTGTAAAGTAGTTATTAAAAAGATGTAAGTCTGAATGACGTAATTATTGCTAAGACAGCTATTCAAAAACCTGACTCACTGAGCAGTCACAATCTGCAGCTGTCTGGCAAGTTGTAGAGTTTGATATTAGTTGCTTCTTTGCTCCTTCAGGTTTACTTTAACCAAGAATTTGAGGATCTATAAAAGCCACTGAAGAAAAGGTTGTGTCTTGCAAAGCTGGGAAGGTATATAACAGAAAATTAAATACGGACTTGACAGAGAACATTTAAAAAAAAAAAAAAATTGAAAATATCTAAATCCTGAACGTCACTGCAAAGAGATGCTATGACAAAGTAGTCAGTTCAGTACAGAGATGTTCAGCAATTGCAAATGATACAAGGCAATTGCCTGTATACACTTCAAAGAGCAAATAGTTCCTTAAACATTCAGTGTAGTCCATAGTATTAATATTTTTGTCTGCTTGTGCTAAAAAAAACCAGCCATGATTTCTGTATTGCTGCACAGAGCTTGTGGGAAGTCACTAAAAGCCACAAGGAACTGCTGAAGTCAGTTTCTCCAGTCTTGCTGACGCAATGGCAAACTTTGTTTTAGTGCACTCACTTCTGAGGCCATAGATCATCTCATGACTCCCCAAACAATGGTCCAGATTAATGTTTCAGGATATGGTTTTCCAGTATAGCTGAATTGTATTAACATCTCACTGTTGCCAACACAAATATTCCCTCAAATCTCAGAATAAATTTTAGCCTGTCATGGTAGTGTCCTAACAATGTGGTATTAGTGTAATGCCACTTTCCAAAGAGGTCTCAGGCACATGAATACATTGTTCTGCTATTTTTATGTGGTGTTGAAGAGTTTTGAGATTTATGTTTTGGTATGTTTTCTTGGTAGGTATAGAACCAGTGAAGAAAACTATGAACTCTTCACTTCCAGAAAACCTGTAAGTATTTAATGAAGATCAAGCTACTCAATACTGATTGGTACTGCAACATTTAGAATTTTTATTTAATACATACTCTTAGGGGTCTGTCATTCCTCCACCCCCTTTTCTTTGTAAACTAAATGGAAGCTTTCATTCTAATACAGTAAAACATATTAAATACTCTTTATTGGCATGATTCACTAACTGTATTTATAGTATAGTTCTAAAACATGGTAACTCTTGCCTAAAGTACAAACACAGCTGGTGTCTAATGCCCCTGGTCAAAAACAGGCGTTTGCTGTAGTATAAGTAAGAGCTTAGAATAAAACTGTGCAGAAACTCCCAATTGCACTTATTTCAGTTCATTTAGTATAAGCAAGAAAACCAGCGAGAACATGCAATGTTACCGTACTGGTTTTTTCCTCTAACATTTGTGGACTATATTAACTTGGTTTGCTATTTGGGCAAGGTGAATCTGCTCTGTGAGAGGTCAGGTGGGCATTTAGAGGTGGCACAAAGTGGCAAGAGTTTATGTTCAAGGAATGAAAGAATGTGGCTGCCTTTTCTGGCATTCGCAAGCTGGTGTACGGGATTGACTTTGTAAAACTGAACCCATGGTAGAAGTGTATACTGATAAAGTTTAGGTTGTATTGTCTTCTGAATTGTTCAATGTTAGTGACTGGATATGAAGAACTGAGGCAGTTACATTTATCACAAATTTCACTCTAATTTGGGTATATTCAGGCTTTTCATGTGACTGTATTTCCTGCCTCCCAATAAACTGCAAGAGACTCAGGCAGGAATTTTTAATAAACACTGAACGGAAGCAGTGCGAGATCTGCATTTCATTCAGATGTGTTGAGGAGATATGCAGAATTGTTACATGTATATGTTTTCAATTATTCTGATGAAGTATCCCACATATTCTGATCATGTATTTTTAAAAAATTGACACACAAAGTAGTTTAGAGGAGAATTTTGGTAAGAACTTCAGTAGTTCAGAAAATCAAGGATGAGCATGAATGAAGGGAAAATGCTGTAACAAGAAGGTAAACTGGACTATTAGCTAATGCTCAGCATGGCTGATGGGTCATGGAGTGCTATTTCTTTCTCCTTATTAATACTTCTTAATTGTGTTGAAGGACTACTGAACAATGTTAATACTTTTCTGATACTGTTTTTCCTAGTGTAAGCAATTTCTGAGTTTCAGGGGAAGTATACGATGAAGAAATAGCCCTTGGCAATGAAAAGGTCAGGGCACGTGGTCCATGGTACAAGTTTTCTGTTAAAATGGTTTTACCTGTGACAATGATGAAATACTCATATATTTGACACTGAGGTCTTATCTACACTAGAACAGTGGTTGCAGAAAAGTGGTCTGTGGGCCATGGTTAGCTAATCTGCAGGTGTCCTACAGAACTGTGTTATTTAAATTTGTCACATTTATCTCATTAAAACTTTCAGTAAAAGGTAAGTTAATTTTACTTCCTGATTATTTACAGCATCTTTAGAGTATTTTCCTGTTTTAATTTAATGTTAAGATGTACAGTGGCTCACAAAAAATGTAGGGTGTTTAGTGCCATGGTCAAAAAAAGTCTAAGAATCACTGTGCCAGACACGATTGGCAACTATAGCACTTCAAACTGTCCAGAATGCTGTCAGCTTAGCTTAGGAGGAAGAGAGATCATTATACAGTTAGAACATACATAATTTTATTTGAACAGTGTGCTAATGTAATTGATCCCTGCTTGTTGCTTGTTATTACTGTTTTTAAATTAGTTTTTCCAGTTAAAATTTCCCCTAATTATTTTTGTTACATTCATTAATCTTTTTATCATGATAAAAACGAGATTAAGAACATTATAAAGTAATATCTGTATATGTTGTCACGATTGATATATTTGCACACACTAGCAAGTGTTATCAACTCTTTGATTAGATATTTCTAGAATATGAAGGAACTTCATTTATTGAGTGGGAATTTCCTGATGTATGTACTGCAGAAGATAAAAGGTAAGAGCTTAAAAAATCATACACATCACAATAGCAAGATTTTGAATTCAGTGAGAGAAAAGTTAAGATAATACTGGATACTTTTGAAATTTCATGGGCAGTTTACAGAAGTGTGTTTTTTACATGCAAGTGTAAATAAGGTAGCAGCTGACAAAAGTGGAGATAAACAGGAAAATAAAATTCTGTCGTTTAAAAGTTGTAAAGCTAAATCCTTTCCTTGGAAATGAGATTTGTAAATTATGATTTGCAAAGACAACTATTTTATATAATAATACAAAAAAAAAGAGAGTAAAAAAATTTTAAGTGTGTTCTTCAGATCTGCATATTCTCTTCTCTGAAAGAACAGCAAACGAATTGTTGTCTTTGCAGAGCAGAAATGAAATGGAGTTTTTTGTATGTATGGTACTGTAATTTAAATGTTTACCTATAATATGTTAAATACGAAAATGGACATATATGATACAAGTTAGCTTTTATTACAGTGTTTCCCCCCCCAAGAATTTCATTGCTTCTTCTGATCCAAGCAGCAGCTTACCCTCCAAGGCAGGTGTGAATAAGTTCCCTGTTCCTTAGTGTTACAACATGTTAAGTGTGTACAAAGATACTGTGTTCTGTCTCGGTCTTAGCCTTTGACAGCATCAGCCATTGAAAGTTTAATAGAATGCATGTGTGATAGATATTGGGTGATTCGTTTTTTTGCAGGACTTTATAGTTTTATAAATTTCTCAGAATATGTCTCTCAGTCAGGGAGAATGAAGCACTATGTAACGGAAACAAACAAACAAAAAAACCCACTGATATATGTATGAATCCTTTTTGTTGTTTTTGTTCATTAAAACAGGATGCCAAATATCATACAATATTTGACTAAGAAAGATCTTGAATTGGCTGAAAGCTTTTCCTTTTTCCTAGATCTGGTTTTTGGTTAGAATAGTTCCCTCATCTGGGTCATTGCAAAAGTGTCAGCTCACGGGAGGGGAGCACAGTAGCCCCGGTTTGCATCAGCTTTATCTGTTTGAAAACAGCACCCTGAGTTCACCATCTCTTGAAAGTGCCACAAGGGCTGTGGATGAGAGCTGCTGCACCAACCAAGATTGTATGTGGTTGTCAAATATAGGTTAGAATAAAGATTTTTGTCTGTGTTAACCTGTAACCCATAATACCCGAGTCCTGATAAATCCTTAATTTATTTTGCTACTAATCCTATCTGACGTTTTGGAACAAGATAGGATGAGACTAAACTGGTGAATGGGGTGAAGTGTGACCTTCAAGGCAGGTGACCAGGATGTGCAGGCCTCTAGAATGACCCATACCACATTCTTAGAGAGCTCAGGGGCTGGGAAGTGTGCCCTACCAGTTGTCTGTCATTAAGGGGCTTGTTTATGTAGCTGTTGAGAGACAGTCATCTTGTAGTTCCCCAAAGTGTCACTGATACTGTACAGTAGCTGGGTTGTCTCACATACATGTAAGAAAAAACTTGAGCCAAAAGCTTAATGAATATTTTACATGCTTTTAGGCTCAAGTTTCTCTCACATTCTTCTTTCTTTTTTTTTCTTTTAAATTTTGTCCAATGTGCTTAGAAATAATGCCCTAAAACTATAAACATTCAGTCTTAGAGATGTAGATTGTCTGTCACTGGAGTGCTGAACTGCTAGATTGTTTAATAGAAGTGTAGGGTTTTTCTCTTGCACAAACTTATGAAGAGGACCCTGAAATCCTAAATTTTCAAGATTTAATCTAAATAGATTCTCAGATGCACATATCTCATGTTAACTAATGTTAAACATTTGTGCTATGGGTCGTGTTTATTTTTAAAATAATTTTAGTTCACCAAAACCAACACTGAACTGTCCATTTGCTGGGACTTACAGAGTAAAACCAATAGTAAAGGCTGAGGTAAGCTGTGAAAATAAATTGTGAGAAAATTAACTGTGGTCTGATCATTGTGTCATTGTGTACTTGGTGATGGTTTGGATGCTGATGCCTCACAGCACCCATAGTCTGTTGTGAAATGGAGCTCCAGAATTGAATATGCTATTTACAAATAACCCGTCTTTATCTCTAAACGTTGTGAAGGAAAACTTCCAAGTAAGAACAGAGTTTAACGAGTGTAGAGGTGGTTCGTTTGCTTGCAAGATGAATCAATGAATTCTGAGATTTCTGATAGTGTCTTTTATTTTATTGAACTACTAAATATTTTACCCTTACCCCTTTAACATCCAGTTACTCTGCTTGCTCTACAGACCTATCTGCATCCCTTATCTTCTCTGGGGACAAAAGGCAGCTGCTTATATACAGCTGCAGAAGAACTCGGCTTTCTTGCAGTAGTTTTGTAATGACTATTGAGTGCTTTTATACCAAATTCTGTAGTATGATTAAAGATTAAAAAATGTATGGGACAATCTTAACAGATTTTAATCTTACGTTAAAGGAGAGATAAGAAACCGTTGTGCAGACATTATTCATTTTCTTACTAAGTTCATCTGAACTCTTGATTCTTAAATGGGTTTGTAATAATAGTATTTCCTGCCTGTTACACTGGAACAGCACAGATTATGTGGATATTGTCGCAGATTTCTACCATGTTTACAAAAAAACCCTTGGGATTTGACTTACTAGGATTTTTTCAGTATTTTGTAAAGAATGTAATTGGTGTTTTGGTATCTGAACTGTAATTGGTTTTGGATCTGAAGAAGCTCATGCTGAATCCATATTGTGATCACTGACTAGAAGGAACTATAGTGTCTTTTAAAGGTATTAAGGAAGCTGGTAATATCATGTTGAATCCCTGTTCATTAGATAAGACTGTTACAAAGAAGTGAGTAGTATTGGGTCTATGTCCCCATTTACACCGCCATTTAAGGTGGCACAAAAACATATGTAAACTGCATAAATGCAGTGCATTTTATGCAGAAATGATCTAATATACAGGCATTTAAAACAAAACAAAACAAAACAAATACATTTAATGTAAGAAACTTCTCTTAATTTAATATTTTCTCTTACTGGATGGGATTGCTGCCACTTATTTCATGAACATCAAAACCAATTGTTGCCTATGTGTTCGTGTTCTCTAACTCTCTCCTTCTATGAGCCTTTCCCAGTGCAAAACCCTACTTCTCTCCCATTTATGTTTCACCTCACCCTTTCTATCTAAATAATCCTAAATTCTACCCATATGTTCAAGCTCTCTTGTCGCCTTTAATATTTCGATTTCCTACCAGTATCTCTTGAGCCATTCCAGAATAGCTTCAGCTGTTCGAGTTTTCAACTACTGGTTGAACAAGAGGTAGCAAGTGCTGGGATGAGTTGTAACCTACGTATGTGATTATTGACCAAGGCTTTAGGACCTGGAGTTTCCAAGCATGCTTGTCTGTTCGTAAATAGACTTACTGAATTCAGTTGGACTATTCATAAATCAAAGCTTTTTCTGTAAGTAATAAAGCATTATGTAGAGGTATATATTGATACAAGTAAAACATAAACCAGTAGCACTAGGAAGAACAGTGTATCAAAGCAAAACATGCTTCTGTCTTCTACACATTTGGGGGTAAAGAATGGTATTTGCCGGCTTCTGATCATTCTAATTGTTTCATGTGGTATGTGACAGCAGCTTCACAAACAGACAGGTAAGGGTTTTTTTCTATGTGAATATGTTTGGAAATATATAATAGTAACATTTTCTAACAGGGGTGGTATTTTTAATGATCTATGTGAATAAATGAAAAACCTGACAGTTTGGAATTTATGATTTTTGCATAATGTTGGATATTGTGTGTATATATATGAATGGGTCAAATTGAGAACTGCTTTGTTTGCATATTGAATTAAGATCCATAGAACATGAAAAGAGGAGCTTTTGTACTTAGTACAGGTCTAAAAATGAAGGATATTGACATGTGGATTCAGATGTAGCATGGAACAAAAACGCAGCCAGCCATTGTCAAGGGTAAATCAGTGTTTCAAGACAGAATTATTACAGAAGGCAGCTCATAAGCAATAGATTACAAAGGAAAGAGATGAACTTGGGAGGATGTATGTCTAACAGGTCTGAAAGCTATTGAAGAACATATCTACTTTGGAATGCAGGGGGATTTTGATTGCAAGGGTCAGAAAGAAGTATGTTTCTTGGAAAGAGTGAATTGTAGAAATAAAAATGTCTTGGATGCTGTTGCAGGATTCCAAAGAATGCTTGTTAGAAGGGAGAAAAATGAGGCAGAGACTTTATTCTTTCGTCTATGTATGTGTATTTATCCTACTCACTAAAGTAATGATTTTTAAACCTTAGAATGTAAGCGTGTCTCCCTGCACGCTCTAACATCTCTGAAGAAGGCTATGTCGGAGTGAAGTTGCAGCTAAAAAACCTCTGCTCAAACAAATAGGAATTAAAAATAATTGAACAGAAGGTGCCACTTGTGTGGAGGCAGAGAGCATGATCATGAAGTGTGCTAGACAGGCCAAGAAAAAATGAGTAGTGAAGCATAAAAGCACATGTTTTAACATAGTGGGACCAGGCAGGAACCCTGGTGGTTGTCAGTCTAGGAAGCCCTACCAGAGTTATGATCACCTTATACTCGGAAGCACTAGGAAAGTCATGAGACTACTGAAAAAGTTTTGTAGATTTGTAGATTTCCTGAATAAAAGCAGTAGTTTTTAGGTGAAAACAGTAACTTGTATTCTGCTCCTATCATCCATGGAGTTTGCCAGTATTTGGCTTGCTTTATTTATTTAGGAGGAAAACATCTATAATGCTAATCAGGAATATTTTTAATTGCATATTTTTGCTTACGAAATATGTGTACAAAGTCCTGTTTTTCTGAACATAATAGAAATAAACAGCAGTAGCTTTCTTTCTCACAGTTTTTGAACCCCTCTGAAAACTCCTGTGTAATGCAAAGCATCATGTGCTTGCCTTCAAAGCCATGTAACTGTTCTGTTTATTGTATAGTAGGCTAGTAAGCTCCTTACTCGGATTTTTTTCTGGCAACCCCAGGGTAAACTTTCTTGCATGTTTTCTGTTTTGATTAGTGTTAATATTGCCAGCAAATGTCTTCCTCTACTTCCCAGATATTGCTGCAGAAAGGAGCACTTAATTGCTTTTTTGTTTTGTTTTGCTGGAAGGAATGCATTGAGTACAGTTACCAAACTTAAACAAAACGTGATTGACAAGAAGCCAAAGACAGCCTTAATAGCAGCAATCTCTCTTATCCTAGAAGAACCATAGATCAGACTTTTTTCTTCTACTTCAGTCACACTAGTTAGTATTACTTGCATCTTTGCTTGAAAACTGCAAATTTAGTTTTGTAGTCATATGGAATTTTTTCAGTAAATTTGAAGATAATTGGTAGATTTTTAACATTTTACTTGAGTGGTGATTAAAACATGCTTCCATATTATAAACTCTGATCCTTGTCTACAGCTTCTTTTTTCCACTTGAACTGATGGATGAATTCTTGACCTCTTTTGAAGGCAGTGGATGCTTAGCATTGACTTCATCAGAATTAACATTTCATCCAGGATGCTTAATGGGGTTTGATTTCATGCAATCCTAATTCTATTGTATTTCTGACATCCAAGATACAGCAGTTTCCTTGCCTTTCCCTCGACCTCGGACCTTACCCATTCCAGCTGCAGCAAGAGTGCAGAAGACTCGGAGGCCCCAATTCTAACACAGGCAGAACTTTGCTCCCTGTTTTGTCATTACAGAGAGGGGCATGTCTCCCTCATTGGAGAGGGGAGTCTTCTCCTCATATAGGGCACAACACAGGGTCTCCATTGTGCACTCTGATACAGCAGGTATACTTCCTTGCAAACTGATCTTTTTAATCTGATAACTTTCAGAAGACATGCTTTCTTTAAACAGTACTTTTTTTGGTAAGAGAAAAGTTACGTTATGAAAAAGCCTATGAAAGATGCTTAGAATGTATTTTTAAATGAGAAACATCAGCAAATATGGATCTGTCTTTAAATATTAAAATATTTATGCAGTGGAACAACCAAAGCCAGTATGCTAAAAACATTATTTTAGACACTGTATACACATCTCGTACAAGCAGATTGATTTAAATTGTGTAAAATAGTTTTATTCAATAGCAAGCTTTTAAATGATAATTTAAAGTAATATATAATTTATTGTTTTTGTAGAACAGATCCACTCTCCATAAGTGAAAGCCAGGTAAATTTAAGTTTGAATGTGTTCTTTGGCCTTATATCTTAATTTAGCTCTTCTCACATTTTTTTTTCTCATTTTTATGGAAAACAATTTTGACACAAATTCAGGCTGAGTAATGGCAGACCAACCTATTATTCAATTATTTGAATTTGTGTACTTGTTTGAGATTTTTAAAATGTGTGTGGCATACAATGAATCTGATTAAACATTCCATTGATACAGGAAACTAATATAATCTTGTTTATAAAATTCCTTATTTCATAGCATCTGCCAAATTTAATATAAAGAGGTGGTAACATAAATTATTTCCTATCTCATCCCCTCTTTGACTGCGAGAGAGATTGTGATCATGTGGGGAAATACAAAAACTTTAAATAGTAAAAAAAGTGTCCTTGCTAACAAACTGAATTCATAAGTAGTTTGCAGTCTGCTAAAAATGATTGAACTTCACAGCTGTGGAAGCAAGCTTATATTCTCCCTGTGCAAGTTATTCTACTCAGCCACCTCTGAGCAAGCAGCTGTATGATTACTCAGCTTGCCCTATTCTAAGGATGGATTGCAAAACTTGGCATTTTCATTTGAGTAGATGAATAGGAAACTGCAGGATGCGAACTGTAGGATGTAAACTTGCAGCATGTCAGCTGTTTTATGATAACTGCCTCTGTGCACATCCTTACACCACTATACTTTGTGGTAAAGGTGGTGAGTTTGCCTCACTGAATGATTGCCCCTGCATGTACCATGAGATGGAAATACCAGACGTTTGCTTTCTTCCTGACTGAAAGAGCAGTATATCAGCGATGTGCCAGTCATGGAAGCATACATGGTGCACATTTAAATGACAGCTTCGTAACATTTCCTTGACAAGAAACAAGTCCTGTTTTGTTTCAACAGTGAGTAACCCCTCTTCCTTTGCTGCAGCAGAACAGGCTGTATATAGCTGCATAACCCACAAGAGTGGAGAGAGACTGAGGAAGGATTTCTGAGGGAAGTATGACAGCTTCAGAGGACAAAAAATTCTTCTGCATAAATTCTTATTCTTTCTCCCTTTATTTCTGAGAAAGGAGGTGCTGCTTCCCTCAGTTGTTGTTGCCTGTTCACATCAAAAAGAAAGAGTACAATACTAGCTTGCAGCATATGCTTTGCCCAAGTTAATATTGTTATGTTATGTGTCGTCACAAGAAGAAATACTATCACAGTGGTAGAATATTGGTGTTTGTTAAAAAACTATCAACTTGTGTCTCTTTTTTACTTGTTAGAAGTTATTTTTGTGGATATATGATTCTGAAAGTGCAGATGCTTCCGAACTGAACCACACTGCAATTATTCCATCACAAGTACATTGAAATGATGCCACTTAAGAAAAAAGTTAAAATGCATGTCTTGTGAAAATTTACCAGTTGAAAGTGGAAATGTCTTATTGAAATATACTGCCTGCATACATCTTTACTTATTTCCTTTTACTGTGTTACAGAAAACAAGTTTGCAGGGTTTTCTCTCCTGTTAATACTGCAACTGTAACACAGGTATAAAGAGTGAGGTGAAACCTATTGTCTATTTCATAGAGCTAGAATAATTAGCAAGTTTTAGTGATTCAGTCAAATTCTAGTCTTTGTGAAAATTATATTAAGAAATTGTAACTGGCAGTAATGTGTGACAGTTAAACAGAAGTCTCTTTTCAGATTTCCTCATGCACCTGCATAGCAAACTGTTGGAAAAAGGTTTAAGCAAAAGCATTGTGGAAGTCATGATATGTGATAAACAGGGATGTCAATTTACTGGTTTAATTTAGACCTAAAATGTGACAACCTATGTACAAGCTGATCTATACAGATAGTTCTCTTGACTGAATGGAGATTTATTTAAGACATTATCTGACATGGATTGGCTGTAGGGATTAATATGTACAATAAATTTTGTTAGGAATGGGTTTCGGACCTAAACAAATGGCAGAAAGTGATTAGTCTTTGGTACAGTATCTGACACGAGGCATGCATGCATGGGACCACAATTTATTTTAATATTTTTTATTATTATTTTAAGTTGCCATCATTATATCTTTTAATTTTTTTAACATTTGTTACTATCTTCAAGATTAAAATGAAACAGAAGAAAAAGGTAGCAATATTAATTGTATTGTGAAGGCATTTCTGTTGTTAGATAACTAGATGTTAGGAAAGTGGTTTTGTTTTCTGTCTGCTGCTATGAAAAGAATGCAGAGAAAACTGAACTTGGCTCTGAGTGTTCTGTATTCTGAAATGTATAGATTGAGTAAATATGATTTCAATGGTATGTCATTGTTTAAACATTTATTTTATAATATCAAAGCTTATTACAACTTCAGAATTTCAAAAGAGAAATGTTGTAATAAACAGCTTTACACTAACTGGACAAAAATGTAATTAATAATAACTTTTATTTTACTTAAACAGTGTTCTCAGATACTCAGCAGGCTGGTTTGGAATTTGGGGCAGGAACCTGTTGTTCATACCTATTTGAAAAAAGAAAAGTACTATTCTCAGGAGCATCCAAAATTAGGGTATGTTTTTTGTTGGAGTTTTTTTGTGGACTGCTATTTAAAATAGCTACACTTGCAACTCTACAAACAGCTGTTGATGAGTAGGGCCATGATGAGAGCTGTTGATGAGAGCTGTTGATGAAAGGCCCATCTCTGAGCCTCTTTTTTCTACTTTGATATAACTTTGTACTTCAATAATAATTTTGCCATTTTTCCTTTTCTTTGAAGACAGCTTGTCATCTACATGTTTAGCTGCCCTTTGTTTCATTCACCATAGTACTTAAACTTACGCAGGCCTTTCTGTCAATCCTAAAAAACTCACTACATGTAATTGTTCTACTTCATATGCACAGAAGCTCATGGAGTAGAAAGCAAGATCAAAAATCACCTAAAATTTTTACTGTAATGAATGATCTTTGAGTCTTAATTGTCAAGTTGTAGGTATGAGCTCGAAGTTCCAACATATCCCCCCATTCAGGTATGCCATTCCTAGAAGTTCAGGACTTGTGTAAGGTGGTGTGTTGAATACCTCATCCTCATTTAGAAAAGAATCTTGGACAGATACCCTTCCTTAGCCTTCTCTAGACTTCTAAGTGGGGGTTGCACATTTTTACTTTATGTGCTATTTCAGGCAGAATTTCAAAAAAGAAGTAAGGTAGCTCAGGCAGAATATCATTCAGATTCAGTTAAACTCCTTCCAGTGTCTCTGCTAGCTTGCTTAGGGTAAAGTTCAGGTATTTGTGCAAAGTACCACATCTTAGACATTTTCTTTCACCTGTTGCTGAAGAATTCAGCATTTTCTGTGAATCAGCAGTTAACTATACCCTTGATAAGCAGTAATAGGGCAACAGCAGTAGTAATATGGTTCTAAACATATGTGATAAAATAACACCCAAAGTATTAATCCTTCTTTTAATGCTTGCTTATATTACAGTCATGCTTTGACTGGGGGTTTGCATGTTCTGTATAGAAAATAGGACAGCAAGGAAGTGGTTGGCAGGTGAGGGAAAAGCAAAAGGGATCCCGGAGCCTCCTCATACTACAGCACCCACCATCAGGTGATGTTCGTAGGAGCTTTTTTCTTAGGAACATCATAGGATTCGAAAGGATGAATGATTTTCTTTCTTTTCACAAGCAACTATTGTCAGTTTTCTCATAAATCAATAAAGGGATTGTGGTAAGATTTTGGTGACTCTGGACAGTCACAAAAAAGGCAATTCATGTATCCACACAAACCTGACATTTGAAGAGCTTCCTGAAGCAGTGCCATCCCCTTCAATTCCTATTTTTCCTGTGCTGGAGCCCCTGATGAAACTCTTCTGCACTATTATTTCTAGGATTTTGGACCAGTAAATATAGAACTAGTATAAGGACTCTGATACTGTCAGTTGCTCTACTTTTATCACTGCTTACTGCATTTTAGGGCAATCACTTCTTTTCCTTTCTAAGAGTATGTAGTATTCACCATATTTTGCAGTGTGCCATGAAAACACAACAGGTCAACAGTGACAAAAATTCACAGTTTTTATTTGATTATGAGTTCATGAGAAAATAGAACTAACCAGTAAATAATAGTGATGTGAACATACAGGAGTTATGTGCAGCAAAGGTATTTGTCAACAAGTCTTGTGATCTGTAAAGTTTTATCCTACATAGGCCTTCAGTGAAGCTAATCCAAATATATCAGCTAAATTTTGTCATGGGGTAGTAAGAATGACTCTGGGTTTACATTTTACAAGGGGTTCTCAACTGTAGATATTTCCTGCAGCACATTCACCATCTGACCCTTGCCCATTTTACACACTCTCTTAATGCCAATTATAAGAAGTTCACTACTATTTTGTGACTTTACTTGCTTTTTTAAAGAGTTTACTCTCAACATGTAATTAATGCTATGTATTATACTGCAAGAAATGAGTATGACTTTTAATGGGATATGTAGTATTGTTTATGTAGGTTTGGTTTGCTTTCCCTCAGTCGTTATCTACTGTACCTTTCTATTTTATCACTAGATGGCAACATAGCAACGCTCCATATCAAAAGTTGCTATAACCAGAGGTGGGCTTTTTCTATCGCATTTTTTACAGCAGAGCTTAAATAATTCACCCCACCCCCTGAAATGGGAAGATATGCATTCTGGCAATTTCAGTAAATTGTTTCTTAATGGTGTGAATTCTTTCTGTCTTATTAACTGCTGCTTTTTTAGACAACTGAAGTGCAGAATAATCAAGTAAGAGAAAATAAAATTGCTTTATAAAAAAAAGTCTTTTTTCTTCCAAATAAGGAAGAGAGTCTATTGATTCATCTGAATCATCTCACATATGCTTGGTTATTTTGTGGAAACACCTTTTATTGACACCAGTGTTGGCATCTACAAGAACAGAATTTGCATCATTTTTGCCTTTCCAAATATTTCATTTACTGAGATAAGTCTGGAAGTTAATACATCTGTTGATAGAGAAACACTGAAGTAAGTTTGTAGTGAAACAACTTGTATCCAATAATCATATGCAAGAGTGTCCTTAGCATCCCTCTTCAGAGCACTGAGCCCGTAGACTATTTCAAATTCTAGTCAGACTGGACAGGATGCTTATCACTAGACAAGGTATGAAAACTGAAATTTCAAACTCTGTCTCTCAGGAGACATATTTTCCAGTGAAATGAGAGAAAAAGAAACAAGACCAGTCTTAACTGAGCTACCAGCTTCTTTTGCTTTTGGAACCTTGGACAGACTCAACAGTTTTGCTCAGTATTTGGTAAACAGTGAGAGGCTCTTAGGCTTCTTAGGTCTCTGAAACTCAGCAGCAGCTTCTCGGGAGACAAAACAGTTTGTAAGAATAGGAATAGGTTCTGTTCTACATGACATTTTCTCCAGAAGCCCAAACTAGAAAGCTTATATTCCTCCCAGGTCTGCTTTGTACTGAGCTGAATTTTTCAATTTTTAAGTTTCTGTCAGCCCTGCTATATCCTGATGTAGTGAAACAGAACTGTTTGGGCCTTGATATTTGAACAAGTTATCTTCTTCAGAGATGCCGGCCTTTTGCATCCCGTCAGATCCATTATTATCCTTTGTATTTAATGAATGAGTCATATTATGCCAACTGAAGTTAGGGAATTAATATTGGAAAGCTCTGCAGCTACTATTATTTGAAAAGTAACAAAAATCATTTCTCTGTCTTGATTAGCTTGCATTATCCACACTCTCTGTTTCCTGGGAGTGTTTGTCAAGGAAACCTCTTAAGTTTCAAACTCACTCCAGACTTGATGTGTTGGAGCTACTAGAGCTGTGTTCATATCAATGTATATCCTAATAAAGTGACAGTATGCTATGTACCTAAAACTGGAGGACCACACAGATTGTTGATCTCTGTAAGGAATCCATCAATGAATGGATTAGTAAAATTAATTAATAATTCCATGGAATACACTGAGCATGGGCAAGTGAAGCATATAAGCATAAGGATATAGAATTACATCATGTGATTTGTTATTTTTTGTAGGATTATCTATGTTAGTTGCTCACCAAGCATACTATATTTTCTGCTTTCAGTGCTTAGAATATCTGCATTAGGGATGCATGTGTAACTGTCAATGTGATGTGCGCACACACACAGACACACACTGTAAGAAGCTAAGAATTCTTCTTCCCAAAGACTTAGAAATTCCCAAGATTCATGACTATTTCTGTTGTCACGTTTGCTAGTCTGCATGATTTACAATAAGCCTATTCCTGCACATAGGTTATCTCTTTTCAGCCCCATTTTCTCTTACTGCTTATCAGCACAACTCTTGCTGAATTATCAGTGGCCCTGATCATCATCTGCAACATGGCTTGGTATTAGTTTTTGTTAATCCGATTTCTTCTCCACATTCCAAGTACCTCAAAGGAGGTTGTGGGAAGGATGGGGAGAAGGTGTCCTCAGTAATAGTGAAAGTTGTATTACTCCATGGAGTTACAATGTTACAACCATTAATTTTTAACTCCAGATACTATCTTCTCAGCCAGATCTTTCAGTTGTGTACAGTTCTCAGACAGCACTGAGATAGGAATATGCCTGGTTTGGTAAATTTAGAAGTTAAAGTCAACTGCAGGTAAATTTTGATCTTTTTCTCCATGATTTCTTTTCATCATCTGTCTTCTGGAATTAAAACAGAAGTTAGAAATAATTTTGTACCACTGAAGGTGCAGTTCTTCTAAGCATGTGACATTAATCACGTAGTTGAATTTCTTTCAGTCAGTTCAACTGACTGAAGTTTTCAAGTTTCTCTGTGTGTCTGTTGTTTCTTCCATTTCAAGATTATGAACAGTCAATATACCTGCAATATCTGATGACATCATAGCAAAAATACATGGAAAGCCAACAGTATTTAAGCAATGCTTTGTTCTAGATACTCCTTTTATAATTCCAAGGCCCAAACAATCACTTCCTAGCAAGGAAAATTACATCTCACTCTGTTTCCCCCAAAATAGCGACCTCTCCCTTAAATGGTCTGCATGTTTTCCAACAACAGCAGTTTTACTATCAAATTTTGGAACGTGCTATACAAATGATGGATTCAACACTTACATAGAAATAAAAGTTCCCTCAGATGCTTTGACCCAAGACCTAAATAACAATGTAACTGATGTGGCTCTAACACATAATGGAATCATATTTTTAATAAATGGTACTTTTTATAAACAAGAAGCTAATATTTTTTTTTTAAACTTGGAGTAGAACACAAGCTTCCTGAAAGTGAAATAACTGGAATACATTCAAGATATTGGTGTTCATCTGTCTATGCAGTGCAGGTAGCTTATCTGTAGTTCTCATTTGACATTTAAGATAGGGATGGTCTTCATTAAATGTCTGGATGAATCTATTTTAGATCTACTTTGCATTGATGTAATGCTGGGTTTAGAATTAGAAATGACCAGACAGCAACAAGTTTATTTAAAGAACATTTTGAAATAAGGTCTGCACATTGTCTGTGGCTCTCACTGCATGAGCTCATGCAGCCATATGAAATAATTTTTAGGATCACAGCTTAAATTTGTAAATGCATTTCAGTGGAGCTCTCCTAATTACATGAGCTGAAAATGTGTCCTAAAACATCTTGATTTCTTAGTGTACATCCTGGATATAAACTTTAAGAGAAGTTACTATTTACCTAATTGCCTTTTTTTTTAACAGAGTGGAAAACAATTAAGTACTTTGGCAGCATGGACATCTTCTGAGGTTTATCTTGGATATAATGAAACATTTAATAACATAGGAGATACAGCAAACTTTGAGAAGTTCTTAGATTTTCCAAACACTGCTTCTTTATCTGGAGAGGCTGTTAGCTATGACCCAGTCCCATCTGAAATTACACTGTTGCTGATCTGCAGTGGCTGCAGCTCCTCCAGACTTTTTTTTCTGGCAGTTTATAATGAAGACAGACAATCTGGGGGCTTAAGAAATTTTTACTTACCTGTTCCTTACAGTTCTGTTGAGGATGATATACATAAATGCAGCATTATCATCTGGGCTGCTGCGGGATGACGTGAGCATTTACTACACTTACAAAAGCAACACAACTAATGGATATTTTCAAATATCTGGATCAAAACTTTCTCCATCAGAAATGTCACATGGGAGCATTACTCACCAGATTATTCTTGGTTAAGTATACTATATTTTAAGTACTTATTAAGTATTTTTTTTAATTAAGTGGTAAAGTAAAAGAAATTTCAAGTAAGAGATCATTGAAGATACCTTTTTGTAAATGACAGTAGTAGAATAATACTTATTCATTTCATTGGTCTGTCAAGAGTGAAAATTATTATTTTTAGATGGACAGACATACCAAGAAGAGAGTTCGCAAACTAGTTATTTATTCTTCAGGTATTGTTAACCTGCATCCATATCAGTATGATTCTAACCTGCACTCCCTATTCAGTATGATTCTAATATGAAAACTCTGGCTTTCAGCCTTAGCATTTGTTACAGGAAGTTAACTTGATTATTTTTGTCCAATTCTGTTTGACTAGGAGTTTAATGGCATGATAGCTCTCAAGACAAGGTGACTGAAATGTTACAACTTTTTCAGTACATCAAAGAGAGATTATTTTACAACTTTCTAACTTTAAGGCACTCGCTTTCAGATTATAATCACAGCATCATATTGAAAATACCTGGAATTCCCAAGTAGAACACAAGTGTTATTAAGAAAAGTCCTTTTATTCATTATTCCAGCCTCAGGAAACCCCATCAAGTCTTTTCCCAAGGTATTTGCTAATCTTTAGTTGGCTGTTAAAGGATAATTCAACTAAGCAGGTACCATTCGCTCTACAGACAATGGTATGTCTTTTTTACTACTTGAGTCACCTGGTAACTGTACCAAAGTCTAATCTGAGTCCATCTCTATGAAGTTTGGAGTTCAGTGGAGCAGTGCTGGACACTACTACAGCCATATCCTACAAAATTGTTCATGAAACTTGAGAGATCTTATTCTATGGTTTTGAGCTGTTGTTTAATCAAAAACCCTTCTGAGTGTGCAGGATCATACGGAAAAGCTCTCAGGCAAAATTAGCCAGCTCCAAAGGCCACAATAAATATTCATTGGGACAAAGCTTGCAAGATGAAGCTATCAGGCTTACTGGACACTCACTCTTACCTACTGATGCATCTTATGTGACATAGAGGATGGATCCTAACAACGTAGCCTGGTGATGGCTTGAGAGCTGAGCTTATCATTGGAAATATGGCAGCAGCTGAGAGACTGCTTACAAAGAACAGGAAGCATCTAGGCAGAGCATGGCAGAACTGCCAGCCCAACTATTGCACGACTTTGGTAAACTGGACAGCTGAGCTTATGGTGATTTGGTTTGCTCATTCACCTCTGTATAAAGGTGGTCACTTCAACCAGGGTGAAAAAAAAAAAAAAAGAGATCAAGGCACTAATGGTTGCTCTTCTTCCGTGTGGAATGGTCTGGAACTCATTCAAAATTTCAGCCATATCTGAATTTCATTAGAGTTAGGAAATTAATTAATCTGTGCTCTTTCTTAAACTCCCTGTAGTTTCAGGGCTGAGTTGGACAGCAGACATCTTAATCTGAATAGGACAAAATTATTTAGACAAACTCCTCTTTCCTTCTTTCTGTAGCCAGAAGAACGAAAAGCACAACAAACCCCTTACAAAGCCTGTTCAGCTGAATAGCCCCTCCACGGTGAAAGTGCTTTCAGAGATTAAAGTATACTACTCAGAACTTAAAAATGTCAGACATCACAAGCAGCCACTTGGAGTTCCGCCTACAATGCCATTGTAAAAGCATCTATGAATGATAGTGTTTCTTAGAGCAATCTTTTTCTTAACATACGCTAACTCCATATTAGCTCTGGATGTGAAGGGGAAGCTTCTTGTTATCACCATTAGTATGGTGGATTATGTATACTGTCAAAGAAAAATTAAAGGGCTACTTACCATTAATCAAAGTTCTTTGAGATGTGTATGCCATATGCCTATTCATCTTCTATCTGTCTCTGGAAGAGGTCCTCATAGAGCTGTTTAGATATAGAATTATGAGGCTGAGAGGACTACAGAATATATGGTGTGGTCTCCTTTATGTCCCTATGTGCAAAAAGATGAAGCATGACCATGCTTCATGAATACTGCTCAAGCCATATGGCTTCAAGTACTAACAGCACATGCATCCAGAGTGGCAGTGTGCCTATGGGGATTATATCTTCAAAAACTCCAGCTAGCGCTGAGTACCTTCCTATTTTCTCAGAAACATTCCTGTATCTGAAATGTATACAGTTACCACTGGCATTTCATTATTACATAAAACATTGTGCAGTATATAAGTATTTTAGAGTAGTTGATCATTTGGTGAACTAGTTTGTCCAGTCATTGTTTTATTAAAGACACTGGTATCCCCCCTTCCTCATGTGAGATCATACATGGTAACACTACTGGAGTCAGTAGATTGAAATTTATACAGTCATTAAAAGCAAATTAAGGAGTTTGCCTTCCTTCTTCAAAATAATGCTCCTTATATCTATACAAAGACCCATCTTCTATCCCCATGACATCCAGATTCTTAAGCAAAAGAATTCCAGTTGACAAAGGAAATGATCCTGCAAGATCCTGTGTTTTCTTCTTCTTTTTTTTTTTTTAAGAGAGAGTGAGATTGAGAGGGCAAAACATATGTCTGTCAGCCACTAGGCACAGTGGATGAGGGAAAGGCTGTGGATGTTATCTACCTTGACTTCAGCACAGCCTTTGACACTGTCTCTCATGGCATACTCCTTGAGAAGCCGGTGTCTCATGGCTTGGACAAGTGTACTCTTCACTGGGTGAAAAACTGGCTGGATGGCCGAGCCCAGAGGGTTGTGGTGAATGGGGTGAAATCCAGTTGGCGGCGGGTCACAAGTGGTGTTCCCCAGGGCTCGGTGTTGGGCCCCGTTCTGTTTAATATCTTTATCAATGATTTGGATGAGGGGATCGAGTGCACCCTCAGCAAGTTTGCAGACGACACCAAGTTGGGAGGCAGGGTCGATCTGCTTGAGGGTAGGGAGGCTCTACAGAGGGATCTGGACAGGCTGGATCGATGGGCTGAGGCCAATCGTATGAAGTTCAACAAGGCCAAGTGCCAGGTCCTGCACTTCGGTCACGGCAACCCCATGCAGCGCTACAGGCTTGGGGAAGAGTGCCTGCAAAGCTGCCCGGCAGAAAAAGAGCTGGGGGTGCTGGTTGGCAGCCGGCTGAATATGAGCCAGCAGTGTGCCCAGGTGGCCAAGAAGGCCAACGGCATCCTGGCCTGCATCAGAAATAGTGTGGCCAGCAGGAGCAGGGAGGTGGTTGTTCCCCTGTACTCGGCACTGGTGAGGCCGCACCGCGAGTACTGTGTTCAGTTTTGGGCCCCTCACTACAGGAAAGACATTGAGGTGCTGGAGCGTGTACAGAGGAGGGCAACCAAGTTGGTGAGGGGGCTGGAGCACAAGTCTGATGAGGAGCGGCTGAGGGAGCTGGGGCTGTTCAGTCTAGAAAAGAGGAGGCTGAGGGGAGACCTTATAGCTCTCTACAACTACCTGAAGGGGGGCTGTAGTGAGGTGGGTGCTGGTCTCTTCTGTCAGGTGGCTGGAGATAGGACAAGAGGAAATGGCCTCAAGTTGAGGCAAGGGAGATTTAGGTTAGATATTAGGAAAAATTTTTTTACTGGGAGGGTTGTCAGACATTGGAATAGGCTGCCCAGGGAAGTGGTTGAGTCACCATCCCTGGAGATATTAAAAAAGCGAGTGGACAGTGTACTTAAGGACATGGTTTAGTGGGCATGGTTGATGCTTGGACTCGATGATCTTGAAGGTCATTTCCAACCTAAATGATTCTATAATTCTATGATTCTATAGCTTGTCAAAAGATTTCTCTTTAACTTGGGGATGTATATGAATGAAGTACATGTAGATATCATATGAGAAAGATAACAACTATAAGAAAAATGAATTTGAAATAAATACAGCCATAATCTTTTGTAAATTTAAATTACACAAATGTGTATTCTTGCTGCTTTTCTTCTTACAGACTACTTTGGGAATATATTGATAAAAATGAAAAATAACATCTTATTTGCTGCAAGAACTGGCTTGAGAGAATTAGTAAAGCTTCCTGTGTGGATAAGTGGAAAGAAAAACATGGTCCTTTAATTGAATCTATCTGCTGATGTATACGTGTTATTAATTAATGGTTTGAGAATATACCGCCAGACCTATCCTTTGGAAATTTAAATATTTAGCTCTACATTTAGCTCTGAAGATTCTTGCTCAATTGTAGCTTTTCAACACAGCATGATTTGAATGTCTACTATCTGAACATGGGAGATGAGGTGACATTTTGGTTTCTGATAGCTTTTGAGGAAAAGGTCGCTATAAGTACATCTCTGGAAGTCTCCAGGCCAAACATACTACAACTAGAAAAAAGCAGCGGTTATAAAGTTGCTCATGGAATCTGTGTTAAAAATGAGGTAAGGTTGGGGTTTTTTTCGAGTTTCTTTCAAATATAAGTTTATTTCCACTATATTTTGCTATATATGTTCATTTTCTGCTGTATTTGGGCAATATCTGGGATAGTCCTTACGTGTATGTAGAAGGAATGGAGAAAGGCTTCTTTCCACATGCATTCACTGCTGTTGAGACTGCGCAGCAGAGTATATGCTCACATAAGTCCACGCAGATTAATTTTCTACTGATATAGCTATTTCCTTAAAACTATAAATCAAAATAGCATATTAACTAAGGTCAGCACTCTAAATTTGTGTATTCATTACACAATTCTGCAATATTAAGAAGATTTCTTAATAAACATGAGCAATAAGTCACATAAGCTGGAAATCATCTACCCAAATTTAGGCATATGGAACACACTTAAATATCTCTTAAGTGTTTGTCAGCTTTTCATCTTATCTGCCCCGTTCCTGCTGCGATGTTTCATTCAGGTGTCTAATGATCCAAACATATCAAAAGTGTCTCTCTTGTGCTTGAACAACCTGCTAATTTAGATGCCTACACCATAATCATAGCATGTTGTGAAGCAACTGCCATTTTGTAGAATTTAAGTCCTGTTGCTCTCTACAAGCTCACCCTTTCCTAAATAGCTCAGAAACAAGGCTCCTTTATCAATCCCATAAAGGAGGCCCATCCACTAGTATAAAAACACTCACCTAAGCATGATTGTTTTGGCAAGGTTTAGGACAGGTCCTGGACTAAAGAGATAGGAAATACCAAAAGCAGATGGTGTAGAGGACAGGTCACATGGCATACGCCTCATCCTCCTAGATGCAGCATTGTGATTCTCACTGGTGATACAGAGTGGGTAGATTGTTTCCAGCTCTATCTCAATGCCATGATGTATCTTTGCAACCTTTCTTGAGACAGATTCATTTCCAGTCATGTCACAGACATCACTGTTTTCCTCTAATATATGTTCGAATGCCTGATCATGTTGCACAGAGAGCGTTCTTATTGTGTGTGGGAATGTTGTTGAAGGAGAATTGTTGTGGTGATCTTAGGAACTATTTCCTTCACTGTGTGGTGCCTATGAAGAAGAGAGAGTTGAGGATGTAGGTAGCTATATAATTCTGCTGTCCAGTGACCCTGGCTCTTTGATCTTCCTTTTCTTTCCTTTGTCTTCCTCACTTTCCAGCTCCCACCCTCTCTCAGGGAATTCTAATCCTCCTCTCTGTGCTGCTTCCCCAGAGGAGGCTGAGAATGGAGAACTGGCCATGGTGACTGAGTGCTGGAGTGTTTGAAATAGTGACTGATTAGAAAAAAAGGATTTATTTTTTCTTCTGAAGCTGACTGTGGAATGGGATTGGCATTGTGGTAGAGGTGACCAGGTAGCTACCATGCATATGGTCATGTCCTCTTAAAGACACCAAGTTGTTTCACTACAGCAGTGTCTGCAGTAGAAGCTAGTCATTTCTATTCTGTGACATGGAGATCTTCAAAGGAAAGTGGAATGTGTGATTCCAAAAAGAAATTATGCCAAATCACTGAGGGTGTCTGTATGAAGCAAGGAAAAGACAGGAGATAGGAACGGGGGTGCTGAATTGTGAAGTCCTTGCAAGTACACTGCAAGCATGACAGTGCTTTTATTTTCCGATGTTTCAGGAAGGAGCTGCATTGGTAGGATGAGAATAGATCTCTCGGGCGCCTTTTCCAAAGGAATCTGAAGAGTGTAAAACTGCTGAGAGGTTCAAAGAGCACAGGCTTAGTCTTTTGTGCTAGGACATTTGTCTCAACTAAATGAAGGCTCTTAGTTTATGGGATGTATCGACCTATAGTTCAGATATCTAATTTAGGGTAGATGAATGCCAGGTACACTGTTAGGCAACCTAGAACCACATGAGTAGAGAAAAGATTCAGCCTCTCACTTAACATAGGTACTGTGAAGGACCCATTTGTATGAGTATTACTTATTTTGTAATAAGTTCCAGAAGTGGAATTGCACAATTTTTTCCAATTCCCCGGATATCATGAAGATATCCTTTATCTCAGTAGAAGCATCACTGTGGTTTAAAGATTTTTATTATTGTTATTTTTTATGCTCTTTTAGACATTTACGTTTTACCACCAAACCAACTATACTTTAGAAGCCCATTATACAAAGGCATTGTGAGTATCAGAAAATTTATTCAGTACATGTTGAGCTGATAATGTAGTTTTGATAAGTGGGAATTAAAAATCTCATCAGTACTACACTAACTGCCCTGACAGTTATTACATAAATTAAATAATATAGTTAATAATACTAAAGAGAAAATACTGCTTGTTGCTGTAATACATCAAGAAGGGCCATATGCAGCCCACAATGGACATATGTTACATTAGGGAAAGCAAATAAAATATTTATAAAATATAAAATAGATAATCCTGTTACAAGGTGTTTATAAGGGTCCTATTGACAGAAAAACCATGCACATTTTACCTAATACATAGATTCATTCTAAAGTTTCTTTTCACTGTTTGTTCCAGCTGACAGGCTTTTCAGCATTTATGTTTTCTTGGATGAAGATACAGCTGTTGAACAAACCTGCATCCCAAGGTTATATTCACTGATGAGGATCTGGGGTTGGAGATTAGCCTTACATTCCACATATAAACTAAGAGCTATTCTTCCTAGAAAGATGCACAAGAGAGAGTACTGAGTGTGGCACATGACTGAGCCACCTCATTCTCTGAAGGAGATGACTTCAGCTACTGTTAAAATAAGCACGTCAACATGTAGCCTTAATACAGTGCTACGGCAAAGGACCAAATGGGATTTTTGTATATATAAGAAAGAGAATATGAATAAGAACTAAAAAGGTCAGTTTGCTTCAGTGCACAGTGTTGATAAAGCTGAGATGAATATACTGGTGTCCAGTTCTAATACCCCCTGTTCAAAAGGAATGTAAAAATACTAAGAAGGCTTCAGGATCACAAAAATGATCTGGTAAGTGAAGGAAAAGGTTTTCAATGTGATGCCTAAGAAATCAATTTGTTTCATGTCTGATAAAAGAAAGTGGCCATTCCCCTCAACATTTTTGTAATGCTTGCAACTCTGTGCAAGAAAATGTATGTAATTTAATGTCAGGCTTAAGTGTTCCATCAGGTATGCTGTAGGAGTTAGAAAGGTATGGTTTTCCCAGTACACAATGGCCAAATTACTCTCTGTGAGGTGAAGGTGTGTTTGCTTTCAGTCTCCTTTGAAGCATCAGTTTGAGCACAGATTAATATATCAGACTACTTGTGAGAGTGTTATTCCACGGATGCATGGGTTGTTGGACCTCATTCCTATGTTTAAAATTAATTACTGTTCCCTGTTATTTCAGAGGCTTCAAGCCTTCATATGTCACTGTCATGAAAGAGATTTTGTTAGACGGCTTTGGTTTAGCAGCAATTTAGGATTTATCAATATTTTTGAGAAAGATCACAAGATTGGGTTGTATAATTTTAATCAGCCAATTTAACAGAGTGAGTCGATGGAATTTGTTACAATCAAATTTGCGACTTAGTTAAAGATTTGAAAATGGCAAGGATCACCCAAAACTTACGGCAGGGTTGCACACAGATGGAGGTTAAATCAAATCACACACACGCACAGACAGATAAAATGGTTCTGAACCACACAGGCAGGCAAATAGTTCTGAACCAAACTGCCAATGCACACACACAGATAAAACAGTTCTGAACCAAATTTTACACACACACCCCCCCCATACACACACACAGAGGTTAACCTATGATTAAAATTTCTCTCTCGTGAGTTTCATGAATTACTCACCTTTATGTGCTGGCATTCATCAAGGGACGGTCAGTGAACCTCACAAAATCAGCCTTTAAGTCCTCGTGAAATCATCGACAGATGATCTTTCAATCCTTGGGAAATCCACCCCGAGAGGTGTCCCAGTGTCCCAGCTCAGGGGAGACACTGGGTCACACAGCCCGCTGCTGTCCTGGAGAGCTCAAAAGGTCTCTCCTTGGATCACTATTTATCGGGTCTCAAGGTGTTTGGCTTCAGTCTTTATTTTACATTCTGGCCACAATTCTTATCATTCTGATACACAATTCAGGCAGCAGATGGCCCAGGTGTGGCCAGAGTGCCTGATGCTCAAAAGTCGCTGCACTTGTAATCAAGATAACAGCACAATGGAGGTTTTCCCAAAGCATGCATGACTTATCCTGAGATCTCAGAGTGACCCAGGGGGCTGCACCACCAAAGTCCCAAAGTAGTCACCTAAGAACTGAAATGCTTTAGTTAACTAAATTTACTGTGCTTTATTCAAAAGAATTGGGATGTAATTAAAATGTCCTGACATACTCAGAAAGCAAAAGTAGATGCCTAATAGTCCTAACTACTGTGATTTTTATGCTTTACTATCAGCTTTCATTTATTTGTTCCCATATTACACTTATATTTTAGAAGTTATTTTGCCAGTCTCATATGTCCCCTTAAATTGGTCTGACAATTGGTAATGAGCTCAGACTCTGTATTGTGTTTTATTTTGAATAGCTTCTTTTGCTTTCCATCCAAGACAAGATTTTCACATTTTCAGTTAGGTGAAGTATCCAGCCAAAGATCTTGGCAAATGATCCATGAAGAAGGTTAAACACTCCAAATGGCCATTCTTCTTTGAGTTCATCTTTGAATTGGCAGTACTGCAACCCATGTTAAAATCACTGGCATTGGAGCTCTTACGCCAGGATGCATTCCTTTTTTTTCATCCAGATACTCATTCATTTAGCAGGTATCATCAGACATTGATAATGCCGCCTTCATTTTGTTGAGGAAGCCCACCATAGCTTTAGGATACCAGATGATTTTAAAACCTTCAACAATTAGCAAAGACTTTATACTTTGGTGAGCTCTCCTGCAGTCTTCTGAATTCTTCTACCAAGTATCACCTATGAGGATCTCACTGCCAATGACTGAAACAATCTTAAATCTATCAGGAAATCTATCATTGGCAGGGCCCTACATCTTGCACCCCCATCTCCAAAGATAGCAAGTCTTGGCAGAGAATACTGTATTTCTGCTTAGCTACAGTGGTAATCACTTGTGCCATTGATAGTAACAGTGATACATAAAAAAGCAAACGTATTTTCAGTTTGCACTGTGTACTTGGGGAGAAGGACTATAAGGGACTGAATTCCCAGTATTACTACAGGTATTCCTCTGCTTCCTTCTAACTCAGATTAGCAAATTTATCAAACCTACTTTATGAGCAGAAATTACTTGTGGTTTCTAAGATAATTCTGCTTGTGTTTTTCCCAAGCACCCCCATGCAGTCAAATCTGGTTGTTTTCAGGCAGGTAACTTCCCTAGTCACTTTTGTGATGTGAATCCATCTTTGAGCCCTTCATTTAAGCATATTTGAGTATTTCAGACTTCCTCCTCTCTGGTCCCTCCCCTTAGCATTGCTGTTCAGTTTCTCTTTCCATATCAGTTCATACCTGTAATGGTGGCAGGATCCTCGAAATGTCTGTGTGGATACACCATTCCATTTTTTTTTCCTCCATCCAAATCAGTCAAAATGGATTGCTTCTCAGCAAGTTACAGAATTCATGCAGCTGATTTTAGCCCAGGATTCAAGGACAAAGGTCTTTGCCTTAGTATACTGGAGTATAGAGCCATAAAGACCCCTATATGCATCTGATGATATCATCACTATGCCCTGCATCAAAGGACAAAGTAGCCTGATTATTCTTTTGTCAGAAATGGTTGATCTTTAAAAGTTTTGAATCAAGCTTCCAATTCAACTCTAATATTCTCCTTCAAGGAGTCCTAAAAATGCTAGTGAACAAACCTTGCCATTTCAGAATCTGAGATCACAGAAGGGAAATACAGTCAGCTGTTTTCAGTACTGTTTGCAAGGACTGATGATTTTCTGAAATTGATTTCTTTATGGAAAACTACAATAGGAGCTACCAGCTAAGTGTTCTGTTTTAGGGCTGCCTGAGTCAACAGTCTCTGACGGATAGATTTCAGCTTCAGTGCTCAGTAAGCTGTCTTATGCCTTTCATCGTATCTCAACACAAGCCAGACTTCTGCAAAAAGTGAATTCAGATAGGATGTCTGTAATTCTACTTATTTCCATCTTCCTAATTCCAGATTCTACTGCACCTGTTAATGGGTTCAATAATAAGCCCAAATCTCCCACAACAGCAATCAACCTCCCACATGAAGTTGACTTTTCTGCATTTTACAATGTGGTTTGTCTGCAAACTAAAAAAAATCTTTCATCTGTTCACATTTTCTAAGCTGTCTTCACTATCTCACTTTAATTGGACTTATGTTTATCTATAAAGACCCATTTCACAGCAATCATTAATCCATCCTCCCAAAGCAAAACTTATTCTAGCATTCCAAGAGAACTAGTCTGGAAATTAACATTGAAGAATGTAGTCTGTCCTTGGATAGCTGCTGTATTATTAAAAAAGTAACCAGGAAGTCTAATAAAGTCAAACTTGTTTCTCTGGAATCAACAAGTATTTAAAAATTACAGGCTGCCAGGACTGACTCTCATAGTCCCTCAAACATCCACCTGTACTACCACAATGATACCTGTATTAGTACAGTGGGAGTAAAATGGGACACTGACATTGTAGGTGATGTGATAATAAAATAAGAAATAATAAGTAATAATAATAATGGGTGCCTCTTGCCTCCAAATGAAATGACATTGATACTGCTCCATTTAATTTCCTTGGTGTTACTGATTTATTTCAAAATAAATTCTAACACAAATTCCTGGTTTGGGCAGGGGATTCTTTTGTAGAGAATTAACCAGCGGTGTTCTGTCAGTTGAACTGCAGCATAGCATCTTTGAAAATGCATGTAAATTGCAGCATCAGGTAGGCGCTGTAGCTTGGTAAGGTAATTTGAAAAAAAACAATGCTTCTCAGATTCTTATGAGCAAATCCTGACCCACTGCCAGGAGGATTTCACTCCAATTCATATCCTTCCAGTTAATTGACAATGTAAAATAATATAAACATTGTCTAAGTAGAAAGGCAGAAGAGAGGAAGTTCACAGTACAGTATTGATGAAAAAGTGTCCAAGAGAGTAAGATATGAAAAAGTTTGTGGAGAAGAAGGGAGCCATAGTGTTATCAATTAATATGTATAGTATGATTGAAATAACCAGGGAGCTGCTAAAGTCCTGTGTACAGCCCCCATCAGTTAATATTTAAAATAGGGAAACAATTAGACATGATTTAGGGTTTAGGAACTAACTATTAGACAATGGGGCTTTATGTTCGTGTCAGAAAAGGTAATGGATTGTGGTCTGGTCAATAAACCTTGAAGAACTGCTTGGAACTGCCAAGATTAGGGAAGAAGTAGGTAAAAGGTAATTTCTACAGGGGGAGATTGTGACCACCGACTCATTGACCACCTACTCAAATGATACCATCTACTCAAAAGAAGACAATGAAGGAAGAAGGCAGAGTCTGCACACTAATTTACATGAGGGGCGAAGAAGAAGGAACCAATCATTCAGGAAAATAACAATGAATATATATTAGTTAAGTGTATAAATGTGAGGATTTTTGAGACAAGGGTGTGCTGTCTTGAGACAGGCACCCATTCATGCACATCAATGAAATCAATTTGAAAATACCTCGACTCTCTGTGTTATTGGCTTGCACACTGGGTAAATTAACCCCGTTTGTGGGACAACAATAGTACTGAACCAGTATGCAGAATTGGTGCAATAGTCATTATTCCCATTAGTAGTGACCAGACTCCTCAAAGTGCATGGATTCATTTCTGGAAGGTTTCCTGGGTAAACAAAACTTTGTATTTTTTTCAGGTATCTTCTATTTATGTTGACTGCCCTCCAGGAAGGCATATTGTTGTTGAGATGTAAGTTTTAATCATTTATTTACTTCTGGGTAACTAGTTGAAATAAATGCTGACATAGTGTTATTTTTAGCCTCATATATATCACTTCTTAGATCTATAAAATGTTTCTTTTGCTGCATAAAGGCATAAAAATAATTGAAATATTTATCTTTTAGAATTATGTACAGATTTATATAGCTTATAACTTCTGAAGAAAAAAAAACTAGCAAAATTTTTTTAAACATAAAATATCCAACTTTCCATAATATTATCAATTCTCATTATCATCCCTGGGAAAGCCAGTGTAATGTAAGTATCCTTTATCCTGTCTTGGAGCAGTGGGATGGAGAAGATGATCTTCTGTGGTTCGTTCAACCTTATTTTCCTGTAACTCTCTGAAATGTTCAATCCATGATTGGAAGTACAGTATTATTAACTCAAACTTCATTCTTGTACTGAGACTTCTGACATATCAAAGAGTTCAGGAAAGTAAAAGCATAACCAATAGATCTCTTTTACCTTTAGAATTAATTTGAAACTAGCCTAAAATTCATCCCCAAAGCCAGCTTTTCATATTTTCTTTAAAAATTCATATCCTTAGAAAATTCTGTAACATCCTGAAATTATTGGGAAAGGTTTTTTTGTGAATAGAGTTCAGAATACCAAAATAATAGATGAAAAATTATTGTACAAATAATGATAATTCTTAAAGCATAGAATAATGAAAAATCATTTACATGTTTGTGCATGAAGTATTAAATGAAGCTGATTTATACAGATTATTTTTTCTTTGTACAGATTATTTTTTCTTTGTCTTTTAGATCTGTAGATGTCATCTGTGAAAAACATAATTTCACTACCTACAAAACACCTGGGTAGGACACTGTATTAACAGCCCGAAGAAGACTAGGCATTTTGGACATACTGTCATATGAAATAAAGTGCTATATTTGAAAATATATCACTTAATATAAAATGAGGCTGTTCTGATATTAATGTTCCTACCATCTTTTTCTTTTGTTACAGTACAGACACAGTACTTGTGAACTTAAAGTGAACTAGTATTCTAAGTATCTTCTACCAGAATACCCTGATTGAATCAATGCAGAAAACTATTGAAATATTTTTTTCTTTTCTGAGATTACTGTCTGAAATATCTGCAAAAGCATTATCTGTACCTGATCCCAACAGGTTGATGGGCATTTGCTGTAGTTCAGAGTTTCACCCTTGTGCTGTTAAATGAACAGTGTAAAGAAACTGGGGCCTGTAATTTTTCTGTTATCTAAATTTTTAGTTACTAGTTCTGGGCAATGCTGATAGCAATAGTTGGCTACAAATCTTTAGAAACTAGTGTCATTTTTAAGTTGATTTTTAGTAACATAAGAAGTTTAAACTGTATAGTGGAAACACTTGCTACTTATGTTTGTAAGTCATAGAGAAGAGTGGCAGGTTGAAATGTTTCTGTCTAAACAATTGACATTATGTTATATCAAGATAAATAAAAATAAGAGGTTTAATGATTGTTAATGTTTCATTTCATTAGGAAATTTCTGTGGAACCCAACAGATGAGGACCAGGTAAGAGTTATAGGTTCCATTCTAGTTGGGCTGCATATGAAAAAGAGAAACAGAGTGCGACATTCAATATCTGACTAAAACTTCTCCTTTTTTTTAGATAGCCTATTAAGACTGGAGTAAATATGGTTGCCTAATGGAACTTGATTGTGAAGAATATTTCCAACCTGTTACTTCCTTGTAACTAAACTGCTGATAAGCTGTGAGGCACGAGGAAGACTTCTACCAAAGTCATGCAGGGATGTGAAGCTGCAGAAAGCATCCAAGTCCAACGGCAAGAGTAATGTTATCAAATCTTTATGTTCCTTTTATGTTCCTTTTCACACATAGTACAGGACGCTTTGGTTTCAGTGGGTATTGCTGCACCCACATCAGTGCTGTAATTGCAAGACACCTTAAGATGCCTTAGGGTAAAACGTCTTGTCAGCATACTGCATACCTGTCTTACCCTCCACAGCAGCGGCAGCTCGACATGCTCACTGATCCATGCACAGTTCTGAATACAAAGGCTGTTTGTGTGCTTGTGCTCTTTTACTGGGATGTCACATTCCACATGTTTTACAGATATGATGGTGATTCATATGTTAGAAATGTTGAAGCAAATTTTGTATTATGGGAGATGAAAGGCAGAACTGGCTATGGGTACACTTCATTAATGAAAGAAGTAAGCCATCTACTGAGAATGTAGTTTAAATGTTTTATGCATAATGGCCTACATGCAAAGTATGAGTGTTCTTACACATGCTGAGAACTCTTTAGTCTGAATGGATGTATATAGCTGCATAACATTTAAACATTTCATGTACTGGCCTTAACATTATAGACTATTCAAAGTATGCATGTGGGAGGTATCGAAATAATACAGTAAACAGAAGAAAAATGTGCCTAATAGAATATAGTTTGGGAAATGAAACGTCAAAAATGACTTTGAAATTTCAGACTGCCTTCTCTCCAAAGAGAAAAAAAATTATATGCACTAATCCACATGGTCATCAAAAGTAATTCTGCCCGATGTATTTATAATTAAAATTAGTACATTGCTTCCTTTTTCAGTAGGATGTCAAAGGATATTTAAGCCAGCTCCTTATGTACATATAGTGTTACAGGAACTTTAGTAGCCTCCTCTGACAGCTCAATTTATGAAAGAACTCTTTGACACTCTTCTATGTATACATATACAGCTATGCTGGAGGTTTGGACATGATCCTACTTAGTCATTTGCAACCCTGACAAATACAGTCATCTCTTAAAGATAAGTAAATCAAATATACTGAAGCATGATGCCACATTTTCATGTACCATACTTTCAAATGATACATATTTAAAATTCACATTTTTAATCTGTTGTTTTGGGGTTTTAAATTTGTGTTTTTAACAGGCAGGTTGTCTGTATAAAGCACAGTCTTGGCCCATGATGCTTAAACAAAGTAAAAACTCTGCATTGGATAAAATATGGGGACCACAGGTATGAAAATGTATGTTTAGAAATAGCTGGTGATAGCATGAATAAAATCTATTGTTATCTTACTTCATATTCTTGCATTACTGATATCCTTGGAGGAGGGGGGCATGATGAAGCATTGACAGGGTGGAATAAAGCTTATATGACAATATTGCATTGGTCTAACCATAAAATGATCTAAAAGGATAATTTTGTGCTGAAAATACATTATCGGCATTGTTAGTTATTATATTGCAAGGAAGGCAAAGGTATCACTTAATACTCAGTAAAGCATTCTTTGTGGTCAACAATAGGAATAATTGAAACTCTTGTAATACAGAAGAGTGGAACACAAAGAAGAGTGCTAGACAAGAAGCCAGAGGGGGATTATAGAACTAAGAAACATTCCTCAAATGCAAACACACACCAGGAAGCTGTCAGAAGAAGAGTGGGTACAAGCCAGTGGAAGTAGAATAAGCAACAAAAATTGTGTTCATCCTTCCTGAAAAATAAAGGCAAAGAATGAGTTCGTTCTTTCGCACAAGGCTGGAGTATCTGGCTTGAAATTTCTGCAAAATCTTGTCTTCACTGTGTTGTTCAGAGAGACAGAAATTTGTTTGAAAACCTTTCCACATCAAAGCCAGAAACAGTTTTGTTAGCAATGCCAGTTTGGAAAGGATTCCACTTGGATATCCTATTTATCAGTAGTTTCCTTGGCACTTAGGTCAACTTCATAGCGTTTATTTCCCATCTAAACAAAATTGTTTCACAGAACCCCAAATTTGGGCTTTTGCTCAAAGAGGCAATAATGTCATTACAATTCAGTAAGCATTTTTAGTAGTCTATCTGTCTGTGGTCTTGATACTAGAAACGCAGCTATAGTTAAATTTAGGGTGAAATCTATTTCATCATTACAGTTACATCTGTCTGTTTAAAACACTTCTACCATTAGAATATAATTCTAATAAAAACCATGCTGCTTTTATGCATCAATTCATATTTAAGAAGCCTGACCTATTTGTACCCTTCTCATTGCTAGAATCTAATCTTAATCACAAATACAACTCTGGATAAATTTAAATATCTTTGTAAAATAGTTTCGAATCATAGATCAGCCCAGGTTGGAAGGAACTCCAAAACCTCATCTGGTCCAACCTTTCGTGGGAAAGGGAGCCCAAGTAATCTCATCTAGTACCATGTCCAGTCACATCTTGAAAACCTCCAGCGATGGGGACTATACCACGTCCCTGGGGAGATTGTTCCAGTGAATGATTGTTCTCACTGTAAAACAATTCTTTCTTACATCAAGATGAAGCTTCTCCCGGTGCAACTTGTAGCCATTGCCCCTTGCCTTCTCCATATGGCTCCTTCTGAAGAGAGTTCTTTTTGCTCGGTATTGCTCTTTTTGCCTTATGTATCAATAATATTATTGATATCACATTCTAGGGGAGGCTTGGCTTTCAGCATCAGACTCATTCCCGATCATATGGTTAGAAGAGCTGATGTACACATTTCCCCAGTTTCCTGCCTTTCCTGCCTAGGAGATTGTCAAGGTAAGGTAGGATGAAGACCAAGTGGTTTTGCTGGCCTTCAGCAGTCTAACTTTCCCTCAGCAACATTGACTTCAGGATCTTCTGAGACTTTCAGTCTACAGGACACTTCCATTATTATTATTATACCAACTTGCAATATGTCTTTCCACTTAAAAGCTTTTCATCTAACTGTTTGGATGTGGATGCTAATGGGGTTAATATAACCTTGCTCTTACCAGTGAGGAACATTCTTGTAAACAGGAGAAAGGAATCCAGAAGATCTGTTGAGACAGGCAAGTTGAAAAGGCTTTCAGCTCACTATTCATGAAGATCATATTCCCCATTATGAGCTCTACTCCAAGCAGCGATTCTTTACTATCTATTCAAATTGAAGAGTTTTGGTCTCTTGGTTAGCTCTGCTAGAGCTCTGACAGCTCATTTCATGCCATTTTTTAGCCAGGCACTATTAGGTTAAAGTTTATTGTATGTGAATATTAATCTGCTTTTCCCACCCTCTTGATGGTAGACTTGTGAAGGAGAAAAGCATACTCAATTCTCCTGCCAGAAAACTGTTCTCTTAATGGAACCTTAATTAAATTTCTGCATCTTTTAATAAGAAAATCCTTTGAGTATGGGACTACAAACCTCTTCTAAACCTGTCCACTAAGACTACCTCTTCAATCACCATTACCTTGGCCCATTAGTGTAGGTGAGTGTCAGTTCCTCATGGCTGACCTTTTTTCTAGTTTTCTATGAAGATAACATGACTTTTAGAATACACATAAAACTCTTACCCAAGATTTTATTTTACTTTTATTTAGTCAGGAAAATGCTTGCATGCATCTTTTTTCCTAAAATTCATTCTTCCGCAGAAGCAACCCTTCGCATCTTTTATGTTAGTGTACCCTCTCTATCTACATTAACAGGATGATTTTCTAACAGAGCTTACATACACATACCAATGGTATGAATGTAGACATGTACGTGTATTGGGTGTGTATGGCCAGGTTTTGGTAGTGGGGGGCTACAGGGGTGGCTTCTGTGAGAACCTGCTGGAAGCTTCCCATATGTCCGACAGAGCCAATGCCAGCCGGCTCCAAGACGGACCCGCCGCTGGCCAAGGCCGAGCCCATCAGCAACGGTGGTAGTGCCTCTGGGATAACACATTTAAGGCGGCAAAAAAACCCTGTGCAATTGCAGCTGGAGGGAGGACTGAGAAGGTGTGAGAGAACCAACCCTCCAGACCCCCAGGTCAGTGCAGAAGGAGGGGGAGGAGATGCTCCAGGTGCCGGAGCAGAGATTCCCCTGCAGCCCGTGGGGAAGACCATGGTGAGGCAGGCTGTCCCCCTGCAGCCCAGGGAGCTCCACAGCGGAGCAGATATCCACCTGCAGCCCATGGAGGACCCCACGCTGGAGCAGGTGGGTGCCCAAAGGAGGCTGTGATGCCGTGGGAAGCCCGCGCTGGAGCAGGCTCCTGGCAGGACCTGTGGATCTGTGGAGAGAGGAGCACACGCTGGAGCAGGTTTTCTGGCAGGACTTGTGACCCTGCGGGAGACCCACGCTGGAGCAATCTGTGCCTGAAGGACTGCAGCCTGTGAAAGGGACCCACGCTGGAGAAGTTCATGAAGAACTGCAGCCCATGGGAAAGACCCGTGTTGGAGGAGTTCGTGGAGGACTGTCTCCCGTGGGAGGGACCCCACGCTGGAGCAGGGGAGGAGTGTGAGGAGTCCTGCCGCTGAGGAGGATGAAGCGGCAGAGACAACATGTGATGAACTGACCCCAACCCCCATTCCCCATCCCCCTGCATCGCTGGCAGGGAGGAGGTAGAGAATCCGGGAGTGAAGCTGTGCCCAGGAAGAAGGGAGGGGTGGGGGAAGGTGTTTTTAAGATTTGGTTTTATTTCTCATTACCCTACTCTGGTCAATTGGTAATAAATTAAGTTAATTTTCCCCAAGTTGAGTCTGGTTTGCCCGTGATGGTAATTAGCAAGTGATCTCTCCCCGTCCTTATCTTGACTCATGAGCCTTTCGTTATATTTTCTCTCCCCTGTCCAGCTGAGGAGGGGAGTGACAGAGCGGCTTTGGTGGGCACCTGGCCTCCAGCCAGGGTCAACACACCACAGTACATATAGACAATACATCTTGAGAAACTCAGAGGAAGTAACCTCATTTTATGTTTGCTGTTTGATCAGATTCCCATTGGAAGCCATGCCAGGGACCCACAAGTTTAATGAGGTTGAAAGAATGTAAGGGGAATGTACGAACCATGACATCTGGGGTTTTCACCTTCAAGCAGCGAAGCTGGATAGGAAAAAACAGAGTATGTTCTGTAATATCCACAGAACTAATGCTTTGTCCTGTCCAGGACTTTCTTGTGCAGGACTGTAGCCATAATTATGAAGCATCTTCATGCCCCTTTCAGACTGAGGAAAATATTTTCTGAAGGTTTTCAGAAATAAATTCTGAGGCATCTTCCAAGTGCTCTATCTGTTTTATATTCTGTCTCTTCTGTCTAATAGTATCCTTAAGGTCTGTATAATAGAGACTGAATATGGTAAACTGAATACAGAGTGACTTACAACTGTAAGATCACAACATTCTCTAAGATGATGTCTTCAGGAGAAATACAGTTACTGTAAGACTGATATATGTGTTTGGTAAATTATTGGCAGTTTCTTAGTAGGTCTGTCAAGGGACTGAATTATATAATTTATGTTCATGTGGACATTTAATTTATGCTCAATTGAACATTTATGTAGCAGAATCTATTAATTTTCAGCCACTACTTGCACATAAAAAAACCACCACACTGAATCTGTGTTTAATTGCTTTTCAAAGCTAGTTCAAAAATAAGTAACTCTTTTATTGTTTCTTTTCAGAATTACAGATCCTGTTTTGTCTTTCATCAGAACAGTACAAGTGAAGGACTGCATGAGTGTGGTGGTGCATTTCTTCCCCCTCTCTGGGCTGATCTACAAACTTGGGAAGTCTCGCTGGGCCTTAGCATAAGTGTAATGAGTTGGGCCGGTTACACGTCCCTTGACTGTATCAGGAAGGAACTCTTGCATGGCTAAGACAGGGGGTCATACTGACCGTTTCAAGGACTCTTGCTGCCCCAGTGGAGGCGGGGGACAGGAGTAGAGATAATTTGTTCTCTCCTGACAACCTTGAGACATATCTCAGTCCTCTCCTAACCACCTTGGAGCATCCCGTATCTGAATCTTAACTCATTCTCTGACAGCTCTGGAGCCTTCCTTATCTGAATCGCAACTCGTTTAACAGTACCAGCGCAACTGGAATCCCAGTAATTTGCTAATGACTAAAGCCAATCATCTCCTGAACCTATAAACAGTGGTATGAAGTAAAACCCTTTGAGCTCTCCTGGGCCATAGCAGGCTGCGACCAGCATGTCACTCTGAGTGGGACACCTCTCAGAGCTCGCAAACTTTTCCGTTTGTGAAGATTGGAGGTCTGTCGCCGAAAGCCGACAAGACTTGGGCTGATGCTCTCCGCTCCTGGAGGCTCAATCCTTGGCCTGTTGAGAAAGATGCCAAAGCATTTGATGTGAATATTTTCACTGAACTCGAGGGGACCTTTTTAACAGCTGTACCTCTTTTACTTGGTTATATGTATATCTCTTAGCGTCTTTACACATGTGTGCGTACTAACCTGAATATTCTATAGCAAGTATATTACAAGTTATTGCTTTTCCAGTCTATACTTAAATTACTATTGTGAACTTTATTCGACTGTCAGTGAATCTCAGGCCGCTATTATACCCGTAATTTCTTTAGATATAAACCGTTGACCAAGCCTGAGACTAGGAGTCGATTCAGCCGCACCCAGACTCTGACAGGAGTTTAGAAAGCAAAGGGGTCTCCTCTGAACCTCGTGACTCAACGGGAGGGTCTCCCCTACCTTTTCACATTCCTGATCTCTGTACAAATCATGAGAAATCAATTCTAACTCGATTTTCCTTTGTATGTTTCTCTTTTACCCTATTGCATCTTTGGTCTCTCTGTATACGTAATTTTAGTTTGATTCTGACTTGATTTTCCTTTGTGCATTTCATCCATGTATTAAGTTGTCCTGGTTTCAGCTGGGATGGAGTTAATTTTCTTCCTAGTAGCTGGTATAGTGCTGTGTTTTGTGTTCAGTATGAGAAGAATGTTGATAACACTGATGTTTTCAGTTGTTGCCAAGTAATGTTTAGACTAAGTCAAGGATTTTTCATCTTCTCATGCCCAGCCAGCATATATTGTCATATATTTTGGGAACATAGATAAATTCCAATAAGAAGTCAAGAAAATAAACTGGTATGTTCACATTTCCTGGTGGCTTACTTCTATTAGGCAACCTTACACTTGAAACCAACTAGTGTAAGGTTTCACAACCTGAAAAAAGGTCCTGGCACAGGAGAGAGTTCTGTTTTTTCTTCTCCCCTCCTTTCACATCTGTTTCCTTGAACCACCAGCACAGAGGTCAGATGGAAAAGAGTCAGGACTGCGCACTGCAGTTTCTGCAATGTTCTCTGCTTATACTAAGCCTACAGTAAAGAGAACAGTTTTCAAGCTTTTTCTAACCTCTCTCAAAGCCATAAATGTTCCCTTGTATCCTGATCTTTGCAGAAACATGCTACCTCCTGTTTACACCTCCACAAGCCCTGCTGAACTGCTGGCATGACTCTTGTAGAAAGTGCTTTTTCCAAGGCAAAGGACACATAAAAACGTGTATTTACATGCCTGGATGCTCCCAAAAGTTTGACTTCAGTGCAGAAAAAATAATTGTAACTGCAAATATATTGAAAATTGACTATGATGTACTGCATTTTGAGTGTTACTTATAACTTTAGAAGTTTTTGAATAATGTGAATAATATAATAATTCTAATCTGCTTATCAAGAACTTAATTTTTTCATTAAATATGTAAGAATGGGTGATTCTGGGCACTGGACAGTTTCATAAGATTCTCTGGTTTTGCTCTCAGCTGTGAAAATAACCGAACAGGGCTTTTTTATGTGTTTCTGGTTTTGCTATTTAAAAGCATTCTTTGCAGTCCGTACATATGGTGTAATTGAAAGGTAACAGCTAGTAGACATTTCTAAATATTATTGTTATTTAATATATTAAATTATTCTTATAGTCTTATTCTATTATTTAATATGTGTGAAATAAACTTGATATTAAAAAAGCATAAAGACAAGATACCATGTTCTTGTTCTGTGCAGAAGATTCACAGATAAAGGCAGAAGAATTTATCCACACATTTTTAATGATGCAGTTTCTCCAGAATCTCTATTTGAAAGCGAACAGGGAGTTTGCCAGCCTGTCAAACCTCGCTTGCTGCAATCCAAGTGTTCTTACAAGATCCACAAAGCTAGACACATCCCTTGCAACTGCTTAGACTAATTTGTAGCCATTAATATTAGTCTTGCAGAAATCATGTTTCTGCAGCCTTCTGGTAAAAATACAGGATTTGCATGGATGGGAATAAAAAAAATTTTAACATTCCCCCATTAGCACTTCTCCAACATATCCAGAAA
This sequence comes from Aquila chrysaetos chrysaetos, assembly GCF_900496995.4. Lineage (NCBI taxonomy): Eukaryota > Metazoa > Chordata > Aves > Accipitriformes > Accipitridae > Aquila > Aquila chrysaetos. The sequence continues at coordinate 26,579,877 of NC_044016.1, read as the reverse complement.
CTTCAGAGAATTGCTTTAGCCAGGCTTACAACTTATTTGACTAGGTAAAAAGCATTCAGAGATACTACTCATCCCAACTTGCAGGCCTCAGCATGGTAAACCAGTGGATACTACCTGCTTCTCATTCCAACTTCTGTGGTATTTTATTTTCTGTGTTCTGTACAAAACATACCTGGAGTTGGAAAGCTTTTTAAACCAAATGAACTTCTAAGGACCCCAGTACATTCACCTCTTATTAGGAAAAGGCTTTATTCTTGTTCCCTAATCAAAGGAATTGCCATTGACTGAAAAAGTCAATTGCTGTTGGCTGAAAAAGCAAATAATTTAGGTATTCCTATTGGATCCTGAATCGTTATGACGATACAGATTAAAAGAAATCCCTAATAATTAACCAAATAAATATTGTCATGAGATACTGTACTTAGTGAATGTACCGCTAGTATGAAATCTGAGATATCCTTGACTAATTAAGGCAGGAATCGAAAAAGTAATCCTATTTCATCTGCATTTCAGGTCAGATAGACCTAGAATTATGCTCTATTCAGTCATCAGGCTCTTCATCTTTTCAGTCACCCTTATCATCAGCTACAAATACACTACTACTAACATACAAACATTACTCAGCTTTCAAGAGAACTAGAGCAAGACTTAAACGACCGGTATCTTACTATCGGTCATACTAACGACAACCCATAAACAACTGGTCAACATATGGTGTCATTTTAGACAGCTGAAATATTGTTTATTAATGTTTTTATAAGCACTTTTTGTATCTCTGTAATACCACTTAATGTATTTAGTTTCAAATATAAAGGACATGGCACTGAATACAACTTTAACCGATCTGTGAGTAAAGGTCAGTGGTGGCTAATAGCCTTTAACAGACACCCTTCAAGCCAAACTAAGTTAAGCTACAGTTTTGAGCCTCATGCTGGGGTCAGCCTCACCTTCTTACGGCTTTCGCTGACCTACCTAAGCTATTAGCCTATCTTTTCAGTGACAAATCTGATAGAAACATGTATGCAAAATTTCCACTCTATCCAAGGGGCTGCAGCCAATTCAGTTCCCATAATGAGCACCACAGTCCACAGAGGGAGTATTATATGTTCCTGAAGATATTTTTTTAATACTACATGTTTTACTTCTTGTTTAACAAATGTTAATTCTATCTTTAAAGTATGTATTTGGATTATATATCCTCTCAAGCTTATTCTCTCCTTCAATATATAAATGTGAAGGTTACAATACTTGTTATAATAGTTAAGTGTCTTATTTGAATCTATTTTTTCATTCCAGCTGAAGACATTTTTGCACTTCTAGTTAGAATTTTCTTATTGGCAAGTTAAAATAGCTTGTAAAGCTTATACTGTTAATGGCAATAGTTCTGTTTGTCCTAAAATAAAGCTCCATAGGTAAATAAATGGTTGAACTTCTCATAATCACTTTGTTCGATATTCACAGTTTATGAAAATTTTCATAAAGATTATAAAAGCTGTTGAAATCTGGCACGAAGAATACATGAGCATTTTTAATCATTCGTTACGGATTCATTTTGCGTGATTCACATCCCTTCTACTTCAGTACAGTTTGTACCAAGACAGAAATCAGAAAAAATCAGAAATCAACTTTGAAATTTCACCTCCAGTGAAAACAGTCTGTTCCTACTGAACATTAGGTCGGTCTTCCCTTAGGAGAGGATGGTCCCATGGGCTGAAGCATAGGTGAGAACCCTGCAGTTCCTTCTGGAGCATTTGCACATCTGTGCAGGGTGCTCTACATCTCTCTGTGAATCTAAGGTGCCTTAGTCTTCTCTCAGTTCTCTTTTATGGCTGAAAACTGGTGCTCCTCTAATCTTGACTATCTCTACACCTTTGAAAACTAAATAGACAATGGCATTTTCCATAAAGACAAGAAACCAGACTGTGCTTTAAGTGCATTTCTCCCATACAAGGATAGGAAAATATCATGGCATAAAGTAAACATAGTACAGATTGGTAGACAATGATTTTGGTTTGTGCTCTTCTCTGAGGCGATTTTCAGTGTTCCTTTTAAGGGCTCAAGCAGCTTGGCTTTCAGTTTTACAAGGCAGAAGTCCCTGGGTTCACACACTACACTTCTTTTGTGGTAACAGTGACCACTACTCATCTCTGCCCCTTTACCAAATTGCCAAACTGATCTTAGTATCTTGGAGTATCCCCATACCATACTTTCTCACTCTCCAAACCACTCAGATAAATATAAACTGCTATAAAACATACCATGTAAGGCGTAACTTTCTGCAGTATTCATGCATGCTTAACATTGCTTCTGGCACTTAGCCAATCAGTGTATTTTTGCTCAAAAGAAGGATTTTCCTGTGTTTTGCAGATAACTGCACGAAAAGATAAACTGCGTCACAGAGGAAGTCAGAGCTGTAGTACTGTTAGTACTCTATGCAGTAAGTCTAACATTTAAAAGCCAAAATTCCATTTTTAAGTCAAATAAATGACACTTTGGGGCTTTATTCTTCAGCTTTATTCATATAATATGAATTTTATTTCTCTCTCCTGTCAACACAGGCTAGAAGGTATGTTTTCCTCTCCTTTTCCTTCACAGTGCATCTTGCAGACAGGCAACGAACCGGAGAGAATGAGGACTAAGTGATTCACTAGTCATCCCAGCACCCTGTATTTCTCTCTTCTAGATAATGCATACTGTTGGTTGGAAACGGAGTCCCTGCCTTTTCAGATAAGGTTTTTGACCCCTCCAGTTTTTAAGATACAATCATATTTTCCTCAGTATTCCCTGACACAGAAGCAACTTTTTTCCCACAAAACTTTTTCATTTATTAACTACCAGCTTGTTTCCTAGCTGCCAGCCAAAGGTGCAGACGAAGAAAGTGACCCAAAGGAGTTACGGACATCCCGTCCACAGGTTTACTGTTTCACTGGCAAAGTAAGGCATTACTGCCAACAGTCCTCGTACAGCTAAGATGAGCCACAGGTTCACACACCAGTCTCTGAGGCGTTTGAATTTCATATTCTGACAACCAGTAGCCAAACCTCTGGTTAAGTTTTTGCAACAATACTAGTTTCCTCTAACCGAAGATCCCTCCCCAAAGCAGGAAATAAACTGATGCTTCTTTAACCATCTGCATCAGTTGTGCTGCAGTACTGGAGGGACGGAGCTGTTCCACGCGCAAAATGGGAGCGCAGGGTGCGGAGCTCAGCAGCCAAGAGGAGTTTTAGCTGAGAAAGAGGGGCTAAACATCTAACACCTAAACATCGACAGCCAGAAATTATAGTGGAAGCCAGAATACCCCTGGGGCGGTACGTCCTCCTTCCCACAGCACCTTCGTCTCAAGGGCCCATCCACAGCCTGTTGTGAACTGCACCTTTTTTTAACCTGCTGCAAAAGGGCAGCAGTTGTCTGTGTAAAATTGAATCTGCACCTCAGGTTAGCTGCTGGGAGAAAGAGTGCATCTTTTCTCTTGTTGACGGTTTTAGCAGCTGGAATTTTGTTTTGCTATTGCTTGGCAAGGTTATACATAAGGTTACTTTAGAAGGTTATACATGAGGTTACCTTGCGAGGTTATACGCCAAGGTTACACCACCACACATCTAAAGTGTTTGCAGCCTTAGAAGTGGCCACGCGTTCACCAGCACCCGCACGTGGGTGATCTGCAGGCCCCAAAGCTTCAAACGCTCTGGTAACGCCTGCTCCAATTCCCACCCTGTTCCCGTGGAAGAGACGCATAAAATGGCGGTGCCGCGGGGCGCTGCCCGCACGGCCCCGGCACACACTGCCCTGCCACTGGAAACGAAGAGCCGTAACGCACGCGTGTGTCACGCTCGGCAGACAACGGGGCGGCCTGCCGGAGCCCTGCAGCCGGGAAAGCGCGGCGGCGCCTGCTCCGGCCCGGGCCTAGGGCCCGCCCGACCCGAGGGGCCTCAGCGGCGGGCCCGGCAGCCCCCGCCGGCACCCTCCGGCCAGCTCACCGACCCCAGACGCCTCCCCGGGACGGAGACGGGAAAAGGCTCGTCCCAGCGCACGGCCACGGCCGCCTCGCCCTCGCCCCGGCCCGTGGAGAAGTGCGTCCCCCGCCGCCGCCCCGGGGCCCCGCGCAGCCGGCGGGCGGAGCGGCGCCGGGCAGGCCGGGAGCCGCGCTGCGCGCCGGGAGCCGTAGTCCGCGCTGGCCGCCGTAGTCCGCGCCGGCCCGCGCCTCGCGGAGGATGGGGGCGGGCCCCAGCGGCTCCATTTTGCGCCCATTGGCGGGGCTGCCAGCCCGTCCCGCGGGCCCGGCGGCGGCGCCGGCGCCAGCGCCAGGCTAGGGCGCGATCCGCTGCCCGCGCCTCTCCCCCGCCCGCGCCTCGCCTTCCCCCTCCCTTCCCGCCTCTCCCCTCCCGCCGCCGCCGCCACCGGCACCGCCATCGCTACCGGGGTGGGGCCCGCGCCCGCTCCCCCCCGCCCCCGCCGCCGGCCGCCGGCCGAGCGCGTCTCCCGGGGGCGAGGCCCCGTCCCTCAGCGGCGGCGGCTCCATGGTGCCCGCCGCCCCCCCCCCGCCCCGCAGCAACAGGCAGGACGAGGAGGAAGCGGCCCCCGGGGGTCCCCACCGGCCCGCCGCCGGCCTGAGCAGCGCCGCCGCCGCCGCAGCGGGAGCGACCGAGCGGGCGGGGGGCGCCCGCGGGCCGCCGGCGATGGCGAACCAGCTGGTGATCCTCAACGTCTACGACATGGTGAGCGCCCGGCCCGGCGCCAGGGGCCCGCCGCGGCGGACAGGCCCGGCCCGGGGCCGTGGGAGGCGGCGCGGCCCCGCGCTCTGTGGCGGCGGGCGCGGGCGGGGTCCCGGCCCCCCCCCCCCCTCACGGGAGGGGCGCGGGGGCCCGCGGGGGGGGACGGGGGCAGCGGGGAAACTTTTGGTGCCCTTCCGCTGCCTGTCCCCGCGCGAGGTGGCTCCGTGGGCTGCCGCCCGGGGGGGCCGGGGAGCAGGAGAAATAACGAACCCGCGGCGGCGGGGGGGGGGGGGGCGGTAATTTGGGTGGGAGGTCTGTCTGTGCCTGCAGATCGTCTGTGACCTGCAGCAGAAGTTTGGTGCGGTGCCGGACCGGGTCTGTCAGCGACGGGTGGATCCGCTCCCTCTCTCGGGGGAAACTCTTCCCCTGCCGCGAACGAGCAGCCAAACGTGAATGAATGTTCTTCTTCCTCGGTTACTGCCCCCCGCGCTCGGGGGGGGGCTGCCTTTCCTGCTCCTGAAAGCCATGAGCGTGGCCGATTTTCCAGCAGGATGGCAGCTGGGGATAACCACTGCCTCTGTAGGGATAAGAGTTTTTTTTTTCTAGCCCGGAATTTTTGAACAGTTTTGGTACGGCTGCAACTTGGTAGGAATAAAGGAATTGCTCCCGCTTGGTTTGCAGTCCTATGAGCTCACCTTCCCTCCCTTCTGGGTAATCTTTCTGTGACACCTACAGCAACTGTTGTATTGTCTTATGTTCAGCTGGAAGCCGCTCAAATGCCATGGTAACAAATGAGGTGTAAGTACCTGCATAGAACAGGAGGTGCGGATAAGTAATGTTAAGAAAATATTATCCTATCCGCTAATGCATTTCAATCGCTGGAAATCGGAACAAGTAGCACTAGTTCTCTGACCACGTTTTGAGTGTACTGATAGAGGGACGGTAAGATTGACAGCTAGCTTCAGGTAACTGTGTTTGTGTTACTTAGCTTATTTGGATAGGCTTTCATACCACCACCACCATTTTAAAGTGAACTTTTGGTGTTTTAAAAGGCTGAAGGTGTGTAGTGTAGAGTCAATGACTGCTGGCAGAGAGAGAATGCAGCTTGTTTGCTTGGGAATACTCAGGCTCAAATGCTAGAATATTTAATAGCAATCAATAGGGAGCTATCTGGCTTGAAATTAAAATTATATATGTGATTATATGAACTAGTCTGATTCTTGTCATTATTTTCTTTCACCCTAATACTTACCATAGAAATCAATGTCCCTGTCAAAGGATTTTATTCCCCCCCCCCCTTCTGTGTCCAAGTTCTGTCTCCAGTGAATATAACCTGTTACTTCTACTTTGTTTTTCCATCATTGTAGAGAAGGAGGGGAGACTGCAGACAGGAGCAGCCTAGTCACTAATTTTTCTGAGAGGGGAAAAAAAAATGGGGTCTTTGCTCACCTGGTTGAGCTCATACATGATGCTGATATGACAAAAAGTCAGTGTGCGTTATTTTTACTAGACTTAAGGAGGGAAGGATACTCTGTCACATGCATATGTATGACTTCTTTGGAGTACGGTTCAAAAATATACATTGGAGAAGCTCTTTTAGCATGAAAAGAGAAGGTTTTACATTTATTAACTATAAATATTTGTACAGAGGAAGAAGTAGGACTTCAGTTTCAGGACTCTTACGTAAGGTAGTATCTTTGAAGTCAAGGCTTGACACGCTTCTGACTCACTAAGATGGAAGACCCAGCGTTCTCACGAAGACTTGCTTAGCTGTGCAAAGTGTCACCTGGGCCCAGTTCACAGGCAGGCTGTGAAAACTTAGCAGAACGGACTGTCTCCTGTGTAAGTGCCTGCTTGGAAAGTAATGCCATGGCCTCTGTGAGAAACTCCATTCTCACTGTGACGATAGCATTGGTGGGGTGTGACTTAGGAAGCCTTTTCTTTTTCTCTTGTGATAGTCTACTCTTTGATTCACATGGTTCTCCTTCCATCTCTTACTCTTTAGATTTCTTTGCTGCAACCCATATCCTCTTTTCTTTTTCCTCCAGAGTTGAATTGCTGCGATCAGTTTTATTCCAGCCATCCTAGGAAGGCTGACAGTTGACAGGAGGGGAGGGGAAAAAAAAGCAACAGGAAGGTTGTGCTCATAAAAACTAATGTCATACTTTTCCTTAGGACTTGTTGGGGACTGATAGTTGTCCTGTTGTCATTAGTGGAGCTCTGCCTACGTCAAGAAGTAGCATAGTCTCTAAAGCCACCATCTGTGGAAAGAACTTAATCTTCAGATGAAGCAAGCAAGCACATTTATTTGCAGATGTTTGATCACATGTAGGGGTGGCTTTTTGTGCATTGGTCTGCAGTTGTGGTATTTGTTGAAGCTGTACATCACCAGAAATTATACATAGTGTAAGCTGAGACCACTAAGCAGAATATTTCTATATCCTACTTCAGCTGTGTTTGTTTTATAACGATGTCTACATTACTTGACCATTAGAGAAACAGACTTATTTTAAACTGCAAAGAAAAACTGAGGTTCTAACAGTGTCTGAAAGGCAGGAGGTACACTGACAGTGTCTTGAACTCTTTCGCTAAATAATGTCTCAGGCCATTTTAAACTTGTTTGAAGCAGGAGCTTAAACTAAAGCCTCACTTTCATGTTGCATAGCAGTTACATTACTGCATGTAGACAGCCTGTGGAAATCAAGGATACTGCGTTGTTTGGGGGCACTAAGTGGGGGAGAGAAGGGAAGAGTCTCATAATAGCTATTTTGAAGTTCTGTTTATTCATCAAATCCCGCCAACTGTGTTTTGAGGCACTAGCAGGTTTACTTTTTGCTTCTGACATTTTGTGCCACTTGGAGGTAGCTTTGGGGTTTTTTGTGGTTTAGGTTTGGGACTGGGGTTTGTTGTTTCTCTTTTGGAACACGAGGCCACTGTTAGTCACCTGGTTGACAGAATCAACACTACTATAATTGCAACAGTCATATGAACAGCTGTATTTTAACCTGAGTACTAACTGTAGCTTCATTTCCCAGATGGCTGTTTAGGCATGCAGGGGAATACTAGGTCACCTTGCTACTGTTGAAATTCCTTACAGGACTGAGTCGGTTGGTTTTGGAGCATATACCCTTCCATTGTCCTTAACTCCCGAAAGAGCAAAAATCTTCAATAAAACCAAAGGGCGAGGAGGGGTGTGTGTGTTGTACAAGAAAGTGGACTTTCAAGTACTGGTAACTTTAGGAGAGAGAGAAGCCTAAGGGCATGTTTATGTGCTGCAGTTCATGCCTTTGAAAATCTTCTATGATCGTTAAAAGGGTAGGGTGAAGACTTTGATACATTGTGTTTTGAGAACTGGAGCACTATATAGTTTCATTTTAACTAACTGCTATTTTTAGGAGTCTAGCTTTATTTTGTGCCCAAAGTAGCATCCTGTTTTTTCCCTTGTCAAATAAGGCTATAACAATCTAAGGTATGAACATAAATGAAAGCTCTGAAGAAAGTAACGAAGAAGATATTTTTGAAGCACTGGGATTAATGTTTTTCTTTCATTTCAGTGACGTGACTTTATTGTGCACATAGAAAAATACTTCTCTAATATTTCTACTCTGATAGTTGCATTAAATATGAATTCCTGTTTTACAAGACCGACTTAATGCAAAATACTGAGGATATGGATTTGTGCTTCTTCTATACATTCTACTATGACAAAATTCATATCAAGACTAAATGGAGGGAATCTAGTTTGTGTAATGGAAGCAAGGATGTAGCTTTTGGGATCAGTTTGGGATTCCAGAACTGACAGCATGTTACTGAACCAGCGAGCTACGTAGATGTCATTTAATTTACAGTCTTTATTTGTAAGTAATTTATAATCTTTTCAGCTGTAGCCAAATTCAGCATACTTTTAAGTTGCATTTGTCCTGCATTTCTTTCTTCGGTGAGATAAGGCATTTTGTTCAATGAGAAAATGTGACCAACCTTCCAAGAGCTGATCCAGATTAAGTAATAATTAGATATAATTACTGTTCCTAGGGGGAAAGTAATTTTGCCTTATTGAAATTCTTTTATCTTCAATTAACCTACTCTGTTCTTACTGGAAATATTAAGTGAAGTGCCAGCTTGCTTTAGGCACTTCTTCCAAAGCTGCTAACATTTGTTTAATTTGCCACCAGTGCTCAGTTTTTGTAGTCTAGTGAGCCCCGTGTATTTAGCTGGCACCAGTAAGGAGGAGTGCATACTTGAATAGCACTGGACCTGCTGAACACCTTGTTGGAGCAGCTTTCCATCCCATTTGTCTGCTTTTGTACAGATCGATGAGGAGGGTTGGTGACCTGCTTTTCTGTCCTCTCCCTATACCTTGCATTAGGTTTCATGGGGTTGTGGGAGGGGAGTACTGTGAATAATTTTTTTCTCTTTTTCTGCTTAGTAACAAACTAGGCTTTATTACTTTTACTGCTTATGGGACATCTTGTGTAACTTTTGTTCCATTTTCAGAGAGCAGTGATAACCTTGCTTGGCATTAGCAGATCTGATGCGTTATGTGATGTGTAGGTTACTTGGAAGTCAGAGGCCGGACCCAGAGTTTTCTGGCCGAAAGGGTGTCCGGGAGAGGAAAGACTACTAGAGCACCAGGGACCCTGTCTAGCTCTGTTCTAGATTAGGTTCGTTTGAATACACCTTCTCATTAGGCAAACATACTTTCTTCCTGTGCTGACAAAACTGTGTGTTGAATGTGCCTACGGTTTTGCCTATAAATATAAACCTAAAACTATTTTTAAATGGTCAGCTGGTAAAGTGTGGGATAGGACTGGCTTCAGAACTGAAACAGTTTTATGTTGAAGTAGCTCTTCCATTTTCCTGGGAGCTTTGATTTCACTTCAATGAACAGCATCCATTTTTTTTATGCTCACAAACCCATTAAGTTAGTTGGGTAGTCTTAACATCATTTTCCTTCCTTCCTGTCATCTTGTTTTCTCCCTGTTTTATGTCCTTCTATGCAGAGTAAATCTAACACACTATATTTCTGGATGTAGCTTGGTCATACGAACTAGGTCTCTGCTCTTTTCTGGGGGGGGAGGAAGGAAAGAACTGCTAAGGCCTTTAAATAGACTAAGGTGATTAATATAGTCATCCATACCCCTCTAGCTAACATAGCAATGCATTGACAAAGCCAGAAATTAAATCAAAGGGTAAAGTTTAGTCTTAAGCAAAATTTATCTACAGATCTCAATGAGCCTTAACTTTAAATAAATATAAGGAGTAAAATCTGTCTTCTGTTAATTCATGTTGACAAAATTTCCCCCAGCTGGCTTGTCTATAGAACAGAACATCAAATCCTCAGCATCTTGTTATCCAGATAGTCATTTGTGTCCTGTGCCTGCTAGCACAATTGTGACTTTTAGGCTGGAAAAATCACGTGCTGATGTTTGGCAACTGCTGGTAACTTAATTTGGGGACCATTTATTTTAGATTTGACGATACTTGGAATAAGGATGACTGTAAAAGCCAAATACATCCATATCTTACACCTGAAATTCTCTAACTTTTGACGTGACTTGCTCTTTTTGCCATTTAACTTATCTTGATTTTCATGAATAGCTTCTCAGTCCAAAGTCTAGTGTATCATTTTTATTGGGAGAAAACTAGCTTTCAGAAATGCATGTAATATGCCATAATGTTTGAAAGGGCCCTGTAAATTATGCACTAACTCCAGCTAGCACATCTTAACAAAGTGTGACACCTGTAACCTTCTGCATTTTTATCATCAGTTGTTCTGTTTTAATAGTGACTTCACATCAGAAAGCACTTATGTCAACAGGTTGTGTGAAGAAGACAGCTTCTTTTTCTTCCTGTTTGCTAAACAAATATTAATTTTCTGGGGGTATTACCTCAGTTTGTATCCTGCCTGCCAGCTGACTTTTTGAAGTCTGCTTTGTAGAAGCTTGCAGTAGTGCCCTTTAGGATCAGATGACCTGGGAGGAAGTATCCCACTACTGGTGTAACTGACAAAATAATGTTTTCCTTGTATTTTTGAGAGGTTTTTCTGGCTAGCCAATCTCAGTTTTAAGAACACAACTGAAGCTTTTTTTTTTTTTTTTTTTTTAGCCTTTGTTTGAGGTTCCTTTTTAAATTATGTGTCACTTGGAAAATTTTTACTGGTTGGAGACTGGTGTTTTGAGGGTGATGATGTAGCCAAGGAAAGACAGTAATTTTGAGGTTTTCCCTTTCTAGAACTCTGTGCATCTTTAAGGTCTTGAGGGTAATAGTTAGCTCCTGATAGGCACTCGCTGCTGCTGCTGCTTTTGAAAAAGAAAAGAGAAAGCACTAAGGGAAGGGCGTTTTTTCCTTTCCTTTTTTCTTTCCTTTTTTTTTCTTTTTTTTTCTTTTTTTAGATTATAATTTCCTGCTTTCCTTTTGCAATGCAGCTATTATCTGCTGGCTACAATAGAAGTGATATATTGGAAACAGGTGTTAGACCTATGCAAAAGATTTACACCTGAGGTATGGAGACAAACATCAGGAGCCTGGAGAGAGCTTAGTCTCTTGTATGGTGACCACTAATTGAGTACTCAAAGACAAAATATACTAGGTAATTTCAGTCCATACCTCTGAGTGTGTCTTGTGCTCAGCTGGTCATAAGTAAAAGTGTGGTCATTACTGTAAATGACAGCTGGTGTGTGTATATTAATGTATTCCACTTAATGGAAAACTTTACAACCTGTAACTTGTTGACAGATCAAAAGTAGATTTCTCCCAGGTATGGTCTCCTTGGTTGACAGACATTGACAGTGCTAAAACACTGGAGTAGAACCTAATGGAATTAATTCACTGTGTACAGTTGGGGAATTTTAACAGCATGTTCTGTTCCTGTAAAATGGGTTGTGCAGTTTCACTTTGTGGTAGGGTTTTATGCTTTTGATGTGGGGGACAAATACATGTCAGTCTGCTGTCAGAAGACAAATCTGTATTGGAAACTAAATAGAGTATTTTTTTGTTTTCGTATTTTCTTTTAGTATTGGATGAATGAATATACTTCTTCCCTTGGAATTGGAGTGTTCCATTCAGGTATAGAGGTGTACGGCCGAGGTACGTACAAGAAAAACATAACTTACTCTTTGTTCCAGTAATGCTGTTATTTAAAAAACATTTTTCAGGTAGTGAGGGAAGTCTGGCTCCTGAAACCTGTTCATCAGTGTTCTCTTAAAGTTCTCATCTCTTCTGCCTCTGGAAAAAACCTTGGATATGAATAATCTGGTAGTTATCTTGCATTCTTGTATAAAGCTATGCAACTATCAAAAAGTGTGCAATTTATTCACCTAGACATAGAAATCTTTATTTTAGGTTTTGAAATACCTGTTGTTAAAACAAATGTGTGCATCATCTAAGCACAGTTGAATCATGTTGTATTCTGCCAGCACTTAGTGCAAGGAGTTAATTTTTAACTACAGAAACAATAGCCTGTTGCAGATAGGCTCCTAAAAGTGTGTGATGCTCAGGAAAAATTGTCTATTCCTTATTGGTAGGTTGGTTTGTTTTAAAGAGACAGTTTCTTCAAAATGTGTCTCGTACATTCTGTTTACAAATGATACTCTTGTGATAAATACAGCAATACATTCTGATTTTGCTAAATAGGTTCTACTTTGGGGAAGCAGCTTCCTGATCTGTTCAGGCCACTTTGAATCCCCTTTGCTGCCAGAAGGTGTTTCTGAGCATGCTGTAGCACAGACTCAGGTCTGAGGTGTTCCTGCCTAGCAGTGTAATGACACTCTGAGGTGATGGTGTTGCTCAAAGTAGTCCATTTAAAGAAGAAAAATCTACTTCAGTTCTCTTTTTGGAATGTGTTTAGAGGTGAGGAGAAGCAGCAAAAAGTGTGGCATGCGATCAGAACACCACATTGCACAAAGTTATCTTAAACTATAGATGTTTCAGCTTACTAGAATGGTCACAATGTAGCTGGGTTTGCAGGTGTTATCAAAGCAACAAATTGACAAAATACAATGCGTATTGTTAAAACATTTTTGGATTTCTCTTAATCCAAACCAGAAAGACCTGACTCTTACTAGTGCTGTGCCTGAAACCCAGTTCTTGAGCTGTGCCAAATACGTGTCTCCCTTCCTGTTCAGATTATAACAGCTTTCTCATATAGCAGGTCATACCCCTGCTAGAACAATGACTTGCATTTTTCAAAGTACATCAAACTTTATTTATTAACCTGTTGTAAAAAAGATTATCCACAAAACTGAATGCTGGACTTGGATGATGTGTTACGAGTTTTGAGGAAAGGAAGCGTGAAGTCATGCTTAAAAGCTTTTTATTGCACTCTGGGTGTGGCATGTTGTGTTATCTTACAGACACAGAAGGAAGCTAAAGCACGCCATTGTATTTTCACGTACTGTAAGTGCTTATGCCAGCAGATGCTACGTGCAGGCTTCAGACGCATGCACTGGTTTGCTTTCTTGTTATAGTAAAGAACTTGGGACAGTTGAACTCTTACAAATCAAGAAATTAAAAAAACCTATTGGGCCACTACTTGCAGCCACACTTAGAGCTGTCGTGCACACTGAACAGAAGCACCATCAGACCTTTGAGGATGCAGTACTTTGAATCCCTAATCTATAAATATGTAAGTGGACTTTTAAAGACAAGCAGGTGTAAAGAACACTGGTAGGATTTACAATTTAACTTGTAAATCCTCACTTATACAATGAAAACAATATATACTTACTGTAAAGTTATTCAAGTTAAACCTGTACACTGATGCAGGAAATTTCCTGTTAGTTTTCACTTAGGCTGACTAGTAACTAACAAAACTATTCATTTCCAGCTCCTTGCATTTGTTACCCATGTAAATAAGATGTCTGGTTTCTGGCTTTAGGTCTTTGTGAAGTGATGTAGTCAGTGAGGTCTGCTGTTCTTTACTGTCATTTTATGCTGTTTTTGTTAAATCTGAGCTTTCTCTTTCAGAATTTGCCTATGGTGGTCATCCATACCCTTTTTCTGGAATATTTGAAATTTCACCAGGAAATGCTTCTGAGCTAGGAGAAACGTTTAAATTTAAGTAAGGGAGATACCTATTTTCTTGCTTTTGAGAAGGCATATTTAAAAGACAACTTGTTGCATTTATTTTTGAGAATAGATGTGTTGAATGATACTACAGGATTTCTGACTTTTGGAGAAATTAGTGTGTTTACTTAGAAATGAAAGATGGACAGAGGTGATGAGAGTGAAGTGTCTACAGCAAAGAACATTATTTTTAGCATACCATTAAATTCCTTAAATGTGTACAAATTATGTTGACTTGTGGGTAGCTTTCGTTATTCGTACAGTATATACAACGGGGTAACTTTTTCAAGATAGTGAAATTTTTATTCAAAGAAGAAGCTGAAAAATGTTGCTCTGCAAGGTTTCCTCATGTCTCTTTTCCACTTTCTCAGTGTGATTGCCTTGACTGTTCCCTGTGTTACAAGCCCTTACCTGTTCTCAGCTGTCTCTTAGAAACAGTTTCCTTTGGGGAGCAGGGGAAATTTGCATCCAGTGTTTGTCAGAATTAAGTTGCAAAGAACTTGTGAGCTACAGGTGGACAATCGGCAAGGAAATAATCTCTCATGGTAAAGATGAAAGTGGTGCTGTAAAATGGAATAGAAAGAATCTATGTTATTCTTGGAGGGCAGAAAGATCTTGCCACAGTAGGGTGATTTTTGAGCAATGTATGAACAGTAATCCACCTATATCATGGAAGCCTGATCACCACCTATTTTCTCTGTTTCTCTTCTAGAGAGGCTGTGGTCCTAGGCAGTACTGACTTTATGGAAGATGACATAGAAAAAATAGTAGAAGAGCTTGGAAAAGAATTCAAAGGAAATGCTTATCACCTAATGCACAAAAACTGCAATCACTTTTCTTCAGCTTTATCTGAGGTAAACAAACTTGAAGGTCTACAGAAAGGTCCTTCCCAGGTGGCTACAGAGCATCATCTCCTTCCTGTCCTTTGGAATGTTTGGCCTAACTTCCAACTTCCTACCTCTGTTACCTTGGGCAAATGTCACCGTTTTTCCGGTTTTATTTGTGCTTATGTCCAAAGCATAAGATTTTGCTGCCAAAAACGCTAAATATTGTTGTCATACATAGTTTGCGTTTGAGCAAGGGTGCATTCCTAATTGAGAGACCTAGTAAATTAAGTATTAACAGGATTTCAAAATCATTTCAGATGCTTCCGAGATCACTACTGAAGATAGAACCATGTGTTATTTTTATCAGTATTTCCCCACAGAGTCATCACACTGAAAAGAATTTTTGAAGTTATGACCTACTGTTAAAGAATAACAAAGGCATTGAAGTTTCACAGACAATGTTAATCTTCTGCTTGAGAGGCTTTTGTCAAGTTACTGCTCTGCTAGCACCTGCATCCTGGTCATGTAGATACCTGAGTGGTCATGCAGAGTGTCTGACTGTGGAGTTGAATGAGCTTTGCTTTTTCCCTTCAGCTGTATTTTAACATGATAAGTTTGCCAATATGATTGAATGCCTGGTCACTCACATGTGTATCAACACAAGGGAAGGGTCAGGAACAAGTAACCCAGGACAAAGAGGGGAATAGCAGTTGTGATTTTATTGGTGGTTAGCAATCTGTGCTTGTGAGAACTTATTCTAATGTTCCATTGAAGCACTTCAAAAAAGGGATGGCTATTTTTTCCCTGATGAACTTCCATAAAATTTAATTGTTCTTTTTTTTCAAAATAGTTAATGGCACACTTATTGCATAGCCTGTGTTTTGTGTAGACTGTTTGATCTTCCAGTGGTACTGGAAAATTTTATTGAGATGATGATTCATGTTTAGTGCTGGTACAAGTAGGGTGAGACACTGACAAAGCTGCAGTTGGCATGAAATCTGGCCTATATGGCCAGGTTTTTGCCATACTCTTCAACCACATGGTCATGTTGTTTCTGTTTTATGTCTTGTCCTATTTAGTGTTCAAATTGACTATGAAAACCGGGATATAAATACAAGTTAAATGCTGCTCAGTCACAGCAGACTAATGCTCCCGTTAGCTGTGATTTTCTCCAGATTTGCACTGGAGTAAGTAATATCAGAAGTGAATATGGAGGTAGTGAGTAAAACAGCTCGCTTCTTGAATAGTGATAACAAAACCATTTAATGACTGATGTACAGTAAAAACAAGTATTTAATGCAGCTTTATATATTTTTGAGGAGTTGAAACCAGCTTTGCATTGTATAGCTTCTCTTGTTCCAGTGAACTGAAGCGTGTGCTTGGCCTGTGTGCTGTAAGATGGTGATGTCTTGTGTGAAGTCATCAGAGACTGTCATGGTAAATAGCCTCAGCTGTACACGTAACTGTAGTATGGACACTGTCTTTTTGACCACTTGATTTCAGGATGCGTTTTTGTAATAGTGATATTTCTCCTGCAATTTCTGTTTCTGAGGACTTAGTGGTGAATAGAAGGCATACCTTAACTCGTTTCTGTGCCTTTTATAGAAGCTGTTCAAAAAGAGTGAGGTGGTTAGGCTTTTTAGGACTTCTAGAAAAAGAGTAGAACCATGTGTGAAACTCTCACAGTGGAAAACAAGTCTCCTTGTGTGACTTGGGATGCTGCTTTTACGGATGGAGAAAGTTGTCTTAGTGCAGCTAACTTGAGTGCTTCTTGACTTGCATTTGTGATACGTAAATCATAAGGCTGCTTGCAGTCTTTGCTTTTTATTTACAGTACTGTAGTTTTGTTACTGCTGAATCCAGAAGACAAATTAATCCTTTCTTTTCCCTTCTCCCCCTAGATTCTGTGTGGAAAAGAGATTCCACGATGGGTGAATCGCCTTGCCTACTTCAGCTCTTGTATACCGTTTCTCCAGAGCTGTCTGCCAAAGGAGTGGCTAACTCCTGCAGCCCTCCAGTCTAGTGTTAGCCAGGAGCTACACGATGAGCTGGAGGAAGCTGAGGATGCAGCAGCATCAGCTTCTTTGGCAAGCTCAGCATCTGGGTCTAGAACTGGACGCCACACCAAATTATAAGTCCTCCTCCAAAGTAACAAATGGTTTGAAATACTTCAGTTTAATCTCTCCAGCAATTGACTTCCTGACAGAACATGAGAGCTGACTCTAGAACATTGTTTTTATATGCAAAAAAGGCTCTCATCAGCCCCTGTTTCAGCTCAGGATTATTTATGTAGTGAAAAGAATTGCTGGGAGGAAAGGGAAGGATTTTGTGTAAAGCCACCCTTTTCATTTTCACCTGTTTGGTAGACCTGGGTTAACTTAACATCTTGTATAAAGCAGAACTTAAATTATTTGTTTACAGTATTGTGTACTGCTGTTTACAAGTCCTCTAAGGACTCCTGCCACCATGGAAGAAGAGAGAAATTGAGTTTTATTTAACTGTTGTTATAACTCAAAAGCAGTGGTATGATGCCCTAGATGAACTCTCCCCTCTGTTTTCAAGATTTAAGGCAGGTGAACGTTAACTTTCTGAGAAATGCCAGAAACTGCTGAATACTATATATGCGAACAGGGTACTGTGCACTTAAAGTGGCTGATGTAAACAGGTAGATTCCAGGATGTAGGGAGACTGGTTTTGTCTAAGATCTGTTACTAGCAGTATGACCTCTACATTAATGAAACTGTGGATTTTTGCACATATGAAGGGAAATTTCTTTCTCATTACAATGCACATTGATACCTTTTTTTTTTTTTTTTTTTTTTTTTTTTTTTTTTTTAACTCAGCCATGTAGTTTGCATCCTATCTTCTGTCTGTATTTACAGTCTACTTCAGCCAGGATTTAGAGATGTGAATATCATCTGTTAGAAGCATCAACAATTTTTTCACTGTTTGCTTTACTTGATTTCAAACTTGCATATAAATGTTAATGCTTGTATTCTTTTTTTCATTTCGTATAGTTTGGAATAGTGTAATACAAGCCATTTATGGTTGGGGAATGGCCTTGCTTTTCTGCTGCTGATTTTGCTTCATTTGAGTTTGTAAACATTAGTGTCCTTTTCTTTGAGCTATAAATTACTGCCCAGTTGTGCATATCTGCACAAATTATAGAGAAATCCTAATTTATTTTCCCACAGTCTCTATCTGTGGCATTAACTTTCTTGTCAGATGTAATGAAGAAAAACCTGAAAATTGCTTATGCACCTGCTTGTTTACACAGCAGAACCCACTAATCTGCACACATAATTATATCTGAAGGTAAGAGATATTATTTTCTAAAACACAGAAGTATGTTTGCTGGTAGATTATAATTAGAGCTAAATTATAATTAGTGATCAGAATATATAATGGAATGCCTTATTCTTGTTCACTTACCAAGAGAATTAATGGTTCTTCCAGTCATTAGTGTAAATTAGTGAGGTTCTATTGTGCACATAAGGATACAGTAGCACAAACATGAGGGAGGTGAGCTTGTGTATTTTGTAAGACTTGCTGCCTTAAACTAACAAAAACCATACCATCTGTAAACTGATCAGCTCACAAAGAAGTGTGCATTACTAGAAGTATAAATGATTCTTACAAGCTTTATTTTCAGTCTGTTGCTGGGTTTAGTTTTTCCATTAAGTGAAATACTGACTCTACGGTTTCTGCTGTTTAAAAGAAAAAAGTCCTCTTAGGAGGCAAGAATGCTTCATGTTATGAGTGCTTCTAGCCATGGGTAGTCAGTGCCATTGAAACCCACAGGAAGGTGCAGTAGGCTGTATCGTAGTAAGAATTCTTATGGTTGCCAGCTCTGACTCATGTTAGAAACAAGTGGAAGTTTTTCTGCTGGCAGTTGGGTTGAATCCTTTGTCAGACAGTCTTTAAGTTTTCACTCATCTTCTGTGATGCAGTGTAGGTACAGAGAAACACACACTCAATTCTGGGGGAAAAAAATCAAGTGAGACTCTTTCTGGAAAGAGCGGGATTAACAGTAGAAGTCTTTTTAACTGTAGTTTGGTACATGTTTTAATAATCTCTTCTACCAAGTGGGAAACGCTTAAGACTGACAAGTCTACTACTAACTACATTCTCTGGTCTCCAGAAGCTGGACATACTGACTCTACCTGTTGAGTGCTTTTTTCACTTGAATCTCTGAATTTGAGTTCTCCTTTCTTTTTTTCCTGTAGTGAAAATGAATATGGTGGTCTCCAGTCAACTCTCAAGCATTACAGAACTGAATCTCACACTACTTACAGCTAAGACAACAGGCTGCAGACAGGTTATTTTGTCTCTGCTGTGCAGCTGTGGTAGTAATGTGACTAAGTCTCTTGGCCAAGGCAGGTCCTTTATTTCAGCTCAGGGTTGAGGCCACTGATCTAGCAATGTACTGTAGCTTTTCCTAGGTTTTAGGGAAAATGAATAGAATGAATTTTCATTGCTACCTAACTTTTATGTACCAAAATCAGCTTTTTAGGCTTCTGATACATCCAGAGCGTTAGGTCAGAAATCTCTACACCTTCATTAACACACAACTACAGCATGTACAATGCAAAAACATGACAGATCACAGCACAGTTTTTATTTAGAAGTAAAACTAAGACTATTTTTTATAAAGCAGACTGGAAAGTTTGTAACAAAAATGTTCATTTTATTGGTAGCTGTACAGGTGAAAATACTGTCTTATGCGCCATAATTTTTTTTTGTTTGTTTCAAAACCATCCATTTGTAAATCCTGTGAGGAAACTGACACCTGAACCCTGAAGGCTGTTGGGTATTGTATCAAAGCAAGCGGTGCTGTAACTTCAATCGCGTGCTGTCAACTCAGCCTCCGCTGGATGCCTCCAAGAAGTCACCCTGCCAGTGGTTACTCCGATTTGTTAGCAATAGAGCAAGTTACCTTTCACCAGCATTACTGCCAAGCAGGGATTACTTTAGTCTACTAATGACTACACTGTGCTAGGACTAGAACACTCCAAAATGCTGTGAGAAAGCTGGACACCTGTGGAGTCTTTTCCATCAAAACGGGTAGAAAAATATCACTACTTCAGGGTTCTGCTCTGTTTACTTTCTCATTCTTGTTTAATTTTCTGTAAGATAGTACTTTTGATACGTATTATATTCTTTAACTCAAAGTCTTTTTATTTAAATGCCATTTTCTGTTCAGCAAGCCAAAAAATCCAATGTACTGTCAGTGTGCACCAGTAACTTCAGAGTGGCTTGGTAAAAACATAGTTGCATTACTTCTAAAATTTGCAATGCAATTCTGATCACTATTGATAGATGATAATTTTCACTGTTGGAAGTTGGTTACAAGCTGAATATTCACTGATGCATTTTTTGTAAACTTGTATTCAAGTTTACTGTACTACATAGTATTTGTATAAAATTCAAAGAATTTTGACTTTTGTTACCTGTACATGGCAACAAGTTGTCTAGCATCTGAAACTTAAATCCATCAGTTTATTAAAAATACTTTTATAAAAAAAGACAGTTGGCTGTGTGTGTTATTCCCCTGGTACCTACAGCTTGTTTTGTCAGTGCCACCCAACCTGATCTTTGGTTTTGAAAGATGCTTTCAAAGGATAGTAAAACTATCCAAGGGTTTCCTATAGTTAAGCTCTAGGCTATATTCTGACACGGGCATCTGGAGCTGCAGTTTGGTTTGTCTGAGGCATTATTAAGAGCCACTAGTTTTTAATAGACAAAATTCAAAATGTTTTCAGATTTGGTGTGCTAACTACAGCTATTGGGGTATAAACCACTTAGGATGCGCTTGGGATATGTTGCAGATATTGTGGGCCATGTTCTACAAATTTGCTTGAAAGCCCAGATCTGTAGTCTGGATTTGCACCAGACTAAGCAGCCACAAGGTGCATGGGGTCTGTAACGTCTGCGCCTTGCCCACTCCTTTGAGCAGAGCAGAAGTACCCAGGCTGTGGTGAAGTACCAGTGGCAATGCCAGCCTAAGCCACTGCTACTTGTGCTAAGGCATACCCGCTTCTGCAGCGGCAGTGCTGCTGGTGGCACAGCCCGGTGCTGACTCAGACTGGAGAAACTCCCCTGGCTGTTTAATTAAGAAGCTGCCAGGCTATTTCCCGGAGAGGGCAGGTGAGCGGTTGGGTTGCAGCCCGACAGCCCTGCACGGTTCTGCGGGGTGGTGGCACCTCTGCTCGAAGCTGTGGTTGCTCTGGGCAGCAGAGCTGGCTGCTCCTCACAGCCGCGCTGCCTGGGGGGCAGCTGCACGGCGAGCAAGCCGGCAAAGCGAGTTCCCCAAACATCCCCAAGCTTGGGCACAGAGCTGGCAGCAGCCCTTGGGGATGGGCTCTGCCAGCACCCAGTGGTGTTGGTGCTGGACTTTGCAAGCAAACGTAGATGAGCCCACGTGTTTTAACAGGATAGATACTTCTCCGCACGTTCAGGGCACTGATAAAATTGGAGTGCTGTCCTGTGGCTGTGCAAGCTGGTGCTGCCCTTCCCCTCTCACCCCACAGCTGGAAAGGGTATGTGTTTTACCACACTGTGCATGCTGAGCCTGGCATCTCCGTGTGCTCTGCCCATGAAGATTGGCTAGGACGTGACCTGTTGGAGAAGCTGCCAAGATACAGGTGTGTTCCCTTTTCCCACTGATCACTAGCAGAGCTGCAACAGAGTTTGAGGAACTTGTAACCTACTGAAACTTGACAAATTTGACAGAGTTCATCAGGTAAAACTAATAATGTGAGCTCCAGATAAACTCACTTGTGGCATCCAATGGCCAAGAGTGCCTATCCGCTTCTAGGAAGGTAATCAATACACAAAAAATATTATTGCATTGTTTCTTAATGGGTGAGTAGCTGAGTTTAACTGAACCGTTCTTGAAGAAAATAGAGATGTTTCAATTGAAATTTCATTTTCTAAAACCGTTTCTTCAGGCATGCAGCGTTTATGTGGCAAATTTGTCATTGGAACTGCTTCTCAATAAGCAAAGCTTTTTCACAGCTAAAGTCACCTTAGTCATATCACTCTCCCAAAATAAATGTTTTCTTTCACAGTGCTTTAGATAATGCAATGAAAAAGGCTGTTGGACAGTTCCTGACTTTCTCTGATACCCTTTGGTTTTATCTAAAGCAGATCATAAAAAAACTTCAAACTTTTCACTGTAACAACTTGTCAGGGGAGCCACGGCATTGCTTTGGGAAAGCAGCTATGCTCCACCGGCAACTGTGATTCCTGCTGTGCTAGAGTAGGAATCCTGTACTTCTCACATGATCTGGTCCACTAAAACTATTATAATGCAAACTAAACCAGGATCTAGCCATAAAGAAATGCAAGATTCCTGCACTGGTGCAGTTCTAGCTTGCTTTGGGGATGATAGAGGGCTACGTATATCTCCAGGTCTCCTTAGAGAGGGATGTTACTAACACCAGACCAGCTCTCCATCTGAGCAGCAGCCCAGGACAAGCAGAGCTAAGGTAACGCGGCTCCTTCTGCAGGTGGAAGATGGGTGGCCAGTGGTTCTCGTGTTCTTTTCAAAGTGGTTTGTCAATCCTGGAATCCTCAAAGCAGAAAGCCTGCTGCACTTGCTGATTACCTGCTGTGCTGCTTCTAGCCCGTGCAGTTGTGTGAAAGGAGAGGAGTCACTGCTAGTGTCTTATGAATGAAGCCAACAAAGGTGAAAGGGGGGCTTCACATGTGCCTCAAAGGGACGGTTCAAACTAGGCTCATGGGTTTCAACTATTACGGTTTCCTTTCAGGGAGCCTTTTTTACCTCTTTACCCCTTTCACCTTTACACAGCCTGAAACAAGGCACCCAAATACCAGACTTCAAGAAGCCACGACTGTGTTGCCGAGCCGCTCCTGCTGGGGCTCACCATAGCTTGGGAGGAAGGTTAGGAAGGGGTTCAAGCCGTCTCAGATGAGAAAAAAGCCTTTCCCGCAGCCATGATGCCAGCCTTGTCTTCTGCCCCAGGCGACTGTGGGGCAGCAGCGTGGGGGGGTCAGCTGCACCTTCTGTGGGGTTCCCATTTGGTCCCAGCGTGGCTGATGGCTGATACGGGTCTTCCTTTACAGTGAGATAAATGACGTGAATCGGACACCCCCCTGCCAAACAGGGCACAGACAGGTTTTTATCAGGCTCTAGCGAAACATGCCCAACTTCCAGCGCCAGGAAGGGGCGGCAGGGAGGAGGAGACCCTCTCTTCCCAGTGAGTGCCTGAGTGACACAGCAAATGCGGTTTCGGCTGGCTCCCTCATGTTTCCCAGGTCTGAACGGTCATTACTGTTAGCTCAAGCAAAGCCAGGGCTTTCCTCCCAGAATAAGAATAAAGCCCCATTAAACCCACCTAATGACAACACAAATCATGTCGAACAGAAAATGGCTTGTGTTCTCTACTCGGGCTTCTGAGGCTTGTGGGTTTTGTTCTGGTTTTCCCATTCCTAATTTGCCTGTGGGAAATGCTGCCTTCCCCCAGCCCTCCTAGCACAGGCACACAATAGCTGCTTGTTTTTCGCCTGGAAGGAATTGCTGAGCCTTTAAATAGCTGGAATTGAGTTTATTTTTCTTCTGTACTTCAGCTCATTCATTACTCCAGTCATAGCATCCTAAAAGTGAAGATTTCCAAGAGCATTGGAATTTCCCTCCTTTTTTTTCTGAAAAGATACTCTGCATCTTAAATTTTGTGCACCAACCCTCACTAACTAATCCTGCAGCGAAGTGTCAGCTTCTAACAAATCAAATCACATGCCATTAAGCAAATATGATCTGAGTAGTGAGGACTAGCAAGAGCTGATGGCAACGTAGCTGGCTCAAATGCAACTGTAAAGGTCAATTACTTTTTATGTCAGGGAGACTTGGAAAGTTCAGTAAAAGCACTGAACAAGAACCGTCGATAGTCAGGGTGACCGGCTGAGCGGAGGCTGCTTGGGCTGGCTCTTACCTCCAGCACTCTGGAGTCGAGGGCAGAGAAATGCCTCAAGGAGTACCCCAGCTTTTGAGGATGCTCTCACCTCTGCAATTGCTTTCTTTAAGCTGCTTTGCCCTTCCAGGAGCCTTATGGCGTCTGTGTGTGTTAAGAGGTTTAAAGGAAGGACAGTCTCTGTGGCCCAAACCGCTGCCACTGCCCCACAGGTCCCCGCACAAACGCTCCTCCAGTGAAATGGCCACGCCGCAACACGCGCGCAGGGATGCCACGCTCGTCTTGTGCTTTCGGAGAGTACAGCTAAGCATGGCATGGGAACCTGCAATGGATCCTTCAGAGAGACAGACAGCCTCTAGCACCTCTCCAGGTTGCACTGAGCTTCAAAGGTGTAATGGTTGGTGCTAATATTGCTGAGATTGTCTTCCAATGAGAAAAAAAGGCTTTCATACTAACTATACTGATGTGATTATTTATTGATAATATATTAATACTGCAGAATTAAACCAAGAACAAACAGGAATCTGTTCAGAGCTAGACTATGCACCTTTCTGGTCCTAGCCTGTGGCATAACCTGTACGTAGCAAAACCAGAGCAATCAGCTCCTCAGAGTCACCTTTTTCTCCCTCACTCTGTCTTCTACAGATGTTCAACTTCCTAAATAGTCTCTGAGGGCCTGCCTTTTACCTGCAGACCAAGTAACCCTGTAGGTCATGACACTCTTCCCTGATTGTGTCATGAGCTAATCTATACTTCTTCCTTCTGGGAAGGTTTACTGAGAATGTCTTGAAGTAGCAGCAACCCCCGAGAAACGGGCTCTTGTTTAATGTCCACCAGTGTGGCCTTTGCAGCATATACCTGGTAGCCTGGAAAAGCTCGATTCTGTCCCTCCTTGCAGACTCCAGGGTGACTTTCTGCCATCTTTCCAAGCTAGCTGTTGCCTTCAAGCCTTGTCCGCAAGCTGGAGAAAAGTGCTGAAGTAGGTTACTTTTCAGCTGATCACCTTCATAAATTTTAATCTTTCAGTTTTATAGGAAAAAACCCACCCTAAAAGCGCACCTCTAGTGAGTGTCAGCTTGATTTGGAGAAGCTAGCCTTTGAGAAACATTAGAAACCCCATGTCCATAGGCAGCTGGAGAGGCCAAAGGACCCAATTAGCAGCTCTTCTAGTTTTTCAGCTGTGGAAGCCTGTGCTGATGACATCATCCTTCCATGATGACCTCAGAATAAGGAAACATTTTCCCTCCCATCTGAGCAGCCCACGAAAGCTCTTTTGGTGCTCTTTTCCCAACAGCAACTTGCTTTTGGGACAAGAGCCATGGGGACACACTGTCCACAAGGTTAAATCTCTGCCACTGGGGTGCTGCAGCAGAAGCAGAGGGTGCCCTGCGAGGAGACCTGAGCCAGTGCTACGCAGCACTGGGCCACGCAGATGAGCAGGACGGACTCTTGGAGACCCAGCAAGGGACTTCAAGGGCTCCATTTCGGTTCCCCCCTCCCCACAGCATCACCTTACTCTCACTTCAGAAGAAGCCCCTGATGCAATTGTTCTAGCGTTAGGTGACCTTTCAGCATGAGGGAGAGCTGCCACTCAGACCAAGGGCTAAAGCTGCTTTTAAATTTAAAACCATGTTTTAAAGTAACATACTCCACGCTGGTGCCTACAGTGTTTGAAGAAATGCAACCAAAAGCTGCAGCTGAGCCTGGGTCAGACAAGTCTCCTCTCTCTACCCAAATGCACAGATAAAACCTCTAGTTATGGAAGAGCATGATATGGGTTTGTGGCTCCTCAAGAAACACCACCTGCCTTGGGAGGGAGATGGATGTGGGGAGGCTTGAGAAAGCCCAGCCATCACACCCCTCTGCAATCCCTGGTGCCAGCATCCCATCTGCAGGGCCATGTCGTGACAGAAAGGCTAGGCAGAAGCGCCCCTGGAGTCTTCTCCAGCATCTCTGTCCCTCCCTGTGGGGCCAAGGCCACGGGAGGGAAGGGTCCATCCTGGCACTGCCTTTATTGCCCAGGCAAACACCACGCTCTCTCCCACCTCCCTGGAGCAGGCGTAGGAACTGCCTGCATTCAGGGGGGGCTCCCCTCCATTCCCGTGCTGCCAGACTGATAAGCGAGCCTGAAAAATAACAAAGTTGGGCTCTAAAACTGAACGGGGAATAAATGCCATCCCTGTGAACTGCACAGCAAGCCTGGCTCCTGTAATAGTCCCACGCAGGGGATGGGAAGGGGTGGGCTGAGGTGGGGTGGGGTGGGATGGGATGGATAAGGCTCTACTGCAGGTTTTAGTACAGGTGCTTAAGGCACTCAGTCAACAACCTGGTTCACTTGGACAAGCAGCAAATAAATAAATAGCCTGGCTTTTATGCTTTGTGAGGAAAGAAAGGGCTTTTCTAATGTTTGCATCATGCAATATTCCCATTTAAACAAAAAGCTGGGGTTCTGCTAGCCTCGCCATGCTTATATGAGGCTTGGAACAAGAGTAAAGGTGGAAACTGCTTTTTCTGTGGTAAACTCCTGGCTGTGGGGATGGGAGAGCTCATGCATCATGAGGCTAAAGGACAGACTTGAGTCACTCGTCCCTCCTGTGGGCACAGGGTTTGGCTCAGGAGAATGCAGGCACGCTAAGGCACATACAGCTCCAGTAGCCAAGCAAAGGAGGAGACACGGGCAGACAGGCTGAGATGGTGGAGGTGGCTGCTCTGCCTTGAGGCGCGGAGAGGGCCTGGCCGCCAAGGCCATTCAAAGCAGTTGCTGCTCTTTGCTGGCTGGAAGAGCTTACCTTCAAGTCTAGTTAAGTCCAAAAACCACCCAGAGAAAGAGCACCTCATCTACATCTGGTTGCTGAAAGTTCAAGGAAGTCCATGAGCCAATTAAAAAAATATCACCTGGTGCCAGGCGCTAATTCTCCTGATACAAGTCAAAGTCTTTGATTATGGAAATGCTACAAGCCATCCCGTGGCTGATCCCAAGTAAACATCCAGCCAGCACCACCGCATTTCGTGTCGGAGTAACAGTGCTGGGACACCTCAGCCACCGCCCCCAACGAGAGAGCAGCTCTCTGCTCCCTCTTCTTGCCAATGCCTTCATGGTCTGTGGCTGGAAAAGAATACTTTCCAGGCAGGACAATTCAACGAGGACACAGCACAGGCACAGACAGATGCTCACGCTGCTCGTACAGCTTTGCTCTTGAAAGCGGGACTCAAAAGCCACAAGGATGTGTTTGTATCTAGTGCATTTAAAGAGAAGCAGGTAATGTAACCTTAACCTGGAAATGCCAGTGCCCTGGTTTTGGCTGGGATAGAGTTAATTTTCTTCTTAGTAGCTGGTACAGTGCTGTGTTTTGGGTTTAGTGTGAGAATAATGTTGATAACACGCTGATGTTTTAGTTGTTGCTAAGCAGGGCTTATCCTAAGTTAAGGATTTTTCAGTTTCCCATGCTCTGCCAGTGAGGAGGTGCACAAGAAGCTGGGAGGGATCATGGCCAGGACAGCTGACCCGAACTAGCCACAGGGATATTCCATACCATAGGATGTCATGCCAAGTATATAAACTGGGGGGAGCTGGTCAGGAGGGGCAGATCACTGCTTGGGCATCGGTCAACAGGTGGTGAGCAATTGCATTGTGCATCACTTGTCTTTTCTTGGTTTTTTTATTTTATTTTATTTTGTTTTATTCCTTTTCATCAGTAGTAGTTGTAGTAGTAGTAGTAGTAGTAGTAGTAGTAGTAGTAGTAAATTTTATTTTACTTTCGTTATTAAATCAGTCTTATCTCAATCCATGAGTTTTAATTTTTTCTGATTCTCCTCCCCATCCCACTGGGTTGGGGGGGAGTGAGCATGCGGCTGCGTGGTGCCTAGTTGCTGGCTGGGTTTAAACCATGACATCCAGCACGAAAGCTGGTAAGACTTCACCAGAGCAGATATTTCTGGTAGTATTTAGGAAGAATTCCAAGAATATTTGTAAATTAAGTGCGATACATATAGGACTGGTATTCTAAATATACTTGTTTAACAAGTTAACCTATAGGAGTACACTAGGAGCAGTGGAATAAATGAGTGAACAAAACATGTCATCTGAGCGGGTAAGGGGTCCAAAAAGGAAAGGGGACATGTACATTCAAAGCCGAGCACAAATCCTTCTGTCACTGCTGGGGCCTGGGAACGCTACAGCGGTGGGAGGGGAGGGTGAAGGCATCTCGAGACCCTTCCTCCCTCTGCCCTCCTCCCCCGGCTGTGGGACAAGCTGCCCAGAGAGGCAGGATGAGGCGGGATGAGGAGGACGGGTGGCAGCCGGGACAGGCACTGCACTCGGGCTGCTGCCCGTGGAACAAGCTGAAGCCTCTGGGCCCGGGCTTGTCCGTCTCATGGCAATGAGCAACGTGAGTGCATGTGCAAATGGAGGGAAGCCCGGCGGCACGGGAGGGGGAAGGACAAGCAGGTCAGCGGTCTTCTTTCCTGTATGTGCTACGAGTCATTTCTTGGTTTCCATGGAAACCAGCTGCTGCAAAATTGATGTTATAAAAAGGACTTCCCAGATTAAAGCCAACAGATTTGCTTTGCTCTAACAAAAGTAGAGGGACGTGTCACTTCATTGCCCTGCGTGTGGTGTAAAAACAGTGTCAGAGAAGTTGCAAGTACCCCTGAGACAACCTGCCGGCAGCAAACAAACCCCAGGCAGGGGAGAGGAGGAGGAGGAGGAGGAGGAGGAAGGAGCAGGGACTTCCAGGTCCCAATAGCTCCATCCAGGTGGGTACAGCTCACGCCAGTGCAGGAGGCAGCGCTGTTGCCGTCTCTAAGGGCTGAAAGCTATAGTCTGCCCTGGAAAAGCCTGGCCAGCAGAAGCAGTGGCAATGTATGATTGCGTGGCGAGATGTCCAAGAGGCTGCAAGGACACTATGCTGCAGCACCTCGAGTGGAAGGAGAAAAGGCAGCAATGGCAGGTTAGAGACAAGCGCAGTTATTGTGAAGCTGCCTGTCCCCCTTACACGAATATTGAACTGGGGACAACTTTATTCAGTGTCTGCTTTGATACCTGATGAGGCCATCAAGCAGTCAAAAATCAGTCTTGTATGAAGATGAAGATTGGGTAGGCCAACTCTTATGTAAGTTGCTCTCAGAAATACATGTACTATTGAATAAACCAAAGTCGTGCCTCGCAGAGAAGCTCCGTAGCAGCAAAGTGAGCCAGTCTTTGATGGAATTATTGGCAGGAAAACGTGCAAAACTTAAAAAGCTTAACTCTCCCTACTTATTATGAATTACTCAATCAAGTTTCATTTGGAAAGAGTCCATGAAAATAGGCATTTAGCCTAACGAGAAATGCCACAGCCCAGGTTAGGTAGCACGCAGAGGCCTGTGGTTAATGCTCAGAACCAATGGTGTGAAGACAAGCTGTGGCCACCATGACAGCAGCGACTCACATCTTCTCTGAAAGGCAGCAGAATGGCCACATGGACTGCGCACTGCACATGTTCAACTCAATGCAGTGCTAGCACCTGCACATAATCACTTCAGTGGAAGAACAGCCTTCCCAGTGGATAATAATCAGGCAAATCAGAGAAAACATCTGGAAGCAGATGTTAGCAGGGTGGAATTCATTCTTAGCATGAGTTCTGATAAGTTTCTAGAAGTTGCTCCAACATTTTACAAAAATGTAGTCAAGAATACAGAAATGCTGAAGGCAGCCAAATCAAACATCAAATATTTTTGTTCAAGTCCTGCAAATGACAGCTGATCATAGCACTAACAAACAAGTGTTCATTATTGAAAAGTTCCCATGTTCCTCAGCGCAGTGAAAGCTAC
The DNA here is from genome assembly GCF_900496995.4 of Aquila chrysaetos chrysaetos. NCBI lineage: Eukaryota > Metazoa > Chordata > Aves > Accipitriformes > Accipitridae > Aquila > Aquila chrysaetos. Next base: position 26,550,531 of record NC_044016.1, on the reverse strand, counting down.
GTGACCTTGGAAGCTTCCCGTGAATATTTTTCCGCATCTCTGCTGTGAAATCCACTCAAAATAACTATACTGGATTACCCATGACCCCATTTCTGGAAAGACTCCGACAGCAAGGCTCTACAAAACTTGAGGATGTAAAATTAGAAATCCTGGGAGCTCAATTCATGCTCTGTTGTGGAGTGTTTCATCTCCTTAAGCAGTGTTAAAGTGCTGCTACGCAGGCCTCAGGAATATAAACACTAATTACTGTAGCCATGTAACTGAAGTCATAAAGAACTTTACAGTACAACTAATAAGCAATTAGATGCTAAATTAAGAAGTAGAACATGGTGGTCTATAGTCCGTCGAAGGAGGAACAAAGCTCCTCAGAAGACAATATGGTATTTTATGGAAGAAACAGGTAGCTCTGAAGTCTAACTTTGGCATCTGAAGATACACAGTGTGAACAGACACATGGCGCTGCCAGTGACTTGATTTTACATATATGCTTAGCCTATCAATAAAATGATTAATTAGCTGAAAAGAACAGAACGTTCACTCCATAGGTGAGGACAGCAAAAGAAGACTGCATTATATGACATATAAGGCAGTGATTAAATGTACAGGGAGGGGAGCTGTGGCTTGGGTTCTTCAGACTCAAGCTGCTGGACAGTCAGGACATGACTCAGTTGCCTACATATTGGCACCGGGTCCCTCTTGGTTTAGCCACCCAAACATAAAGTACTTTTCCAGCTGATTTAGTACTGTCATGGGAGTAACAAAACTCACACATACTTGAAAGGAACTTCTTTGACATGGACAGAATTTGCAAGATTGAGTAAGCTCTCCATCGTGTAGCCTTTCCCAGATTTCCTTCTGAACCCTCCTCCCAGCTCACGTCACAAGAGGCTCAGATGCTCTTTGGAGCCTTGCCAGGGAAGGTAGAGGCTGATGTGAGGGAATCAGCTTTCCAACCTACTACCTTTCTTCCTGGATGAGCAATTTGTATCAAAGTACTCCATCTCCTCTGAAACCCTCTCACCCACATGGGTGACATTCCTTGGGAGAACAGCTCAGTCACTCTCCTGATGAGCTTGCAAAGTGCATGGCTTCATGTTTGTCATGGTTTAACCCCAGCCAGCAACTAAGCACCACGCAGATGCTCACTCACTCCCCCCCACCCAGTGGGATGGGGGAGAGAATCAGAAAAAAAAAAGTAAAACTCATAGGTTGAGATAAGAACAGTTAATAGAATAGAAAAGAAGAAACTAATAATGATAATAATAACAATAATAAAATGACAATAATAATAATAAAAGGATTGGAATATACAAGTGATGCACAATGCAATTGCTTACCACCCGCCGACCGATGCCCAGTTAGTTCCCGAGTGGCGATCCCTCCCAGCCAACTCCCCCCAGTTTATATACTAGACATGATGTCACATGGTATGGAATACCTCTTTGGCCAGTTTGGGTCAGCTCTCCTGGTTGTGTCCCGTCCCAACTTCTTGTGCCCCTCCAGCCTTCTTGCTGGCTGGGCACAAGAAGCTGAAATATCCTTGACTTAGTCTAAACATTACTTGGCAACAACTGAAAACATCAATGTTATCAATGTTATTCTTCTCATACCAAATTCAAAACATAGCACTATACCACCTACTAGGAAGAAAATTAACTCTATCCCAGCTGCAACCAGGACAATGTTCCAGCTAGTCCAGCCATGGCTTAGCACTTAGGAGCTGCTAGGAAAAACATAGCGCCAGGGTGTTGTCTAAATGGTTAAGGCCAGAGCAGAGTCAGGACATGGGTCGCATAGTAAATAAAGGTCTTGGACAGCAATCAGGTTTTGCATCAAACCAAGTATTTAGGGAGGAAGCTTGGTCAGAAGTTAAACTGATGTTGAGAAGACAAGGCAGGAGCCTGGACAGAAGATGAGAAGGACTCAAGGAAACCCTAGAGGAAAGGCTATCTGCCTTGTAAGGACCCACTGAGTAAAGGATAGATTTGTTTTCAAAATCTTCTTTATTCTTTCTTACAATGTAGTTCAGAGAGTTGTGTTGTCAGACTTAATTGCTTTTCTATTCTAATAAAACAGCCTTGGACAGCCAGGTGAAGAAAAGTGGAGAAGAGCAGCATGAGGTCAGCACACTGGGTGACTCATCCCAGCAGAGGCAGCAACACTGGCTGCTCAGGGATGCAAGTCCTTACGTTCTTCTTTGCTGTCGAAGCCTCTAGTTGCCCCTGAGACAGTCAAACCCTCAAATGAGGATATGAACGCTCATGTCTGACTCCCAGATTGTTCAGCTGGTCTTTCTTACCTCTGTTCAGTCAAACACATCAACTTGCAAACCAATTTTCAGTCTAGAATTTGCTTGACCCACAGTCTCTATGGGAATGGAGACAGTGAGTTTCAAAATTGGTTCCCAGTGTTCCTTTCCAATAGCAGCACACAGAGTACAGGAAAATCACCCATCAGCTTTGTAAAGAGCATCTCATGCAACTTGTTAACTGAAAATTGTCTGAGACATTGACAAATCCAATTTGATCACACAGTGATAACTGAACTCTACCCTGAAGCACAATAGCAGGGCCTTCTGATAGTGTCACTGAATATTTTGTCTGTAGCTTTCTCTCGCAACACCGAGGTGTTCTTTCAGTTCACTGATGCTGCCATGCAGCTGCGGTCCTACAGCAGTAAGACTTGAGTATCCTCAGCAATGTGAGAAGAAACTGGGGGTGGCAGATATACATCCAGAATTGCTGCAGGCAAGTCAAGCAAATGACACATAAGAAATCCATGTATCCTGATGAGTGATAACACAATAGAGGCATTTTGGTTTTTTAAATCTGACTCATGCATTCACTTCCTCTGTCTGAGGGCAACATGTAGGTAAGAACAACTTCACTTCCACTAACTGGAAGAATTTTCCCCCAGATGGAACTTCTTTGGTCAGTAACTGCTGGCAAGCAGCCTGGGGAATTTTGAATATGGTTTTAGAATAGTTTCTGAAGCAGGAAGGGACCTTCAAAAAGGCAGTGAAACTGAATATTTCTGAACAGATCAACTAAGCCTGGACTAAGCGTGTTACCTTCTAACCATGGAAGATCAACGACAAGATCTGTAGGAGGGGGTCAGCACTGCTGGGTTGGAGTGAGATTGGTATGGTGGTACCAAGAAGTCTTTGTGGTGTTCAGACACTTTTGCTGACCCACTTCTGTAACTACATGTCTGATCTTTGCCTAGAGCTGCACACTTCCCTAGTATTTGTATCCTTTGGGGGACCTGGAAGGGGCAGAGAACATTGCCCAAGGGTTGCTGATGGCCCCTCCTGACCCTGGATGAATAGCTGTCCAGAACCTTCCATGGAAAACAGAGGTGAAGATATCTGCATGCCTCGGTCCTTCTTCCTGCAGGAGGCAAAGCTTCTGGGGCAAAAGAGGTCTGCCTATCAGGACCACACTGAGGAGGGAGCACGGGGCATGTATGGTCGTGAAGCTGCCAGTAGAAGGAGAGGTGATCTCTCCTGAGAGCTGAAATGGGGCAAAGACAGAGAAAGCTTTTGATCATGGAGGGGGAGGAGGAAGTTTCTTGGCTGAGAAGGTTCCTTCAAACCCTCTAGGCAGGAGCCACCAGCTCCACCTCTGACCTATCTAACCTTTATCAAATTTCCCATCTGTGGCTGTTGCTTTCAGAGCCTTTATCAAGTTTCTCTCCAACCACCCCATTTCCCACCAACTCCTTTTGAAGGAGCATTTACACACACCATGTACCAGCTCCTTCCCCTTTCCTGTCAGCTTGACACAAAGCAGCATAAAAGCAGTCTTCCACCACTGCTTTCTACAGGCTGGAATACACAAGCCATCATGGCCACCTCCTTCTCTCTGACAGGCTAGTATGCTCAAGGCTAGTGAGGGCAGGTTACCCAGAGCTCTGGAGAAATGTGGGATGGTTCCTCAGGGCTCTCGAGATGGTTGTTAAAGCCCAGAGCCAGGTGGTGGCACAAGGAAAGTCAAAAAGGATGCAGACAGCCAGTGAGGATGGGATGATGGGTTGCAAGCCAACTGGGGAAGTGTCTTGCTTCCTCGCCAAGGTTGTGCCAGGCACAGCACTCATTGGCAATTCAGAGGCTGTGGGGAAGACTGGCACTCGGCTTGTTGTCCAGGGTCCACCCTTTCGCAGGGAGACGGCTACAAATATGTTCAGCTTCCACAGTGCATGTGGTAAGGTCAGAGGTAAACGCAGCGTAGGCAGACATAGCTCTGCTAGCACAAAGGTCCCCCAGGAATAAGCAAAGCTGTAGCAAATTCTGGGCTTGGAAGGTGAAAGGGAGACCAACAAAGCAGCCAGCAGCAGCTCCCTGTGAGAGAAGGTGTCTTGCTGGCTGGGCATGAGAAGCCGAAAAATCCTTGACTTAGTCTAAACACTACTTGGCAACAATTGAAAACATCAGTGTTATCAACATTCCTCTCATACCAAACTCCAAACACAGCACTACACCAGCTACTAGAAAGAAAATTAACTCTATCCCAGCTGAAACCAGGACAGAAGGGAACACAGTTACAGCTGCTCTTCTGTGGATCTAAAAACCAAGCGAGACTTCACTTCTTGGGGCTCCTCCCGCTATCCTGCTTGGACTGCTCAGGTTCCCGCTCCATGCGGACAGCCCCAGCCAGCCTGACTCACAACAGAAGACATACAAGGTATGGTACCTGTCTCTCCAAATCACAGCTTTCTCAGAAGTTTGATTTACTCTCATCAGACATGTTAGCTGGATGTGAAAGCAGGCTGCACCGACAAGATAATATATTAGTACTAAAAATTAAATACATGAAATTTAATGTTCCCTTCACATCAGTATTTTGTGGAAGCATTCATTTGTAATGATGACCTGAAGGTGTACATATGCAAGGAGGATGCTAGAGGCAGAAAGGACTTGTGTGCTGTTTTCGTCTAGCCCACACTTCCTACACAATTTTGGACAAAATGACACCTTGGGATCCCTTCCAGCCCTATTTCTACTGAGTTTATAGTGCCATTAAATATGGTAACTTTGTTGTTATTGGGATAGAGGCCCAATAACAATTTTTTATATTTCTGGACAAGAAAACAGGTTTTATTGTTTTATTTAATGATGCTATTCTTCACTGATTACATGATGTTTTAGCACTTGTCAAAATTCAGTGTCTGTACTCTGACCCCTTTTTCCCCCCAAAATCATACTAATAACCTCAATAAATCTGAAGTTATCAAGAAGCTTTAAGGATTTGGGGAGCTTAGTGTTTTGGTGAAATATCAGTGTATGTGTGTTAAAATGGATTCTAGAAACTTTCCAGAAACTGAGCTGTATTAATTATGAAAAAATTAGGTTTAACCAGCATTTATATAAATTCATAGATTCTGGACAGTCTGTAGCTGATACACCTTTACAAATGAGCCAAAATCAGTCTCTATGTCATCTTTCGTAACTATAGATTGAAATTGTATAAGAATGTGAAATTAACTGAAAAAGCAGCACTCTTGTGGATAACAATAATATCAAAAATTACCACTTTTCTCAACTGAAGTCTGCACGATTTCGTTAATTACCTGTCTTAGCTCTGGATCTGAAATCAGTCGCTTAAAAGCCCAGTGACAGGTGACAGATTGTTCTTAGCAGACACACCCCTAGTAACTAAGGAGCTGATGGTTACTGAGTTTTAAATAAAAATCAAAATGCTTAAATTTTACTCCTCTGAGTGCACAGCAGCTCTGCTTTTTTTGGAGAAAGATCTAATAAATGAAATGGTGAGGGTGATTTGACTTAAAAATAACAGCATAGTGCCTGAAGTTCTTGTTAGGGATTGGTCTTTCACCACAATTTGCCTGAACAGAAAATTATGCCAGTTATAGATAAGATTTTAAAGAGACCTCTAATATGTGCCAAATAAATCTAAGGCTTGCCTGTAGTTAGGTTGGAAAAAAAAACCCCAAACCCAGAAATTTGAACAGCATTAGTTTTTTAATATTCATTACAAGCATTTGAAAAAGATGGGGGATTTAAGACAAACTACTGTATTGCAATGATCATCTTGATCGAGTTTAAAGTACCCTCACAGGAGGTAAAGAAATGTAAAAAGGAAACCATAAAATACGGGAACATACGTATTGCTCCCAAGCATAAGGACAAGGTGGGAATCGGGTGGAACCTACACTATTATTCAGAATTACACTATCATAAGCCCAAGTTAGCACTCTGAAGGACCGTTCATCAAAATAAGCACTCCTTTCCCTTCCTCACCTTAGAAATGGCCCCTCTCTGAAGCACCAGGTTCAGTGAAGCCTGTTGTAGAAGTTTCCTGCCAACACAGACTTCCCCAGGACTGGAAGAATAACTCACCAGCTACCTCTGGCTGGTGTTAGGCTATTTTAGCTTCAGCAGACCAGAAAAACTAATCTATTAGACATCAATTGTATCCAGCTCTCTAAGAATTTTAAACAGTTTGTAAGTGAGGTAATTAAGCACATGTTTAGCTTCTGCTCTTGTTTCTGCAGAGGTACTGAGAAGGCACAAGTCTGACATGCTGGGAAAATAAAACTATCAGCATGGGAAAATGTATGGGAAAATAAAACTACCAGCATAAATAAAGAAACCTTTCTGCATAGATCGGTAGCCACTGAATAGATGCCTATGTTCAGGAGGTCTGAAACTGAATTTAAGGAGCAGCTAGCTACCTCACTGGTGAGGATAATAGCACTGGGCCCTACACTAAGGGAGACTCCTGAAGGCTTCCCCAGTGGCACCACTGTGCGCATGGAGGTGGACGACAACTAACAGTTCCGTGCTGAGGGTGCACACAAATCCCCCCGGTCCACCCAGGAACAATTCCTCCAGCACCCCAGAGAGCTCCAGTTGCCCTACTTTTTTCCAAAACCTCAGAGCACAGCTTCTGTCCCCCACCAAATTCTGCTGGCTGTCTTGCATCAGGTGCTCTGTAGAGTTAATTCATAGATGTAAGTGACTTTAGCCCCAGCACGCAATGCTTTAGGCATGAAACTAGCATCCTCCAAAATCAAAATCTGACAGAAGGTCGTAGCCCTCGGTAGCCAGTCACCAACAGACTGACTCAGCCTTCAGGCCAGGTCACAGTGTGGCATCAGGAAAAGAGCAAAAAATACTGGATGCAAAAACACCAGCAACAAGATATTAAGTATTTTTAATCTCTGATCCTTCTCAGAAAGCAGCAGAAACCACACCAGGTGCAGAAATATTTATATGCTAAATTAACACTCTCGGTGTGCAAGACATGAACTCATTCCTGTCACAAATGAGAAAAACCTTGAATTCTTGCCAGGGAATCTGGACACCATAGCAGGACACCTGAGGTGCCTGCAAATCTGGAACAACTGTTTGGAAATAATATGTTGTGTTTGACTTTGATCTCTCAAATCTCAGCCTTGCAGACTGGCTGTTTCTTATGAGATCTTCCTGAAGCCCCTTGCCAAAGGTGCGCCATTTTGCATAGGAGATCCTGCCCTAGCATACTGAAACCAGCCTTTGTAGTATGATGAAAAAACGTACCCTGACTTCTCTGAATCTTTCCACCTATTTTGGATGGCGGCTGTCTTAGGAGTATACTGTTACTTCCAGTGGAACAAAACACCTTGCATCTGGCAGGGTACTAGCGGACAGCCGTGTCACCAGACAAGGTGGGGTGGGGATAAGTCAGTGAAACCTACTCCAGAATGTTTGGTACTTGATTACAAAATTAAAATCAAACCCCCAAACCCCTTACCCTGCCCCCAAAAAGCAAAAAAAAAAAAAAAAAAGAAAACAAATGAAGAAAGAAACCCCAAGGTGTAATGAGATCTACGTGATGCACTGTATTTTTTTTTCTAGATGATATGTGGCATCATTTCTGAACATCCTCTCCAGCTGTCTGATTTGAGTGTCTACTTTGATATGCTCTGCTCCTTGAATGTGACTCCTCTTTCCCTGTATGCTGCTAATTATACATCTACTTTAATGGCACATTGCATGCAAAACACATCATCAAAGTGGCTCCTGGCACACCACTTCTCTCCTCTCTTACCCTTCAGTTCAGTGATATCATTATATTATATCACTGTCTGTGTTAAAAGTGAACCAGTTGTCCAGACCATAGCACATTAAAGCAATAAGAGGGTTCTTTCCCTTCTCTGGGCTTCAGCCTAATCTTGGCAAAAATGCAAGAGCCACAGTGAGTAATGCAAAAAGTTAATTTAGCTAGTGTTGAATATATAGGGAAAAGTGTAAGGACAGGAGAAGCACACCATGATACTTCCACAGAACACCCTTGCAGCCTCCAGAGACTTGTGCTGAGAGAATTCTTACGCCTGAGAGGGTGCCTGAGCATTTAATAGCCTTCAATAGATTTTCTTTTTTTCCTCTATGAGTTTTCTAGTTCTGTTGTGCTGTTTAAACAGCTTATTTCTAAATAAATTTCTTACTGGCACAACCCTCTTCAGTTTGTTATGACTTCTCAGAAACCACATCGCAAAAGAAACAATTACCATACAAATATCTTATTAGTTCTAGTCTCCAGTTTTCCCTCAGGAATTAATGAAGATTAAGCCTGACACATTCATATGACAGATGTGGAACACGAAGCTCGGAGTTCATAATAACCCCCCTCCACACTTCGTGATAGAAACCTCAGGACAGCTACTGTATTTTGAAAAACTAAGATGTGAAATGGAAGGGGAAGTTTTAAAAGAAAGTGAGATAAACCTGTTAGGAATGAAACAGGCCTAAGTAAAGCAGATGTGAGGCAAGAGAAGAGTTCCCTTCCAAACTCCTGTTTCTATAACCCTATGGTTACTAGGTCATTATTATTCACATTTGTTTCAGAAATAGCATGTATCTCCTGATGTCTTCAGTTTCAGAAAACAAGTTCTACATCTTACAAAGTTGCAACTTAAAAAAATGGACCAAAAAATGGCAGAAATAAATACTACCATCATCGGCTTGAAGTGGATTACAGTGACATACAAGAAAGCTTAGTGTCTGTCAGTATTTGCCATTAAGATATTTAAGACATGCTTTATAGACAAAACAGAAGTAATTTACATTATATGAAAAAATTTGGTTAACTGAGAAAAACTCTCTTCTATTTTTAGGCAGAAGTATCCTTAAGTCCAATTGCTACTAATAAGTCAGGAAATTCTAAATGTAGCTCTACATTTAACAGTATAGCTGCAATTATAACTATTACTTTATTTACTGTGATTGTTATTTACTGTTATTGTTATGTTATTTACCATTAAGTTCTTCACTGTGAGTGTGGTGAGGCACTGGAACAGGTTGCCCAGAGAGGCTGTGGATGCATCCCTGGAAGTGTTCAAGGCCAGGTTGGATGGGGCTTTGAGCAACCTGGTCGAGTGGAAGGTGTCCCTGCCCATGGCAGGGGGGGCTGGAACTAGATGATCTTTAAGGTTCCTTCCAACCCAAACCATTCCATGATTCTGTGATTCCATGTTTTACGTAAGCCTTCTTTTTTAACATAAACCCCTCTTTCTTTTTGAATCAAGTGCCTGAATAAGATAAGCAGATTAAAAGATCTGGTAGAAGAAATACAGCCATTAGAAGCCTGCCCTTGTTTCCCTGGCTTTTAGAGGAGTATGTCGCATTAACATATCTTACGTGTTGCAGCTGAAAAGATAATTTGTACAGGGAGTTAGGCAAAGTCAACCCACCGAAACAATCAGCAAAGCCAACCCAAAATAAAACTGTCTTCCAGCTGAAATTTAATTTGCACTAGCATTAATGCTTGGGGGAAAAAAGTATTTTTATTCAATTGCACAAGTATTGTTGCTGACTGCCTTGGCAACTGCAGCCTGCACGCACTTCTTGTGACTGCCCTGTGCCTACAAGGGTGGTTACTCTCACATAACCTACTGCTGTCACGATAACCATTTACCACCACAAAACTATCAAAATATGTAACTCCTACACACTTGCATCCAGTAACATAATGTCCTCCTCCTAAAGGACAAACACCCTCATGAGAACTGAGGACATGAGTGGAATAACCATCCTCTTCCTGACTTCTGGCAATTCTAAGTGCCCCTTGCTTTCACGGCTTATGAAATGGCATGTGGTCACCACAAGCAATTGCTTGACTGCTATTTAAGTAGCTTCAGGGTGACCATGAAGACAGATAAAAAGTCCCGCTGGACATATCCAAAATTTGTCTTGAGGCATGCCTCAACTACTAGCCCAGTAACCTGACAGCCTGCTACCTGCCAAACAACATCTGCAATGGAGCAACTTCTTGAGGCACTTGATCTAAATCTGCACTGCTCTCAAAAGATCAGCGTGTTTCTCCCCTCACGATGGCCAGGCAACAGCTTTCTGTGTAGTGTTAGTTTTCAGCTGCATCAGGTGGCAGAGCTGGTGGTACCAGCGAGAAGGCAGGATCGCACAGCAAAGAGGAAGGCGTGGACCACCTCTGGTGCCAGCAGCCCACCTTGGAAGAGTTTAAGCTACGTGTGGAGCTGAAAGGCAAAGCCAAGAGTGGTTTGATACCAACAGACAGAGCAGCCCCCACTTGCCAGTAACAACTGCTATGGACAGACCAGGAGAGCCTTCACAAACTACCTGGGCACACAACCCTTAGGGAGATGCTGAATTCATCCCACTGAAGGTTAGTTATCTGAAAGTTCTATGGTAGCCATCAACCTAAAGTGGTTATCATCCATACTGCCTATTAAATGTATTTCTTAGGACAGGCTGTCACATCTTTTGCAGGTGCTTGCTTCTCCACAAGGCTACATGAACAGCTTATGGTATAGGAGTAACTTACATGACCAAGACGTGCCAAAGGTAGGAAATTCCACGTATGTGTGATGGCTTCCTCCTTCTAGGGAGTACAGCCCAAATTGTTTCATAAGTGACGAGATCCTTGTACGTAGGCTGAGACCCCTGAAGCAAGCGCTCTGTGTGATGAAGGAAATAAGGACTGGGGAAGTCAGTGAGCCAGGTTCCCGTCTGCACTGTTGTGACATGAGTGCCTGTTGTCTGCTGCCCCATGTCCGGCACAGGGTGGCCTCTTTCCCGCTGCTGGACTGACAAGAGTTTTGCCTGGCCTGGCCTTTAAACATGGAGGTGAAGGGTGATGGGACAGAACAAGGATTGTTGCCAAAGACCAACCCAAACCATTCCCAAGCTGGCAATTTCAGGATGGAGTGGACAGGCATGCAGCTTCACAGCAAAGAATGCTACACCTTATTGATCAACACTAATAAAAATAAGGACTGCATAAATATAGGAAAAGTTCAAACTGCTGAGAGCGAGTGTCAGTCAGCATGCTATGATGGATAAAATTCAGAATGCATAGGCAGCTTCCACCAAGGGTCTCCAGCTCCAGGTAATGCCGTTAAGTAAAGAAGTATCTTTCTATATCGGTCGTGTCCTTTAGGGTCAGAAAACTAAGGCAGCAATCCCAAACATATATACAAGGTGCCCGGCTTCCGGAAACGTCACAGCGTCCCTGTCAGTGGAGGAAGGCATGTAGGCCAGGGCTCTGGCCCAACCACCTTCCCTGTAGGACACACCGGCAGGGTACAATGGAAGGTACTCTGGGACATGCCTCTGCCAGGCCAGCTGTACCAAGGGTTTAATCAGAGGTCGGTCCAGCCCTCATAGCAAATCAATTTGGCAAGGCAGCAGGCACATTTCAGCAGCTCTCACGTTCGCTGTACTGTCACCCTCATAAACGTTAACAGTACCACATGCCCACACAGCCTCAACCCGCTTGATCAACTAACAGGCTAAAACCTGCATTTTAGCTAACTAGAACTAATTATCCGCATTTTTATTTGAATCCAGGATGTGAAAAAGAACATCCTACTTCCAGAGCCTTCAAAACACGTCAGGAGAAAAGCAGCAGAAGTACAAGGCTCATGCTTCAAGAGCCCTGCCCTCCTCAAGAGCCGGATGACATTGCCCCGTGCCCCCGCACACCCTGACGTCTCCTCAGGTCCCTACGGGCCACAAGGGAAAGCCAGCTGCCCGCTTCAGGCTATCCCGAAGTGTCGCGTCAGCGGCCCCTCCGCTTTTCAGCTAAGGAGGCTCCAGCTCAAGAGTCTTCGCTGGTCCCAAGCACTGTCAAGCAGCCCTCTGTCTAATTCCAACTCCACAAAGGGTAACAGTTACTAATTTTAGAGCAACTTCTAAAGCCGACGAAGCAGAACCGTGAGGTCCAGCAGTAAAGCAGATTAATAACTGAGTGCCAAAGACAGGGAAAAAAATTAGAATGTTACGTTTATTGCCAATGGGTATTTCAGTGTAATCTGTGTGATTTGGATATTTGGAAAAGGGATAAATGACATGTAGGGAAAACCACACGCTTCTCCTTAGCCTATTCTTGACTATCAGACAGAAGATGCTCTATTTGGGTACTCTGCTCTCCAGCACCTCAATTCTAAAACCCATTTCCTGTTTCAAAGCAAAAAAGACCTTTCCATTCTTCTCCTTCAAAATATGAACTTCTGCAGGCCAGGCCACCTCATCGGTAGTAAAAGCAGTGTCTGTTTTTCACCATTGTGGCCTTGTTAACCTCAGATATATTAGCATGCTCTTGGGATTTCTTACTGTATTCCTCAATGTTTGTCATTGCTTAATAAAATGCAGTTACATTTTTTTAAACCAACTAAGATAAAAACAGACATTGCAAACTTTTCCAAGGAGAGATTATGCCAATAATTTTGTTTTTCAAATACTATAGCAAATGTTCTATGTTTGCAGCAGTACATACACAATACATGTTAGCTTTGAACAGGCTTAACTACTCACAATTCAGGCACTGTGTACTGATCTTTTTAAAACGGATAGCAAACGTATTGAATCGGCATGTTCCATGAATTCAGAGCATTGCCTGTGAAGTCCACAAAGATGATAAAACAGTGATAGACTGGGACTGTTGGGAAGGATTGATAGTTGTTTCTAATCCATCAGAGATTTAAAATAGCTTATGTAAATGTATAGCAGCACTTTTCAACTAGTGATACATGAAAATTGATTATGTCTAAAAGTACATTGTTTCCAAAACCCTGAAAAGACTTAAGTAGTAACAGAAAACTCAAATTGGCTTAGATTTCAGTGTGTGAAAAAGACCATTTTATTTAGCATAGGATTAAAAAAAAAAACACATACAAAAATAATCTTTAACAAGGTCTGAAGGCATCTCATTCCTCCTAGGAAAGTAACGTGTTTTTTAAATCAAAGAGGAATACTACGCACCTCTCACCCTTGTTATACTTCATCGCTAAGATGGAAAAGGTCCTAAATTGAACCCTCCCTGTAATTCACTACTTGGCAGGTAGAGACTTGTTTTCTTGCAGCAGAATGTGCTTTTACAGTATCTTCCAGAACTGTAAAACTCTTGTCCTATGGTACTTGGCACTATTTACCTCTTCAGGTATAATTATGTATCTAAGGGATCATTTCCAGTACGCCTACCTGATTTAGCACAGGACTTACCCCTACTGAACCCACTCGTGTTTTGTCTAATTCAGTTGTGAATGTCCCACACGAGAGCATTTTCAGGAGCGCTTCTTTTGAAACAACTCTTCCTAAAAGAAGCCATTCTTCCTCCACCTCCTTTCCCCTGCCACCAGGGCGCTCTTCTCCCCTTCGCACGTCTTCTCCTCACCCCATTTTGGGCCGTGCCCCGTGGGCGCCGGCGATAACCTCTCCCCCATCCCATCCGCCGTGCCTGCGCCGCTCAGGCTACCTACACCCGCCGGAGGCTCCCATGACCTCCTTCTCCCACTAGGTGCTACTCGCTCAGCGTGTTTTCGTCTCCTGCTCCCGTTATCGCTCTCTGGGCTTTCAGTAACTCGGCTCAGACAGGCTGGGGCCGGGGCCGGGGCCGAGGCCGCCGGGCCGCGGCAGGGCCCCTCTTCGAGGGCTCCCGCTACGCCGCCGCCGAGCGCGGAGCTGCTGGAAAGCCCCGCTCAACGCCTCGTTCCGCGCCAAGGCGCGCCGCCACCCAGAAAGGAACAGGGCGGCGGACGGCGGACTCGCGCCGCTCCCCCCACGCACGAAGGATGGCCGAGGGCACGGGTGACGCGGCACAGGCCCGCGAGGCTGCCGCAGCCGCCTCTCTCACAGCGGCCAACCGGGAACCGCGGCGGCGCAGGGAGGCGGGGGCCGGCCCGCCCTGGCCCGCAGGCTGGGCCCTCAGGGCGCTGCCGACGATCACTGCCGCGGCCGCTCCGGCAGGGCCGGGCGGGCAGTGCGGAGCAGCGCGGAGCAGCGCGGGCCGGACGCCGCCGTCCCTGCGCGCCCGGCGGAGGCGCGTGCCTGGGGCGACGGGGGGCGGGGGCGGGGCGGGCCGAGCGCCAGCGCCGCGCGCCCTCCCCCTCCTCCCTCCTCCTTCCTCCCTCCCGCGCGCGCGCGCCCGCGCGCGCGCCCTGCTCCGTGACCCATTTCACTGAACAAAGGATTTTGCTGGAATCTCAGCGCTAGACCTAAAATGGCGCCGGCGCGCTCGCCCGCCCCCGCCCCCCCCGCGGGCACCATAGAGACGGGGCGGGCCGGGGCGGGTAGAGCGGCCCCTGCTCGTGCCTTCTCTACGCGGCCGTAGTCCGGCCTCGCTGGTGCGCGGCGGGGGAGGGGGCGCGGGCCGGGGAAGGCGCTGTCACGTCATGGCGGACGAGGGCGACTCTGAGCCGAGGAAGGTAATGGAGGAGGGGGGGCGGCGACGGGCCCTTCCCGCCCCGCGCGCGGCCGCAGCCCTCCCCCCTCGCCGGAGCGCTGCCCCTCCCCCCCAGCCCTGCTTGAGGGGGGCGGCTGAGGGAGCCGTGCCCGTAGGGTCCCGCCCCGGCTGGGCGGCGGGGAAGCCCCCGGAGCGGCGACCGAGAGTCGTCCCCGGGGGGTGGCGGGGCCGGGGCGGGCCTGTGGCCCGCAGAGGCCCCGGAGGCCGACGGTGCATGGAGCCTTTCACGCGTTCTACGGGTTCGCCGCCCGCCCCGCTGAAGGGCAGCCGGGCCCTGGGGGGAGGAAGAGGAGGAGGAGGAGGAGGAGGAGGAGCTGTGCCGCCGCCACGGTCCCCGTCCCACGCGCGGCAGTGCCCGCGAAAGCAGCGGGGGAGCCCAGCGCTGGGGACAGGGGAGGTTATCGCAGACCAGTTGTGAACCCCCGTGGGTTTTGCTCCAGAGGAAATAATTAGGGAACAATAGACGGAAACCGGCGGCAGAACTGAGGCTCTGTAGGGCCAGGTGGGTGGGGTGGGGGTTTGTGTTTGTTTTTCCACGGACCCTGTTACAGGGCTTTCTCTCTGTGGGTGAAACGCTGTCGTCACGCTTGAGCGATCCTAACGCGGGTAGTTAGCAATGGTTAAAGTCATAACAAGTGATTTCAAGTATAGCAACAGGTGAAACGCTATTTTAAAAGGGTGCATCATGCTGCATGGATGTAGCAGGGATACCTTCTTAGCCAACAACAGCAACATAAAGAGTGACTTCTTCCGTATGAGAGGACTTGAAATTACTTGTTAGGAAATTAGACCAACATAGACCAAATCCTTTTTGTCTCACTTGTACACAGGGATTATGTGGAAACAGCTGATGGCTGTCCCTAGGGAACATAGATAAAATTATTGGTGGGGATTTCCATACTTGCATACAAATCCAGCTGTTAGGAGATGCTTGCCATCCCTATTACCACAGTCAGACGTGTTTCACAATGCCTTGTCTCACGGAGTTGTCAGCCCTCCACAAAGAGTTGACTGTAGTACTCCATCTTCAAAATCTACTTTGTCCAACTAGAATAGCTTTACAAAAAATAAAACCATTTAAAAAAAATCTTTCAAAATTTTAGTTGATACAGTTGCACACGTGGTATTTAATGGTCTAAGGGTTTAAACACAATAGAATGAAGACGAATTCTCACACCATCCCTAACAAAAGAATTAATAGCAGAAAGATGTGCGGATGTTACTATGGTGCAGCCACCATAACCCTGACCCGTGTCATCTAGAGGCCTTTTTGTATGTAGTTTCTCACTCCTGCTTGTGGCGCGAATGTGCATGTGCAAGGATGTTTGTCAGGTGGGAAATGTGAGTTGCGTTCGTGTTAGAAGACTTGGATTTTGCAGAAGCCAGGGTAGGCATGTCTGAAATGAAAAGTGTATTTGTCAGTTCACGGTTGGGTTTATGAATGCCACATGGAATTACCATTTGAAAATTAAATAGCAAACTGATAGTTACAAGCTAGGGTAGGTTACAGATGTGAGACAAAGTATGAAATAGTTTGAATAATTTTTACCACTAGGTTCATTTAAAAACTTATGTGTTGTATATAGAAGAATTTCTGTGCACAGCTTTGCCTATATATAGGATTAGATTAAAAATTACTGGTTCATAAATGTTTTTATTCAATGTTCAGTATAAGGTTCTCTACTACATGCACATTCTCTGGTAATTTCACCTTTTTTTTAAGCACATTTGCCTTTTCAAATATTAAAATTACGTGGCGTAACTAACTGCATAATGGATTGTAATCTTACCTGTTTGTTGCGATGTACGTTGGTTTTGAACAAAGATCCTGGATTTTGAAGGTTTTCTCCCTTCTTTTGGGGGGGAAAGTAAAGGAAAAAATGAAATAGTTCTTTTATAATATTCAATAGAAAGGATGGATCAACAGGTTTGTACAAAATGATGCTGCCTAAATCAATAGTTAACTCTTCCGAAACCGTTCCTGATACAGCTATGCATGTTCACTTTTGCTCAGATATATAACCCTGCAAGCAGGAAATCTTCAGGTGGTTATTTTTGACTACTAAGGCAACAAGTCCATTTTACAATGGAGTTGGCATCATAGATCTCTACAAAAGTAATTTTTTTAATTTATGGTGTGTTTCGTTTTTGGTTTTTTGTTTTTTTTTTTCTTGCAGTCCTTCAAACTCCTAGGATTTCTTGATGTTAAAAGTGTCCCATGTGCACGAGAATCAGTGCTCTATGGCTCCCTGGGATCTTTAGTTGTGGGTCTTGGACATTTTTTAGCAACTAGTAAGTACTTATTCCGTCTTTTTTTAATATATTTATTTGCAAGGAAAAATCAATTCCTATTTGCTGTTAGGTTTTATTAATAACGGGAAGTCATCGAAGGTTTTTTCTCTAGTTTTTTTGAGGATTTTTGTTTTTCTTTCAGGTAGAGTTAGAAGATCTTGTGACTTTGCAGTTGGTGGCTTTATTTGCACAATGTTGGGATACTGGTATGTAAAACACTTCTTGAATTTTGACCTAGGTTGGCTGCTTTGTACAACATGATACTTGTGTGACCTTTCACACTGTTTTTGAAACTCCACAAAAAACTTGCCTAGCAAAACGTCCTCTTCTTTCTCCCTGAAATAGTTCTCTCTCTCTTTTTTTTTTTGTAAAAGGAAGAGAGTTCAATGAATTAGAAGTTTTATGTTAATTTTTTTTTTTTTTTAAACTTGTTATTGTTTCTGGAAGCCTAAGAGATCAAATCAGCCAGTTATTTCCATCTTTCTTAATTCTTTCTTTTTTTCTTCACATATGCATGTCATCCTTCTGTCCTAATTATAAAGGCAGCATACTAAGTGGTCATGACATTAAGATTCAAATTATAGAAATTAGCATTTTTCCATTGGACTTGTATATCCCACTCCTTAGTGGCTGCATAATGTTTGCCTTAAAGAAATAGCAGTTACCCTAGTATTTTCATTATGCATCATTTTGTAATGAATTCTACTAGCATTATTATATGTGGTTTCAACTTTTTCAACTGGCTGAATAACTCTGATTTGATACTGTCATTCATATAAAGCAGGGAATCCTGTTTTCTTTTCATCCCCTCCTCTAGGTTTTACTGCAGGTACAATTTGGCCCAACACAGGATCCGGCAAAGAATGCTTAAAGAAGGAATGAGAAACAAAATTTTATTTGAAGGCAGTTCTCTTGATCCAGAAAGAAAACAAACTGGCAATGAAAGAAGCGATTCATAGTCTGCTATAGAGGAATCTGTGGTCTAATACAGCTTTGGGAGAAGGTAGTCCGAAAATGGCAGTCTTCCCTGTAAATGTGTGAGGTGCCTAAAACTGGTAAATCGTGCTGGTTTTCCTAGCAAATCCGAGCAAGAAATTCATAGCGAATCTGTTAAGTCAGTATACAAATGTGTCTTTGTTTCATCTGTGTCAGTATGTATATGACTGTGTACACAGATAGTATTGACCTGTTCAACATCTGGGAACTGATGTGTTCTGTTACAGGGTCTCAAGAGGATTAATGACAGGTTTTGGGACTGCTTTAACTTCCATTATAAACAGAAGGGTTAATTTTAGTGAAGTTGTAATTACATCTCATTTCAATACAGGAAAATATTTTCATCAGCTGTTCTCTTGAGTAAACTTATCTTTCAGTGCTACTGTTAATTGTGCTGTTTGTAAAACAGGAACATTTAAACAGCAGGTGACCACTTTGCTTGTGCAAGGTGAGTGGTGTTGGTAGCCTTTGTAAGATTTCAGCTGCAGAATAACTTCAGGTAATTTATATACACAGTGAAGTTGAAGGATTTCATCTTTGTTCTGTCTGTGCGAAACTAAGAATAAAATCACACTTCAGAAGCAGTCTAAGCTATGTAAGTAACTAATCTTTTTACTTGATTAAAAATCTTGCTCTTCTGTTTAAGATATTTCCTTACAATTGGTGGAATAATAATTTACATTATTTGTAAGTAGCGATGGTCAGGAGTTGTGGGTTTTTTTTTTAAAGGCATGTTCTACTTGTATATTTCACTGTACATTTTCAGTTAAATATCACTATATAATTTCAAGGAAACCATCTTATTTGGAAATACAGTGTTAGGTGGTAAAAAGATGAGTGATGGCCTAATATCCCTTGCTTGCTTCTGTCTACACCAGTGACACAATGTATTTATTTTTTTCACAAAATGATTTATAGTATGTTGTGCTGTAAGCGCTTTTTGGTCTAAAGGCATTCACTGAGCAAAAATAGTCCTTTCCCCTCACCCTGTTAGTCTGAGAGAGTTTGTGATCTGTTGTTAACTCAAGTTGGTGTGGGGAGGTTTGGGAATCCAGATGTAAACAGCAGCACTGCTCTACTTATTTAATTTGGAAATATACTTGAGAGCACTAAACAAACATGCTGTTTGCACTAGGATAATTAAACTTTTACCCTCTGTGGATTAGCCTCTTACAAGAAGAAAACAAACTGTATACTCTGTTTCCTTTTTTTCCTCTATTCCTCTTGTTTCTTCTGGAGGAAACAATAAAGATAAGTTTTATGGAGGACATTAATTTCAATAGTTTTATATTAAAAGTCTCCAGAAAACTGGACTTAGTGTGATGAAAGACTTCCTGTCCTCACTGCAAAATCTAAACTCAGAAGTTAACTGGTAGCTAACTCTTAATTCAGAAGAGAAAAATGTTTCCCCTCATTCTGTGCTGGGTGAGGACGGGTGGAGGGGGAGGGAGGCTCCTTCCCTTTGGGGTAGGAGGTGTTGCCTCGTAAAGCCATTGGAGCGGCAGTGGGAAACTGAGCGAGCGGTGAACCAGGATTTACCAAGCTCCTATTTTAATGCATGGTTGAGTTCTTTCCTATCTGACCTAAGAAAAGGAACTGCAACCTAAGCAGGGGGTCTTTTGGCTGTGAGGTCATAGTTCAGCTGGGGAGTTCAGGAAACAAAAGCATGCAGATGAAAATTTACTCTTTGGCAAAGAGCAGCTGTAGAGAAAGAAGAGAATACTGTTTCATACTGATAGGAAAGAAGTTAGCATGCGCATAACGGCATCCTTCAAAATGCACAAGTACTGTGACTGATGAGAAAAAAGGAGAAGCGTCATGATACTGTGTAAATTGAAAAATCTGGGGAAAACTGCAGCATTAGATCCTCTCTGGTGTTAATTGGTGTTGGTTTAAGCCACTGCATTTAAGGATGTTGGCTCAATAGCAGCCTAACTACAGTATTAGCAATTCTGGCCAATAACCGTGAAATTCTAGATGTATCTGCATTACGTAGATAGCCAATCTACTAGTTCTGCTTCACTTTACAAAATGTAAAATGAGTATGCCAGATGTTAACAGAAAAACTGGGAAAGATGCAATATGCAGGCAGTCTCGCCAACACGTTTGAGCTTCATTATCTAGTAAAACTTGAGGTGGAATTGAGCTAACCAAAAGTCAGAGCCTTTGCTGAATGGGGCGGGGGGGGATAAGGCAAGGAAGCTGTGAGCAGGACTCAGTTGGCGTGAAAGGGGAGGGCCTGCAACAGCAGAGGGAAGAATGCTCATGGTTAAACATGCAGGGGAAAAAAGTCCGGTGTAAATACTCAAAGCACCGGCTACAGCTACTTCTGTGCCAGCTGTGGAAAGTGGATTGAACGTGACTGATGGGTTACAAACCCCTGTTGAAAGGGTGAGGGACAGGACAAAACCCAAAAATCTGGAAGCTATTAGTTGTTGTAAGTTAGGATACATTCACAAGAAAATAAAAATTACAGTAACTTAATAGAAGTAATTTTAACATTTGAAAACAATTTCCTAACTAATTTTTAAATTAGTGAGCCATATTGCTGTTAATGCTAATTTTTTTTAATCTAAGTCATTGGTGAAAACACGTAGCATGCATCTGTGTTTTATTATCGGACTTGATATCTTTAAGTATTGCTGCTAATGACAGATGTGATAGTTCTTGCTTTATCAAGGTTCAAAATATTCCTCAAGTTAAAACTTACCAGGCTGTTACTAGAAAGGAGGAGAAATCGTAATTTTGAAGATGTTTGGTTTTCATCCCTCTGAATGAGCCTTAAAAAGGAAAGAATGAAGTATAGCAACGTCAAGCTATAAAGTTGCTAAAATCCTGTTTATTTTACTGAGTTATGTTACTTGGTCACTGAACGGTGACTGACAAGCAGAATTAGTTTTTATCCCTGAAGTTAGTAAAATCCTCCCTGAAAGCAATCTAAAACACCGTGAAAATAAATAGATGGGTTTATGGCCCCACTCGCTCCTCCACACCTTACTCATCCCGCTCCCCGCAGTAGCGATACTCTTGAGAAGAGGTGTTTGCCAGCCCCCTTCGGCAGGAGTGCACACCTGGGGCTCCCAACAGCAACCAGAGCGCACCCATGGCGCAAGGGCACGTGTCCTCCAAGCCTTTCAGGAAGAAAAGTCACTGTCAAGGCAACAGGCTGAAACGTGGAATCCAAGGTTAATTGCCAGCTCTGTTATTAGAAATGTGTGTGATCAGATCGCCTCTGCACCACAGTGCCTTTCACTAAAGGAAACGTAATGCTTCAGCCATCGGCAGTTGCGACTGGCTCAAAACCCAAGAACTTTTTTGAAGTTGACAGCAAAGGCAATTTACAACTGTCATCCCAAACTCGTCATTTATGTCTTTACCCAAGCAGAGATTTTTGGGAGATGCTGGCTCTTGCTGCATTTTGTAGGCTTCCAGGCTATTCTGTGTGTGTCACCGCCCACCCCAAGTCCTCAAATGCTGCAAAGGAAGGGTCATCTCCTGTCATTAACAAATGAGTCTGGCTTGTGGTAGGATGATTTTTTTAGGCTGGGGGGGAATTACATTTGTTTTTTCTGGTGTAAGCAACCCAGGTAACAATGAAGTACTGCGTGAACTCAGTTGTAATGAGCTCCCAAGTGAAAGATTTTCCCCAGCTTAGGAGGCTAATTCCCATACTTCTCTCATTCCTATCCAGGCGTTTAGCTCAGGAGCTCAGGGGTTACCAGTGAAAGTTGTTTGTTTGCTCCATTTAAAGTTTGAAACAAATACGTTGTTATTGCCTTGGAAAACTGATCAAAACAAAGGTTTTACAGCATGTTCAGATGATAAGTACATGATCCTTGGATGATTTTTTTAAATTTTTTTTTTTTTAAGAACTGAGAATTAAATGTCAGGAGTGGAGCTGAGCTTTAGTTAATGTGACTCAAGGCCTTGGAACATATATCCTTCTTAGGCTTAAAATGAAAGTATTACACTAAGCAAGTATGGCTGCTAAACCTTCAAATGGAGGCGGGGGAGGAGGCTGATGAAGAGAAGTTAGAGCCTTGGGCGATTTGAAGATGCAGACTTTTATTCACAGCTAGCAGCACCCTGACTAAGACTGTTCATAGGCCCCCACGTTTTCATGTGCTCTCTATTTTTTTTCTGCATGGGCTCATAGTTTGCCTGAAAGCCATCCAGCAGTGGGTCTGCCTGTTCCTGTGGGAATAGGTCACAGCATCCCTGTATCTGCTTGTTTTAAAGATTAAGAGCAGTTCGTTCTGAGGAGGTTATTTTAATCCTTCCAGCTTCTGTCATGTCATGAGCAAGACTGCATCAGAGCCATCAAGTTTCCTGAACATGCCAGGAGTCCACTGGCAGTACCTATAACGTACCATGGGAGCAGAGAATTACCACTGCAGGGCTCTTTCTCTTTAGACTGGCCAGAGCTCCAAAAACACCCAGCCTGTGTATTGTGGTGATCTGTTTAACAGAACCAAAGATTCCCCCTCTCTTGTCTTCAAGCACTGGAGAGAAGGAAACACATGCTTTGCTTGTTTTTTAAAATCCTTGTTATTTTGTCAAATGCTGTAACAAAAAGCAGCAGGTGTGTTCTCAGCCAACATGGCTTCTCTCTCTGGACAACAGATCCTCATCTCTCCTATTGATGGCAAATGGCTTGTGATCAACTGCAGTGATTATGGTGTGCATTTATCCATGAGACGTCTTGACCTTCAAGCCTGCATATACGTGCGTGACAGTTTTTTGGAGTTCACCTGCAAGCTTTGCAACTCTGGCTGATATTCATGCTTTCCATCATCCAGGTCAAGAGTTCTTACCATCTTTACCTTTGCCAGGTGGCCAAACCCAGTGAGAAAGATCCTTCTCCACCACCTCGTCACTGACACTTCACAGGTGCTGCAGAAACGGGATGAAAGATCCACCCAGCCAATTTTCCCATGGCTCCTTCTTCTGAGCAAATTCTCAGTCAGGGTGCCCACAATCCCTGCCAACAGAACATTTAGGATATGTTAACTTAAGTGATTAAAGGGAAGCTAACATCCCCTTCCCTGTCAGGAAACATTCAGGCTCTAGCTGAGATAGTAGCAACATCACTGAAGATGAAAAGCCAGTAACTGATTTATTATTGGGCAGATACATTATCACAAATGGCTGTTGCAGGAGTCATCCATAGAGCAAAGAGAGAGCAAAAAAACTTCCAACAGCCTGTTCCTCAAAATAGAGGGGATGATACTCTGTTCAGGCCCCCCAAAGAAATCTGGAATTACCAGTGATTATCACATGCTGTGCTTAAAATGCTTTCATCCAACATTTGAAGCCCTTGAGGGTCACCCTGAGGCAGCATTGGGAGGCTGTGACAGAACTTGTTTGACTCTGTTTCTTAGCTCTGATAGTATCCAACTGCCATGTTCTTCAGTAACTGCCTACTCGGAGTCCCAGATAGATAAAAAGAGCTCAGCCCTTTCTTTCTAAACCTCACAAAGTCCCCTTGAACCACTACCTTAGAGGGCTTCTTACCTCCACCAACAAGCACAACGGTCTTCTCCATCCCAAAAGCTAGTCACCATTCATTTCTACTCGCCATTTTCTGTGTCACCATTCACCCCTCTATCAAGGACACCACACCTCAGTTTGTATGCCTCTGTCACCCACCTATGCACTCCCAAGACCATCTGAGATGCATCTGGAGAGCATCTAAGTGGGTCACAGAGTGACCACCTACCACAGGGCTGGCCAGCTGCTCCTTCGGAATAACATTCAGTTCAAGCAGAGTGAAGGATGCCCACGCGTAGGCGGACACAGGCCTGCAGCCATGCTCCCCGCACTTCAGGAATGGTCTGAGAACCGCAGGGCTGTGAGACACCACAACCACAGCCCTGTATTAAATTGCATAACCCTGGTATGGCAGCAAACCTGACAAAATTCAGAGTTCAGTTACTGATATATCAGCAACACTGTTCATCTACTGGTGACCTCCAGTGGGTTCCACACTAATTGGAATGCTTAAGATACAGCCACCATTCAAGGAGGAGCCCATGCACTCCCTCCCTTCCCCCACCAGCCTTTTGGTTGCTTTCAGCAGTGTAATATTCACTGGTTGGTTCTGGAACTAGAGAAGGATACTTACACTTGGTACTTGCTGGATTAATACACCTTACAAGGGAGTAAGTATCTATAAAAGCAAGATCATTCCTGAAAACTTATCTTTGTTTTCTGTGCTAGGATCTGCTGAAGGAAACTGTTGGAGTCTCTCGTTTCCCTTCCGCGGGTGTTTCCTTAAAGGAAAAAAATAAAAAAAGGACTGGCCAGCTGCCAAACTGTGGAGGCACATAAATATCCCGGGGCTGTGCCAACACGGCTGCCGAAGCAGTAGCAGCAGCCCCCTCCTGAGAATGTCTGGGATTCACCAGGGAGATGGTTTTTTGGAAGTATCTCCCAGCCTCCACCTTCTTTTCCACCGCTGAGCAGAGTGCGGAGTTTCCTCAACGCTGAGCAGGGCTGGGCTCAGCATGCTGCCCTGCGGACCGGAGCACTGGATCACAGCGATTCTTTCCACCTCCTCCTTTCTTTCAGAGAAAGCAGCTCCTACCGCAGCCATGTATGGGAGCCAGCCGGTCAGCTCGAGCACCGGCAGCCAGCGTGGTGCTTAGCAGCCCCTGCTCCACACAGGAGATAGATGATACTTGTCTTTCTTTGTAAAAAAGGGGCAGGCAAGTTCATACAAAAGGTGCAACTGAAGGAATGTCCTAGTTTCTGGAAAGCAAATGCATTTTGTGACACTTAAGTCTTGCGTTCTCTGATAATGTAAGTAAGTACTGAAATGGTTCTTACTGTGCTATCACAGCCCCTTTCTCCAAGGTGTCTCAGAGCAAACAGGGAGAATAGACAAGATATTTAATTTGTACAAGTACTTTACATCTAATGTTTCTTTTTGAGGTGCTTGGCTTACTATTTAACAATTTAATAAATTAGATTTTTTTAAAAATAATACTTATTATTACAGGGTAGCTGCTTGCATAATAGAGTGTACGCTAGAGGCTGGGAAGCAGCTAGCTGAATAGCCGCCCTGCTGAAAAGGATAGGACTTACAGTGGACGCCAAGTTGAACGTGGGCCAAGAGAGTGTTCTCACTGCAAGTAAGGCAAACCACAGTCTGGGCTCCATCAGGAAGTACGTGGCCAACAAATCGAGGGATGCGCTTATCCCCTGGTACGTGACACTGCTGAGGCAGTGCGTACGATATTGCTGTCCAGCTTTGGGCCTCGGTCAACAAGGCTGTCAAAAAAAAAAGGTAGAGGCTCCAGCGAAGGGCTCCTAAGGTGTTCAGGGAGCTCAAGCACATGCCCTCTGGAAAAACGGTGGAAGGAGTTGAACTTGGTCTGAGGAGGAGCAGGCTGTGCAGTGACCTCATAACCGCCTAATACTGTCTGCAGGACAGTTACAAAGATGGAGCCAAACGCCTCCTGATAGTTGCAGATTATGTGGCAGGAGCCGCAAACTCTAGCTTGGGAGCTTCAGGCCGAGCAGCAGGACAAACTGTTGTGATGCAAGGGCAGTGCAGCACTGGAATAGGTGTCCCAGAGAGGTCGTGTAGTTTCCACCCTGGCAGGTTTTCAAGCATCCGCTAAACAAAGCCCCAGCTGACCTGAGTACTAGTGCCAGCCCTGCCGCAAGTGGGAGGATGGACTACATCTCCAGAGGGCCTTGCAAACAACGTTTCTGTGATTCTGTGACCTACTGAGAGGCAGAGACTCTGCAAAACTCAAGGCAGAAAAAGCCCAGTGCAGTGGACCACCCACACAGTAACATCCCGTTTTGCTTTCAGGAATTCATTCCTTCTGATGCAGTGCTCCCAGGCTGGGCTGGAGGCCCCACAGGTGCTCTGACAGCAGCAGGGAGCATGAAGCAGAGAAGACAAAGTGTGCACAGTGTGGAGGTGCCAGTCTTTGGGTACGTAGCTCTGCTGCTCACAACCTGCATGCGACGCTGCATGTGGATTCTGCTAGCTCAACTATTTCCGACTCTTGTTTCTCAGCATGATGTAAGCAAACCCAAGTGTCATTTCTTTCAGAAAAAATATTACAGTAAATCACTCCAACAAGGCTTACTCATTTCCTCTCCCCCATCTCTTACTACCTTCTTACCAGAGAGACAAAAGTCCTTTTATAATACAAGGGCTTATCTCACCTGCTTCCTCAACAGCCCCACAGAGCTGAAAGTTCACCAGAGATGAAAGAAGAACTGCACCTTTCCTGCATCTCTCACCTTGTAAACAATTGCTGGTATTTTAAGCTTGCCTTTATATCCAGGGTCATCTTCAGTACTATTCTGGACCTTTTTATTTTACAACTCTCTTGGGCATCAGCACCATTTCAGAACTCGTGCTCCATCAGTGCTCCCCACCAGCACAGACCTCCCCACATCTAAGGCAAACCAGTTTTTGTTAGAAGCTGGTGGAAAACCACCAGAGCACAGAGTGGCAGAAAGTTAACATAGGCTGATGTGACATAAACAAGGGCCACACTCAGACCAGAAGACACATACTTGCTTTTTTATGCCACATTAGTTATCAGAGGTGTCCTAGTAAGCAGCCGTCTGATCCTAGCTAAGGGAGAATTAATGCTGAGAAAAACAAGTGCCCTTTCACTTCTTGTGTGCTAACCAGGCAGCAGATCCCCGAATCATTATTTAGTGTAAATTGCAGCTGTCCGTGACTACCAAGTGGTAAAATTTTTCTGAGCATGAAAAAGTTTGAGGGGAAAATTGGCTAGGCTGTCTTACCGATAGTTTCTATTTCAGTAACTTTTAGGACCAAAATTAATCTGCAGATCAAAGATTGTCTACTAAACCAGAAAAGAGAACAAAGAACGTGCCCTAAAGTAACACTTGTATATCGTCACCCTCATGAGTAATTATATTACGAGTTTTTTACATTTGCCTTCATTTTTTCTCTTTTGATGTTGACTGCGTTAAGCATTTAGCATCTTTTTTTAAGCTACAGCTGAGTTTATGTAGCAATTGATTCATTGCTGAATCTTCCTGCCACTCCCAGTGCTGGCAGAAAGACAAACTAAGGCAAGAGTCACAACCAGATTAATTACTGGCCAAGTCCTGATTTCAGCCAATTCCCTGCAATGGCTAGCTTTAGAAAGGCCTGCTGCACTGGAGGAGACAGCTTGTGCCTCGGTCACCGGGCAAAGGGAGAAAAGCTGCGCCAAACTAATCGCTAATCTGCTATTAAAATAACGAGAAGCCCCCTCCACCTACGCGGGGTGGCTTTGTCTAGGAGAGGTGAACTGCGCGTGACAGAGGCAACTCCTCTCACTTCACCACAGCCGGTTGGTTTGTTAGCACCAGAGTTACAAAGCTGCCCTACTGAATTTCCGCTTTCCTCTCAGCAGTTTTTTCTGACATCCTGGAGCTCTCCCCATCCTCCACAGCGCTTCAGGCTGAGACAGCTCCCGCCGTACTTACTCCTACCTTACTAGTTCACAACTACGGTATATGCACACTTCTTTGCTTGGGAGAGTCCAACCCCTGGCCGTTGAACATCTGCAGGAGTATTAAAGTACCTCACACATCTCTAATTCGGTTTGATTTCTTGTGGCTTAGTCTGAGCTTGTGCTTTAGAAAGCACTGGCCCGGTTTTCCAAAGGGTCATGAACTGGGAAACCTCCAAATCTTAAAAGATGACATCATCACCTATTTCTGTTAAAAACATTGGTCAAGAGCATTGTAAGAGATTAAAAAAAAAACCAAACCAGTGGCTTACACCATGAAGATGACATTTTTTTTTTATGCAAGTGGCATGGACTGCACGTGGCATTGTTAGAACACTGGTTTAATTCATTCCGCTATCAGAAAAATCAGGCAGAATTTCTAAAAATGTCTTTGCTGATCAAGAATTATTCTGCAGTAGGCACTGAAAGGAACCCGTGTTCAGGTGCTGCTTGCACCAAGCTCCTACACGCACGCAACAGCATTGCTGAGGACTCCCCATGCAGTGCAGAAGCAGTGCAGCACGCTAGAGGGACCAGCTCATGACAGCAGAACTGGGGTTTGGCGACAGGGATCACGCACAGCACCCCAGAACAAAAGCCAGGCCCTGATGTCCCACAGGTAGCAGTCCATTTACCCTCAGAGCGCCCAGGACACAGCCGCTTGCCAATACCACGGTGCCTCAGGGAAACACCTCCATTTACACTGTGCTTATCCTAGCGACTGTTACTAGCAAAGGCAGAAATACAACTGGAGTCTTTTTTTAAGTGGGAACTTCCTCTCGAGATACCCACCACAGACCTGCCTCCAGCCTGCAGCTAAGCACACATGGCCCCATCACACGATGCGGGGTGGCTACAACCTGTTTTAAGATGAGACATGTCAGCAGCTTCAGCAGACAGGGCTGCAAGGAGGGTACCACCAGCAGCAGCATTGCTGCTACTGCTGCTAATAGCTGCACAGACAGCATACGCCACGTTCCTGCTGCTACCGAACCAGGTCCAAGGCTCTCCAGGTTTGGACTCCATTAAAAAAAAAACAAAAAACAAAAAACCCAAAAAAACCTCAATTAGAAAAAAGCAAACCCAGTTTGTACTCTATTAGAAGAAAACTGAACACACAAGAACTCCAAACCCCTGTTGTACATCACTAGCATGTGTACCACCACTGCCAGCAGCACGGCTGCTCTAGTACAGGAACTTCTCATGTAAACAAGTCCTTGTAAGCTGTGAGAAGTTACTCAACCTGGCAGATGGCTCAGCCCTCTCCTTTTGGTAACATACAGCTGGGCTTTCCTCACCTTTCTGTAGCCATCAGCTAAGTTTTGTATTGCCTTTGTTAAACACAAACTGCAGATTTAAGTGTTTGGGTTTCTTTTTAAATATTGGTGATTTTCCAGGTAGCTTTTCTATACAAGCCATTTTCACATGGCAAAATAAATCCCTTCTCTAGGAATAATCAGAGCCAAGATAAATCGAGGGAGTGTCTCTCCTTTGTGGGTGGACCCAGGCTGGAGGAAGACACAACCACACGCACATGCTGCTCTCTGCTCTGCTGCAGTAACAAGCAGGGCTGTACTTGGACTTTTCTGT
The DNA here is from genome assembly GCF_900496995.4 of Aquila chrysaetos chrysaetos. Lineage (NCBI taxonomy): Eukaryota > Metazoa > Chordata > Aves > Accipitriformes > Accipitridae > Aquila > Aquila chrysaetos. Next base: position 26,521,436 of record NC_044016.1, on the reverse strand, counting down.
CCCCTCTCTGAGGTACGTGCGCCTGCCTCAGCGGTGCTTATGTTGAAGCTTTTTCGAATTCTGTACCTCAGAACGCAGGCACACCTGTACCTGAACTTACCAAAACAGCTTTTTTTCATACAAGTATTTTTAGGAGAAACGGATACTCCTCTTTCAAGTGTAAGACAGTTGAAGCACTTCCTCTCGTGCTTTTTTTTTTTTAAACACCATACATTGCAGAATTGAAAACAAAACATCCCAGACTTTCGAATTAAAATACAAGCTTTACAACCACATAGTAAGTGTAGGCTCTTATATTTCAGTTTAAGACTATATCATTTTATAGAGTACCAAAATAAGCAAAGGATCAGCACTCCATACAAAGTGTTAGTTCTTGTGAGGAGGGTAGAAGGGAGATGGACTTTAATTACACTAAACTTTTTTTGCAAGTCTAAAGAAAATTCCATTTCAGCAAAACAGATTTGGGTTTAGATTCCCCACACTTCTAGGTCATTAAATAGTGTTTCTTTAAAAACAATTTACATTTTTCTCATTCAAAGTAAAGGGATGATTTAAGGGAGTATTAACAAGGAGGGTGGTGCTGTTCATGTTTAATGTCAATATGCAGTGTCATCTGCTAGGAAGGCTAGAAGAGCAACACAACTTTACTTCTGAAGACTATTAGAAATGGGCTAACGTTTGAGAAAAGTTTAAAGCACACTACACCGGCTCGAGGTCTAGTTTGCTGCTGGTAAGCCTCTGCTAGTCTGTACACTGCCATGAGGAACGAACTCAGCAGGCAAATCCCAACGCCCAGATGCTGGCAGCAACATGTGTTTTCACACATGTACCCCCAAGTCCCACTTAGGACAGTTCTGTCTCTCCCCTGTCTTAACGGCATTAAAATGCAAGGAAATTAGCAGCTAACATCGCCACTACAATTTTACAAAAGCATTAAGTCTGAACAAAATAGCAGTTAAAACAAATTGAAGCTCTCTGTTCAACTCCAGGATTCATTCTCCATGACAACCCTCCTTCTGTCCTACCCCCTGTCCAGTTTATTCCCCCACTCCTTTCCTAATGTCTATTTTACAATAAATAGGTTAAGTGGATTTACATGATGCAAACGCAACTCAAAAGACTTTTGCCCTATACATATAACCATGTTAAGCTGTGAGATTATACACGTGATATATCTCTAACAGAGCAACCACCAGTTTAGATTTTTCCAAGAAACACAAGTATTTCAGCATGTACACAGTAATGACTTTAAAACTGTCCAACATCATTGCTTTCATACATTCTCTTCCTCTTTATAGTCTTAAAGGGATTTTAGACCTTGATGGCAACAATCCCAAAACAAGAGTAAAATGAATTTATTTTATTGCAAACAAACGTCTAGAGTTAAATTTCTCCACCCACTTTCTTTAAAGAGAAAAGGAATCAGCAGGCTAAGGAGATACACCCATTTGAGAATTGACATGATTAAAAATTAGCTATAAAATGGGTGACTCACAGTTTCATTAGCTTACAAAATGGTGGAGTAACTACTACAAGCACACTAGGTATACAGTATTTTGTGGGGAAAGAGTTATACAGACACACAGCTAACTTCATATAGATCCCATTAGACAACTGGATTTACAACAAGTTTTGTTTAATAAGAAATGGGCAAAGCCAGCTTCTTTTCAGAATCAAAATGCAGAACAAATGGAAAAGAAATTATGGTGTTGTACCTTCACAAGTTTGAGCCTCCACAAATAATGCAACCAAGTTTTACAACTTTAAGAGCTTCTACATACACTCCACCTTCACTATTTACCCCCAGGTTTCCTCTTTGCCCCCAGCATCTCATTGAGTTCCAAATGTTACAAAAAAGTCCTAGTTATTGCCAGAAACTTTTACCTCCCCCTCCTCCCCTCCCCACCCAGAAGCTTCATAGAGAGGATGGAGTGTAATATGGAGCTTTACATAATCTCATGGTATTCATGAGGGCTACTAAGAAGCCTCTGTACGAATCTGGTTGCTAACATTTCTATCATATTGTGACATGACTCACGACTGTTTCTTAGAAATTGGGGGATGGGGAAAAAGGAGAAAATTCTTTAATAAAAAGACACCAGGTACAAAGCAACGTTTTACTTTTGTTGTGGTAAAAAAAAAGTCACATTTTACAGATAAAATGTAGAACCCTGAAATACTGACACATTCTCTTATCGTGCACAATGCTGAGGTTCTCTTACGAATCACTTTAAAACTGCAATTAAAAATGTACAAAAAAAGAAAAGAAAAAAAATCAACCCACAAAGCTTCTAAAAAAGGAACCCGCAGGCACTTCCTCTTGTGGAATGTTTAAAAAGTTAGCCTACTAAAGAAAACAGTCGACTTCTTGTGAAGGTTTTGGAGAAATATGTATCAGTTCATTTATTTGGGTATTCAATAATATCCTTGGTGATAATGCTGACTCCATGGCTTCTGACCCCAGAATTGCTGCAATAAATGGATAAATAGTTAATTTTAACCTGTAATCACATAATGGTTACATTTCTTACAGGAAAAAAAAAGTGTTTAACAAACGTCTAGTTCTGGAACTTGAGAAGATTAAAGCCCTCTCAAATAGCAGCAAGTTCCTAAACAACTGAAGGCAGTTAAAAGAGTTCACTTCACAGTAGTAATGTGAAGCCAAATACTACATGCCATTAAGACGGGTAAGCCATAGCTGATATTTGATATATCAAGACCATCAAGCCAGATTAAGTTTTGCTCAGAAAACTATTTATAGTGATATTACCCAGCATTAAAAGATTCTGCTATCCAGTTTTGATTACACATCTAATTATTTCAGACAGCATTTTCAAACCCTCCAGTTAACAATCAGTTAAAAGGTAAAGTTATGACTACTTACACCCTGCTGCCACTGGTTGTAGCCCTGAGATTGGTTTTTGTAGCCACGATTATTTCCCCTTCCTCTGAAGTTCTGCAAGAGGACAACAGTTTTTAACTACTTCATCTATATAGATTTTTTAGAAGTGTACTAATACCAATCTTTCTATTACAACCAAACCATCACAGACCATATGGAATCTTTCAAATACAAGGTATCAGGCCGAGGTTAAAAAAAACCCAAACACCACCACCCCCCCCCGCCGCAAAAACAAACAAACAACAACAAAAAACAAAAACAAAAACCCACAAAAAAAAAAAAACCAAAAAACCACACCACAAAAACCTGAAAAACACTAGAATACCAAAAGCCTCTCCCCCTCCTCCAAGCAACTGATTCTTAAACATGGAGCAAGAACCCCAGAATTAATAAGCCAGCTCAAACTGTTGTTGCCAGTGGTCTGAAAAGCTGGCTAATCCAGTTTTGACTCACCCTATTTCCAGCTGCTGAACTGCACCAGGACAACTAAAAATACAAGAGCTTGCCTATTTTTAGTTAGGAAAGGCTGTAGTTGCTACAAGGATGTGTTATCTGATCAGACAAAAGGATATGGGTCATACAACTGAAAACGGAAGAGCTAGTCCACAAAACTTCAAGTACAAGTTACGGTACAAAAAAAGGGACATTGATACTAGTAGATAAAATAGTGCGTTTCCCCTGTTTGTCAGTATTAGACAAACCTGAGCCATGTTTACTAGCATGGGCTCCATCTGCTGGCTCTTCAGTAATCAAAATTATGTTTTCAAATACTTCCACTGATATTCCAGCAGTTAAGACCATGCCTAGTATGTCTTTACTAGTTATGTTTGATACCAGACACCAAAACAAAGACTCTCTCCAGAGCTATTTCCAGCAAGTTCTCTAAGTGCTTGATAAAGATACATCTTGACCTTAAGGCCAAACAACAGTTACTACTGTTTGGAGAAAAAAATTAGAAAAAAAAGAAGAGAGAGAGAAAAATCAAACATCAAACACAAGCCTTCACACACATGGCCTAAAAATCTTCATCTTTAACAGGACAGAGGTACAGTCTTAACACGGAACCTCCACATCAGCATCAGAACTTCTTGGGCACACACACCGAACTAGAAAGCTAGGCCTTTTAGTGTGGGATTAGTGTAGTACCACAACCAAGCTGGTGGCTATTCACAGCCACCAAACCTTTCAAACATCATCATCCAAATTACTGTAGTTCAACTAATAAATCCCCCCAAAGCATCACCTGGTTGTAGTTTCCCCTGTTGGGCATTCCACCTCTGTTATAGTTGCCTCTGTTTGAGTAGCCACCTCTGCTTGGAAAAACAGGGCCACGAGGATATGGGTAGCCAATTGCACCGCTGCTGCCACCGCCGCCACCACCACCGCCACCACCTCGCTGAGGCATGTTGCCTCCCCTTCTGTTGTATCCACCGCGATTGCCAGGGACTGCAGGGAGAGAGTTACTTCAATCAAGTAATTGTTAGGTCTCTTTAAGTATTTCTTACATGAAGATTATTGTTCAAAATAATGATGGTACAGAAATAAAACATCCAAATTCAGTACAAAAATTTCAATGCAAAGATTAAGTCATCTGGTCATAATGAAAACTGGTAATTTAACCATGTACTAGCCCCCAGTACAGTCTGGCACATAAGCGAACACCAAACCTAACATAAAAACTCAAAGCTGTGCCTCAAACCACATGGACAGTGTAATCCAGGATTTTGACAATCCTCACTTTTAAAACTGGACAACTAACTTTGCACCAATACTTTAAACTTACTGAAGTTGAAATCAAGGGTCCCACTAAGCAATAATTGCAATGCAAGTACTACAACCTTTCTTCCCCCCAGCAGCAGCAACCTCCAAAATTTACAGGCTTATTTCTTGGCTCACCTCCCCCTCTGAAGTTGCCACGCATGTTGAATCCTCCACGTCCTCTCTGACCCCTATTAAATTGATTTTTATTGCTCTTCTTGTTCTTCTTTGAGCCAGTGTTCTGTTTCTTTTCTGGCGGAAGAGACTTCTTACTTTCTTCTTTATATTGTTCCAAAAGCTTCTGAGCTTCTTCTTTTTGCAACTCTACATAGATTATTTCATCAAAACATTCTGCTACCTCTGGCAGTGTGAAGTTCCCTATAATTGCAAAAACACTGAGTATTCAGCATCTACATTCAGCTACAACCAAAGCCATAACTTAACCACCTTTCTCCCATTCTTCCTCCCACCCCCCTGCATTCCCTCAGCATAGGGACAAAATTACGTAATCTGAACATTTAAAAAATGTAACAGTGACAAAAGAAATAAACAGGTCTTCATGGAGTTGCCAGTACTGTTCCAAACCTTGAAAACATTCTGCCTATATCTTTTTTTTCTTTTATAAGCCTCCACTCAGAACACCAGTTTCTGCCAAATATGTCACTTATATAGGGCACTTTATGCCAAGACAGCTTTGTGCATCTGCATGAAGCATATCAGCATAACTGAGTAGTGTTAAGGACTGCAGCAGAGGGAACACAATATAGTGTTGTCCTACAAGTTACAATAGTCTTCCAGTTTTGTTTAAGTACAACTGTTTAAGATAAAGTGATTTTTTAGACTTCACGTTTACTTAATCCTTTAAACAGATACTCAGCATCCTAAAACACAGTATAGGATTATGTTCCATGCCTTTCATTTTGAGAACTGCATGCTCTGGAAGATCTTTTCCCTCCACCTCTGCCTTCTTTTGTGTTCTTTGCTTGTAGTCTTCATCTTTTGGGCAAACAACAACTGCTTTGCGCTGGAAGCCTGCAAACAGGCACATTTTTCTCCTCTGCGCAGCTGCAGACACATTTGTCTGAAAAAAATGCAGTAACTTACTACACGTAGCTGTCATTGTAAGAGTTAAGGAAGTCAACTTATGGTGTATAGACTTCACCTCTACAAGAGCTTGCAATGAAGTTTACAAATAACTGGACATAAAGATGCTGCATAATGCAAAGTTACGAGCTCATATCCACGTGTTAAAACACTATTCCTCCCACATCCCATAAATCCAGAGAAGTTCAGACAAGCATTTGTAGTAATATCTCAACTTTGCGTCCCCTGAACGAGTAGTAAGTGAAACAACTGCTATTACAATGTAACTTTAATCCCATTTAATTACTGCACTACAGCCTATAACAAAACTTCCTTAACCCTTTTTCACTGAAGCTTCTACCTGATCCAAAATGAAATTCCGCTTCTTACGAGCTGCGATCTCAATGAACTTCCCCAGACACTGTGGAGCTCTCTGCAACAGTGTGTTAAGTTTTCCAGTGTCCGCCATCTGCCGCTTAAAACCTGCAACCTACAGAGAGATTTCCCAGAGTTTAAGTAGCCCTGATACACATGGCTGACATTTTTCTTTGCTAAATGCTTTTCACCTCGCTTCAAGGATTGTTCAAGGCCACAGCTACAAACTCATAATTGAAATTGCCAAAGCCTCCATAAGACATAGAGATTTATAAACAAAGACACTAGGTGAATCAATACAGCTGAATCTAAGGTATACTCATTACATTACTAATTCAAAGCTAAGCATTCTATTCTGAGGACACCGATATAAAGAGAACTAAGAAATAGTCAACTGTTGACTATTTAAGTATGTAGTACCACAAAAAACTTCTGAATCCTGCTGTGCCATGTATGAGTTAGCAGCTCAGCAAGACAACAAAACTTTAATGGTCACTAGCTAACCAGCAGCTGGTTTCTCAGATTTCTTTGATACAAAACAAGCCCATGACAGCCAAAGACCTTGGATTTACAGCAAGTCTTGAACATACCAAGAAATACCACTTACCATCATTTTGTCCATAATAGTGTTTGTCCCAAGAATGTTGTATTTCCCAGGATTTGCTGCTGCATGTTTGGTAACCCAGGTAGTCTTGCCAGCTCCAGGCAAGCCAATCATCATCACCACCTGTGACAACAGGTTCTGTATTTTAGATACTAGTTCAAAGATTTTCTTTAATATGCAACTTAGACCAGCAAGCCTAATGGAAACTGGGGGGGGGGGGGGGGGGGGGGCGGCGGCGGCACATGATGAAGAGTCACCAGATACCAAGTATTAAAGCTCCCAAACAAAAAGGTCAGAGTGTTGTACAACAGTCTGCTTAAACTCCACCACTTCTGTTCATCTCTCTCAACAACCTTGAGATTATCAACAAGAAACTTACCTCACAATCTTTCTTTTGCTCAGGTCCCTTTGGTCCTCGGACCCTATCCTCCAGGGGGACCTTCTGGATGAAGGTATACTCTTCAGGTACAGGAAAGTAAGGTTCCTCCTTCTGACCAAAGTTGAACTCAACTGCACAGTTATGGCAGAGAACATGTGGGAAGAGTGGCCGCCCATCAAGAACTTCCTTACTTATTTTGAATGCAACACCAAGCTCTTGTCCGTTCTTGGAATATGAGAGTTCCACTTCATCACCATCAAAATTCTGGTTTTCAAGACAAAGCATTAGTTTGGATAAAATAACTCACCTCGCACTATAAAGTCATGTTAGACATTTCACTATATTGGCTATATTCACTCAACTTCTGCAACACTGTTTTATTATAAAGGATCTACTTAAAAGTTTTCTCCTAAAATGAGTTACTGTCAATGATCATCTCGTTCAAGATCTGATTTTTTTTTTTTCTAAAAGGCTTTAAAGACATTTCTCTGTGAATATAAAATCTTAACACATTGACAGCAGTCACTGTTGATAATGCCTGCTATTTCTACCTCCTCCCTATGGTATACAACTTGTCTTGCTGCAAGTTCTTCCTGGATCTGGTTTACGGCTTCTCACATAAAAGCAGTCTAAAAATTCAAGTATGTTTTTCCTCAAAAGAAAATATAAGTGAAAACTTACAGCAAAACATCCAATCACATCATTTTCATCAAACTTCTCACCAAAGTCTTCAGTCTCACAATTGCATGTCTTTATTCCCTTTAGAGAATACCCATAGGAAAACTCTTCTTCACCTGAAGAAATAATTTAAACGTATTAAAAATAGGCATTTTTTAGAAATACAATCAATTCACAGCTACGTAAGTAAGCTGCTGTTCAGTACAGTTTTTTTAATGCCAAAACAAGCTATGACCCCTAAACAGCTACAGCTTGTTCTTGTATTCAAGAATACTGTCACTTGAGATGGAACAGCAGTATTTCCCCCATCCCAGTTTTAATAGCCTTATGCTGCTGGTTCCAGATTCATGTTCACATAAAACTGAACTGCCACATAAAGACATGAGCAAGTATTTTTAAACTCTGAAGACCTGATTATGCACCAGTATACCTGTAACGTAGTCAGAAAGGCTTTCTGAATTTAGTCTCCAGTAGCACTTACCCCTCCCCATTTTAAAGGGAGTTTAGCAGACATTCAGCCTATGTGACAGCTGAGTATGAAGCTGCAAGGAACAAGCTAACAGAAAGTGTCAAACACAAGGACCCAGGTGGAACTTAAGTACTTAACTAGAAAGCTGCTGCTGATGTTAGAACATACCAAATTCATATACATTTCCCACAAAAATATGTCTCAGCAGCAGGTATTAGTTATAAATACCATTATGATCAGTTCCCATGTATCTAATGAAATTGTACTTCCTTCTTCCTAGCTACTTTCAGAAACGAGGATTCTCCCCCCAAGCCAAAAGAATTATAATGTAGCTATCCAGGAATCTTTCTTCACTGGTTAAATCTTATACCATGCCCCACCCTTTAATAATAAAAAAAAAAGGGGGGGGCAGCTGTGAAACCCCTCTTCCTATTTATGACACTACATGAAAAGGAGAAATCCTTAACCTTGTCAGGTCTTCAAAAGAATTTTCTCCACAACCCATACCTCACCACTGAAAGAATTAACTCTCAAATCATGTACTCCTTACAGGCCTGAGTACTTAATGACTTTATTTGGTCCCAGTAATAAACTTTCTTGCACCACGACCAGTGAACGATTCAAGTTAAGACTTCTGAGAACACACGGACTACAATCGCTAAGCTTTTCCCATCTGCTTAAGAAAAAATGACAAAACTTCAACCATATACACAATAATACAAAAGCAACCAAATGTTTAAGTCTTACCAAGCAACATTCCACTTGTGTTCAGTGACCAGCCAACTCGTACTTCATGTATGTCAATGTCTTTTGTATACAGGTGTTTAACAGGAATCTTTTCTGTAACCTATTTTTAAATTATTCATTAAAAGGTGTGTAGTATTTATTAAGACACTAACAAGATGGAAACACAAAGGTAACATCTGAAACCTTTACACTTCACTTTCTGCAAAAATAAAACATGCTTAAGTATGTGAAATCACAAGCTAATGAATAAATAGTTGCATCTCCTGACTGACGGAGCAATGAAGATGCAAGATACCATATACCTTCAAAGCACTTAGTCATAGCAGTCCCTCTCAGTGGCCAAACACCTTAATCCTTTTGACACTGTATTAAAATCACAAAGATGTATACGTGCATTTAAAAAAAATAATTGCCATAAAGTTGGGATTAACAGGAAATTAACTTTGTCAATAAAATGTGGTAATGGATAAAAAAAAATTGCTTTACCAAGACTGGGGAAAATACTACTCATCCCTTTCCACAGTAAGCAGACTTCCTGGGCAAGTTACCAGCTTCCACGCAACATACCCAGATTCAAAAAAACCCACCTAAAAGCACTGGAATTTGTAGGCAACCAGCTATTTTCTAACTGCCTTTACAAACTTCACCAAACTAAAGTGAAAAACTTATCAGCATCCTACCAGTTTCCACAACTATTCCAGTCAGGTGACCGAGGTGAAACTGATTTGAAAGTGAACAGGGCAATAAATACCGTCATCAATTTCACTTCACTGGCCTTCCAAAGTTATAGGTACCAACACAGAAATCACTCAATACAAGAGCATGGAGAATGGGATCACTACCCACTCCTCATGGTAGTGGTTAGATTTGAAAGTACTAGAGGAAGAGAACAGAGTAAGCCTTTGTATACACAGGCACATCATATGCAAAGAAGCCTTTAAAATTGTTAAGTAATAAATAAATAAAACCAAACTCTATGCCTCCCGTTATTCTTTTGTCAAAAAGTGGGAGAAATCTGTTTATTACAAGGCTGACTGCTCTTTGCCATTCTTACCCTTTAGGAGAACTCTCGCTCTCAAAATTCAAGTACCTGCTAAATACATGCACGGCATACACAAGTCAGAATTATTCAGGTTGGAAGGGACCTCTGGAGGTCATCTAGCCCAAATCCTTGCTTTGAGCAGGTCAAACTCAAAGACTAAGCAGGAACAGAAAAAGGACTGCTGGGATAATTTATATGCCTTTAAAAAAAAAAAAAGGCCAAGCTTTCTGTAATCTTCAGAAAGTACATGCAAACTTCTGACTAGCGAGTATCAAAATTCTTCCAAGTGTTGATGCATGAGGTGCCAAATAAAATTCTTTGTTCAAAAATGAGACCAGAAGTTACACATTCAGGGCAAATGCAAGGTGCTTTTTTTTTTTATTATTTTATTTAAATGGAAGTTCTTATAGAAGAGGAAGCAGTTTTGCAAATTGACCAATCTTTTATCAACAACCGTTTCACAGGCTTCTAAGAGAAGGCCTTCTGAAAGTCCTGTTCACCTGAAATAGTTTCAACTAAGTCCAAAAAAACTGACAAATATAAACAATATTATATTTAAGCATGCAAAACAGTCTCCCATAAAACATCAGTTTAACTCACCTTCATCTCAAAGCAGACTTTGCCTTTAGAAACTCCATAGGAGGCTCTCCCTCCAGCCCAAAGGAAAGCAAAGCTTTCCATGGTCAGAGAGGAAGCACTAAACCGGTCTCTTGAGATTTTAAAATGCAGGTCACAGTTATCTGTTAACATAAAAATCATTCTGTTTACTCTTATTACAAAATAAAGTACAGCTGTCCAATGTTATGCATTAAAGGTGATTTCAGCTTTCAAAGGTGATTTTCAAGACAAACTGTCAGCAAGTGCTCAGCATCTTTCAGGAAAGCAACTGAACACATGCCTAGATGGAGCTGCAGGCTGAAGCTCAGCCAAAAATCTTAGGAAAAACTAGCTAACGAGAATAGTTTTCAAGGTGCCATCTTCACTCCTGTCACCAAATTCCCTCTATTTTTTTCTATCTGCTTAAAAACCTGAATTTCATCTCATCTGTTTGAACATTTTTTTTCAGTTACCTGAGATACTTCCATCAATATAGAGCAAAGGAATCTGCGTCGTGCTTTTTGCACTACTTGCTAGATACATTTTTTTGAAGTCTTATTACCCCTCATGCCCAAACCTAATGGCAGCTGAGAAACAAAAATACTTGTGTTCCTATTTACTTATGCACTGAAAGTAGTACTGTCTTTGGTTAATATAGTCAATTATCAAGTCCAATTAGATTAAGCCAATTGAAATAAAGTCAGTTAAGTCAAGTGCAGATAGGTTAAGCACACAGAATGTGGTAAGAGAACATACTTCACCCAAGAACACAATCTGCACTATGAATTCACCTATCGCTCCAAGAACTTAAGTGGAACCTTTGTTTTACAGACATCTTCAGAGCCGCACACCATGAAATTTCAAATTTATCTTCTAGTAGGTTTCAAAAAGACAATGCAAAATGGTAACATGAGGTGCAGGATATAGCACTTGAATTCCCCAGAGCAAGGAATCCATAGAAGAAACTCCAAACCTATTTGACGGTTACAAGAAAGGAGCAAAATGAGCGAGCAGGGACTTCTGCCCTGGTGTAAAATCCACACGCTGCCCGAGTACACCAAAATGCAGTCTTCCCTGTATGACTGGTAACTCTCATGCATGAGATCTTGTTTTGTTTGCATACAGCCATCCCCAGTTGCAACTACAGTATTTGTGATCCAAGTGTTTTCTCATTAGTACTTCTAACTTATTTATTGCATGAAAACCAGATAAAATAATACAGAAGAAACCCACCTGTATAGGTTACTTTTAGAACAACAAATGAGAACAGAATCTGAAATTACAGCCTCCTTGTAAGACACAGGTAATAAAAAGCACTTAAGAGTGCTAAACCTCTTACATGTCTGGATCATTACGGTCCAGAAAAGAGAGTGAGTGCCAAGTTGTTACACAATTCAGTCTTGAAGCTATGTTTGATTCTGATCTCCAAGCAGCCTGTCAACACTTTAAACTAAATCACAAAGTCTATCCAGTAACAAAACTTTCTACTAGAAATAATAATAATGAGAAGTAGCTACTACTCAGTTACTGGGAAAATCAGAAGGTCTTGCAAAGGTGGCTACTCACCAGGTTAGCAGCTAGAAACTTGAGATTTAGTTAGCAAAATGTCAAGGATGGCATATTCAGCAATTTACAAAGCTGTAAACTAATACCTCCTTCCATTTCAAAACATTTCTCGGGGAAAAAACCACATGGATCTACTAGCAAATATGCCAGATAATGCAAAAATTTAAGCTTTCCTTCCATGGCACTTAAAGAATCCAGTGAGTTCAAGCATCACTTATTCAAGTTTTCTAATAATGCACTAAGTCCTTGTACTTACCCTCACGAATACAAATGTCAACTTTGCCCCAGTCATGGTACATCACAATAACAGTAACATTTATAATCTGCCTCAATCTCCCTCCCCCTGCCCCGGCACTGTCTGTAGGTACTTGTCAATTTCTACACCCTTTCTGACCAATTCTCTCTGCCATCCCATTTGCACAAAGCACCCCCGCCAGCCCCAAACTCCCAGGTTGCACAAATGGGTCACTTTTCAGGAGGCCTTACCTGATTTTTGTTGTTGTTGTTAAATTTATCAGAAAACGTGAAAAAATACTCCACTGGTTGGTACATAAATAGGGCCGTAGCAGGTCACACAGGATGCTCACTTCACAAATTGTACTACTGTAATGACCTACACTATTGACTCTCAGAACTTTCTGAAGTGCAAAGCTCATGTACTATATAGTTAGCTTCTCAAGCTGTTTCTAGAGTGTTCCATGCTCATTCGACAGTTGGCCAGCTTAGTTTCCACACTAGTTAGTGTTTTCGTTAAGATTTCTTCAGAAAACTGTACAATATCACAGACTTCATAGGAAAACCAAGCTTATTACTGCTAATATAAGACCCATATACCCTTCTGTTCGTTTGTATAATGAAAATGGGTGGAAACACCACTTGCAATTTTTTTTTTTTTAAAGTTACGTGGTGGTGAAAGTCAACAAATGTATTCACCCCACATTTCAGAAAGTGTGGTTTTAAGATTAAAAGCATAACACCACATCTTTCCAGAGTAAAGGAAAGCATGTTTACTCACAAGTATCAAGACAAACCACTGTGTCGTCAAAATGTTCATCTTCTTCTTCAACAGGTGGTTGAGGGGACTTGGCCCTGAACAAAACAAAAGCAAACAAACCAAAGATAATAAAGCTACATGTATTTTCACACTGTTAAAATAAGCATTTCTGTACTTTACTTCTCCTCATTCAGAAAATGCTGCCCAGCATCAAGTTTATTTACCTGCTGTACTTATTTTCCTCAATGTATTCAAAATATCCACGGCCATGGTCTTCACGTGGTCTCTTCACTCCCCTCTTTTTCTCACCAGGTTTTTGTTCTGTTTTAGCATCTCCTGTAACAGAATTAATGATTTAATTACACGAAGTAACTCTTTAATTGGGAATAAAATCCTATACGACACTTCCAACGTTGGAAATTGTGAGATCCTACAGCACAAGAAAGACAACAGCAGCATACAGAAAAATTTTGCTTTGTACTAAGATAAGAAGCCGTATCTGGAATTTTCTCAGAAGACGCAAAACTTGTCTGCTAAATCGTCTCTGATCCGCAACAGAAGCGGCCAGTACACCACCCAGCAGCTGGTGCAGCCCTCGATGTTGAGATCCCCCCAGAGAAGCCAGACCGTTCCCAAGCGGTTAAAAAAAAAATTTAAAAAACAAACAAACAAAAAACCAACCCCCCCCCCCCCCCACCAAAACCCCACAAAAACCCCTCCCGCCACGCCAGACCCGCACACCCCCCCCCCCCCTCCGCCGCCGCCAGCAGGACATTCCCGGCCGCTCGCAAGGGCAGCGATCCGCACGACTGCGCCTCCTCTCGGCCGGCGGCGGCCCGGCCGGCCGGCAGCCCCGCCTGGGGCCGCCCGGCTGCCTGCAGGGAAGGGATTCCGCCTCCTCCCTCCCGCCTCCATTATACCAGGCCTTCCCAACGCCATCCCGTGCGGCGCCCAGGCCGGAAGTGACGTCACGCCGCCGAGCGCTCCTCAGCACAATACAGCGCGCCCCAGCGGCCCCTCCGCCACCGCCCCTCCCCCCCCCCCCCGCGGCCCCTTCCCCGCGCCTCCCCCCCGCGCGACGGCCCCTCCTCCTCCGGACCCGCACAACGGCCCCTCACGGGACCCTCGCCCCCCCCCCCCCCCCCCCCCGCGGGGCCCAGCGCAGCGCCTGGAAAGGAGCACGCGGTGCCGCGCGGGGTGGGGGGGGGCCGTGGACCCCCCCCCCCCCCCCCCTTCCCCGCGGGGGAAGCGCCGCCGTCGCGCCGGCCGCGAACGCCCTCCCGCGCGCGCCCCGGAAACCGCCCTCCTGGCCGTTGCCGCCACCCCCCCCCCCCGCGACGGGGGTTCCCGCGGGGGGGGATTAACTGCCCCCTCCCCCCCGGCCCCCCCTTCCCGCCGCGCACACTCACCGCCGGTGGCCTGAGTACCGGGGCGGCCGCCGCCGCCGCCACCTTCCGCTTTCTTCTGCTGCTGCTGCTGCTTGGCGGGGCCCGCCGGGCCGGAGGGGGCCGCCGCCGGGGGCCCGGAGGCACCGCCAGCGCTTTTGCCGGGGGCTTCCTTGGCGGCGCCGCGCGGCTGGAGGAGCGGCGGGGGCGGCTGCTGCTGCTGGGGCTGGGGCGGCTGCTGCTCCCCGTGCCCGTTGGCGTCCCCAGCCGCGGCCTCCTCCTCGTCGGCGAGTTCGTCCTCCCCCTCTTGGAAGCCCTGGTCGTCTCCGTTCTCATCCTCCTCCTCCTCCTCTTCCTCCTCCTCGCCGCCCGCCTCCTCTTCCATGGGGCCGCCCCCGGCCCCCGCCCGCTCGCCGTTCTCCTCGCCCAGCTCCATGGCGTCGCCATCGGCGGCCTCCAGCCCTTCCTCGTCGTCGTCCTCCGCGGTGGAGGCCGCGGCCTGGTCGGGGCCTCCCCCTTGGTGGAGCTGCGAGGCGCCCCCGCCGCTCTCGGCTGCCTCCCCCTCCATGCTGCCGTTGCCAGGCTCAACTGCGCTGCTGGCGGGGCCTCCCCCGCCGGCCTCCTCCTGGTCTAGCGCGGCCTGGAGCCGCTCCATGAGCTCGGCCTTGAGGCCCTTGTCGGAGAGGCGCCGCTTTTTCAGCTCCTCCTTCAGCTCCGACACCTTCAGCTTCTTCACGTTCACGGGCGAGCAGCTCATGGCGGCGGCGGCTCGATCCCTGGGCGGGCGACTCTGGGCTGGGGCGGACGGCGGCGGCGGCGGCTCTGGGTCGGGGCCCCGGCGGGAGGCGGTGGGTGGGTGGCGCGGCTGGTTCGTGCGGCTGCGGCAGCTGCAGAGCGGACCCGCCTGGCGCCAAATCCTTTCAGCGAGCTCGCGAGGGAGACGCGCCTCGCGGGGCCGAGCACGCAGCACTGCCCGCCCCCCCCCCGCGCACGTCGTCCCTCCTCCCCCCCGCTCCCCCCGCTACCGTAACGGCCGCCCGCGCGCGCCCGTACCGTAAATACCCGCCCGAGCGCAGCGGCTCCGCGCGGACCCGGCCCGCTCTCAGCCGTGGGCCGGCCGCCGCCGCCGCTCCGCGGAGCGGAGCCTGAGGGGAAAGAGCGGCTCTCCCTGCCGGCACGGCCCGCTCCGCGCCACCAGCTGTACCAGCGCCATGTTGGGCAAGGCGGCAGCAGGAAGCGCGGCCGCCGGCACCGCCGTTGTCCCCGCTCCGATACACCCCTTCGGCAAAACCATCCGCTCGGGACTGGAAATCAGTCACCGTGTCACCCGAGCAGGCCTCCGCCCGTCCTTCTGGCGTGGATTAAACCCGAAGAAGGTCCCAGACAAACTAAACGGTCGTCCGTCCCGTGTCCCCCCCCCCCCCCCCCCCCGCCCCGGCCCTGTCTCCAGGCCACAGCCTCGCAGGCCCGGCAGCTCCTTCCCCCCCCCAGCCCCGCTGCCGGGCGCCCATCTCGGGCCTAGTCAGCACAGTTTGTGGCATAAAGGGTTTGAAAACGAATCTAGCTACTCAAAATCGTTACCCTGATTCAACCTTGTTAACACAGTTACGTAAGGACAAAGGTAGAGCTATATAGCCATTCCTTCACCGGCTGCAGCACTGAGAGGCATGCACGGACGCGATCTTTGACTACATGGGGCTGGGGCTAGCTAACAAAGCCACAGGGCTAACAAAGGTTTTTCAAGTACATTAACTCTCCTCCGGACAAAAAGCACTAGTCTGGAGCTCAGCACAGAGCTGATCTGCTAACCAGAACTGCTCAGTTTTCCCTCTTTCTCCCTCTGCACAGCATTAATTTGGGGCTCTCCTCAGCCACCGAGTTGTACAGTGGTTGAATTTTTCCAATTTGGTCAAAAGTTCCTTGAAAACAGCAGAGAGGGTTTCACACGAACAGAAAGGCAGCACTAATCTACAAGTCTGCTTCCTCGGGGAGCCTGGATAAAAAGCTAATTTTCACTTGCAGAAAAAGAAAAGCAAGTCAAACAACTGGAAGATCAGTATGAAGTGCAACAGAAGGGAAGGTGTGTTTGGAATGAAGTTGCCTTGTGTTGGTACAGGTCGCGTGGCCTTCTGAACCAGAACAAATTACGTTTACCTGCGCCGAGAGGAAGGGAGGAGAGACGAGGAAGTCACACTGTTTTAACAGCACAAGGAAAGGCCTCTTCCAAGCACACATGCACACGCACACACGCACATACACTGGTCTGTCCTCAGTCAGGCTGTATCCATTTGGAGGAAACATGACTCAGTCGGCAAGGTTAGCTCAACCAGTCACTACACAACGGCTTGTTGGAACAGAGACAGGGAGAACTCCCTCATGCAATACATACAGATGAGAAAAAGGTTGCCAGCACCTTTCCCTTACTATAAATGCAAGTTAGTAGATTTTTTTTCTCAATCTAGGAGGTCAGAGTCACCTCAATAGGGGAAAAAAGGGCAAGAGTGCATCAGTGGTAGGGAGAGGTCAGTGCGTGATCAAGCTGCGCCAGTATAAATCATTACCTTTGTCCATTTCTTCATGAAAGAGCTATCTTAGCTAGTCTGCTGAGCTACTCTTGATATATACTGTTCTGCCAAGGTGGGAACAAAAGTATACAGGGTTCACCTAGTGTCCTATTGCAAGATTACTGACTGAAGCTTACAGATAACTCTGCATCAATTTAGATGTCATCTGCCTGTCCAACCTCCATGTTCTTTTTTTGAATGTAAAAAAAAAAAATTAAACAGAAAATATATCATTAAGTCTTTATGACTTGTATTATATCTGAACCTCAGACAGAGCCCTTCATTTAGACCTTGATCTGGCACAGGCCTCTTCACATGTTGAGCTATGCTTCTGGAAGAGCTTCATCAACCTGATGCCTGACAATACCTCCCACCACTGCAAACTTCATAGATTGATAGATTCTTTTAGGCCAGTTTTGGATCCCTAAACATTGCCTTAAATTAGCACATCTGCCCAAATTCACAGCACCTCTGTGTTAGAAAATGCCTTTGTTCAGAATCACCCTAGAACTGCAGTTCTCACATGTAATCCCATTCCCAAACAATGTCATGTCTGCCTACTTCAGTAACATGCTCATACTGCTTTATACTCCTGTTACCATGGAGAAACAAAACAGCTAACAGCTTTGAGACACATCAAGAGATTACTTACTTAACCTAAAGCATTCAAGCCTGTATATAAAGCCACAAATACATAAAGTAAGAATCATTTTTTCCCCCAGAAATTTAACACCACCAACCTGAGAATTTTTTTAAGTTACTAAGGCTATCTCGTTATTAAACCACTTAGAAGGCTGAACTTTTTTTTTTTTTTTTTTTAAAGTAGATTAATTCATACCATAGCAGTAAGGGTACTTACTATCTAACCACACACTTAGTTACGCTACCAAACAAGTGTAGTAGGACTGTGTTTTCAGACTACAGTTATGTTACCTATTATTATAGAAATCCCAGTCAATTTTCAGATGTCAGGTGATTCAACTGTGGTAAGAACAGCATTTCTTATAAAGCTAAGTACATAAAATACACACGTAACTGAAATAGATATGTAACCTTAATGACTGCCTCTCAGTGTAAAAAAAAAAAAAGGCTTGTTTATGTTTAAGTTAAATACATATTTCTTACAAATTTCCTTCTGAGAAAAAACTGTCTAAGATACCTCCCCTGTCCTCTTCGAGTCCTACGTTTCAGGAGTTTGCATCTTCCCTATTCATACTTTGAAGGGGAAAAATAAGGGGATACACTCTCCTCATTGCTGTGCCCTCTCTTAATTCAGATAGTAGATCCTTCAACTCATCTTTTCCTAGATCATGCAGATAGATACCAGCCATACTATAAAAATGAGTGTTTGGTAATGTGAACTTCTGAAACAAGAAAGTGCTAGAGGAAAGCACTTTAGCTTTAATTTGCAAAGCTGCTACTTGTATGATAGCAATGGCCATATGAAAAACAAAACAACATTGCTGATAACCACAAGTACTCCTCTATTAAAATTGCCTTTTCTTTGGTCTCAAAATATATGAAAAAAAATCTTCCTTTCCATTTAGGTGGAAAGTGACATCTACCCATACATAACAGATGCAATTCTATGCACTTTTTTTATCCATCATATAACATTTTCCTCCTGACTGTGTTACTTTCTAACTTAAAAGAATGTTTTTTTCTCCAAACCAGTCTCCCCTCTCAAACGTAATTTGGGATCCTCCTTCTGGGACTTGGCTCTTCAACATATCAGTTACTGTGGTTTCCCTCACTTTTGTTTGTGCTGCTTTAGACTTTAATTAGTTGCTTTCCTCACCCATAATGTTCTTTCCATTATTCACCCTTAGTCCTTCCACATCCCCCTCCTCCTCCTGTTTGCCAAGAGCAGTGACAAAGGGGTGACAAAAAGAAGTGCAGGCTTTCAGGAGGGGACCTGATAGTCTCAGGAGTCCCATCCCACCTGGGCTTCGAACCTTTTCATACACCTTCAGTGTTGCAGGAGGACCCAGGCATTTATGTTTTCCTAGTTCTGCTCTCTTACAGCTTTGTCTGTCCTGTTACAGCTGTTCTTCTCATGCTTTACCCTATGTCTGACCATCACAATATGCTCCTGGTCTCTTCTGTATGTCCTTAACCCATCTACCCTCAATTAATAGTGCCTTCAGAATTCCACATTCAACACACCATTACTTTAAAAGAGAATATAATTCTTGAAATACTCTGCTGCCTTTTATGATAGCAGGCAGCATGTGGAGCGAGTCTTTTTCTTTCTCGCTTTTCATCTCTCCTCATGAAATCCTCATTAATCATTATTAGAGCCAGTCAGAAATTTTCAGACATTTTTAAAGTGCTAATTTGTCACAAGTGAGGCTGCATGACAAAGGGTCAGTTCTGATGATTTCTTAGCCCAAAGAACCCCCTATCTATATATCTCCATAGGTAGGCTCTATCTGTGGAGACTCTGCCAGGATGTTGGGAGCTTGTTTTGGAGAAATACCACTACACTCGTCCTGTGCTCCTCTCTTTCCCTGACATGCACTACTGCTCACTATCAGGGTGAGGATGCTGAACTAGATTGACCTTACCTTGTACTATCTATAATCTCTCCATGATATTTTAATATCAAATGAGGTCCAATTCATCTCAGAAACGAGGTGGTCCTTTGCCATAATAAGGCCTATTATTTGCACAGGGACTAGATCAGTTAGGTCCTAAGGATGGTTTCGGACCTAAAGATAGTTAGTGCCTGATTACAAGTAGAGCTAACAGCATTCAAGGGACTGAAATTCAGGTTTCTGGTACCAGTCTGGTTCACCAGTTTCTCCTCAGTAGCACCTTTCTCTTATTACACTCCTGCACAGCATCCCCAGGTGGGTCATCTGTCAGGGGTCAGTACACAAGTCCTTTTTAAGATCCTAATGCTATTTTGCTTTTCCTGTACTGGATGAAGATGAAGTACTTCAGCAGTCCCACCAAGCAGAAGGAAGGGCTGCAAACCTACACTGGGACATCACAAATCAGCCACAAGCCATGTTTGTCACCCTTTAAAGGGTGAGCACCCACTGACCCTGTAGTGACAAGAATCCCCCTTTCTCCATTTTCAAAAAGTAGCCTTTCTTGCTTAAAAAAGCCAAAACCCAAACCCATGAGTTTCTGAGAAACAGTTTCTCAATTCAGAGCATTCAAAGACTCACACAGTTTCCAAACCTGGCCTTGGAAATAAAGGCTGCATTCCTCCAACATTAAAATTAGGATTCATTTTGGCTTTATTCAGAGTCATTCAGAAGTTTACCGACCACACACTTCTCAAGTGTTACATATGAACTACTTCATGAGAAGATACTCAGCTCCAGAAATCAGACATCTGCAGTTTCTTGAGATTTTTCTTGTAACTTGCCACATATACACATTTACTAGAGTGGAGCTGTGAACTCAGGAAAATTAGATAGACTAAACCCCTCTGAATAGCAGTCAGTCTGTGAAAGAGGAGGTAGCATTGTAAATCAACTTCCAAAAAATAACTGTTTTCCTGCAAGAAGACAATGTGAAGCAATCATTTCAAAAAACTATAAATTAACCTAAGGGACTATTAAGACAATCATAAGTAGGTTTTAAAGTTGAGTGTCAGCTCCAGTGTACCTTCCTACTCATATACCAGAAGAAACATATGGTCAATGTATGTAACTAAAACTGATTGATCTTGGAAGACAGATGCAAGAAGTGTGGGTGGCAGGACAATTCAGAACTGGCAGCCAACAGACCAGCTCTTGCCTAATGCAACTTTTCTCTTCAACCTCATTTTAGAAAAAAACCAACCCCAAAACCCAAACAAAAAACCCAAAGAAACCCAAATCCTCCATCCCACCCCCACACACTCTTATTTTCTTTCCCTCCCGTTCTGATGCTCTGCGCCCTCTGTAGTACACACAGTACACTCCTGTCATCATTTCACTCTTTAAGCCTCTTCAATACACCTTTGTCCTTCCCCTCTTGAGATGCTTTGGTCAAAAAAGGGAAGCAGCCACACACCTATTGTGGCACCAGTGTGCTGCCAGCTCTTAGGCCATCTCCTCTGTATCCCCTCCTCAGTTCACAAAGAATGGCTTCTACAGATTGGGAAGGCCTTGCTAGACAAAACCACATAAACCCCCTAAAACTTAGAAGAACATTGTATGCTAACAAAAGGTACTACCATGGTCCAACCGCACACCTTAAATCTGTGATGGGCAAAGCTGAGTAAGCAAGCTATTTTTGTATATTCATTAATCCATGTTAGCATGCTTTCAAGATGGCCATTTTTGTAATGAGAGCATGCCACACAGCTGAAGCCCAGAGCATTCACAAATGTACATATCCCAGCTGAAGCTGTTGGCTTATTTGTTTTTAAGTTCTACAGCCTCAGGATAACTACATGCAGACAGAGGCAGTACCTCAGACTTCTCCCCAGCACTACTTTCTACATAGGAAACATGTCCAGTACATAGGAAGGAAGGAAGGAAGGAGAAAAAAAAAGCTAGATGCCAAGTAGCTTTCCCTGTCTAGGCACTGCTCTGACAAGCCTACAAGGCTGTTGCTACAAAATCCTAAGATCTGCTAAGGTAGCTCCAGGAGACACCAAAGCAGCAGAAAGCAAATTAGAAAGTGCAAAACTGCCTTTCCCCACAGTCTTGGTCTCAGATCTCTTCACTCTTACCTTTGGAAGCAGCATCCCAAAGTCTAGCTACTTTTCTGTTAGGCCCCAGAATAAGTCAGCACAGAAAAGAAAAGAAAAGAAAAATCCCTCCGCACAGTCAGTGAGAAAAGGAAACGGAACTTTTTCCTTTCTGCCCTCTCGCCTCCCATCACACATGCATGGGCTCAGAAAGCTCCACAAAACCTAACTGTGCACTAGCAAACCACAGCACAAGCATTAGTGACGCTTAAGACTGTACACTATATGATCTGTAAATCAAGAAATATAGAAAACCAGGATAAAGAAAAGAAATTAGGTCAGAGGTTTGGTTAGGATTGTGGGTTTTTTTTGTTTTGGTTGGTTTTTTTTTAAACTGGATTTTATCCAATTAAGTTTACCTCACTGTAGAATGTTTCCTGGAAAGAAAGCCATTTTGTCATACACTGCTCTTTAACCCACTCTGCTGGAACAACTCTGCTCAGCCTTTCTTTATTTTTAGGATGAGAAGAACTAGCATCATTTCATGTGACCGACAGCAGCAACAGAAACTTTTCTAGCAACACAATAATGTAACTGCTAGCAAATGGCTACAGGTAATTTCCTAGGAAAGCATCCAAAAACTCAGTGACCCCCCTGCTAACTTTCTGAGAACAATTATTTGACAATAAGCATCAGAAGAAAAGCACTGTCACTTAACCTTGCTGTTCCACATCCATAGTCTAAGGATATTCCCAGGAGCGCACTCTTGCTAGAAGGCAGGCAGCCCTTCCAGCAGGTGTTATAAACCACAACCAGATATCCCATCAGGTCACGCTGCTTTAAAGGAACAGTGCCAGCAAAACCGGTGGGGAGGAGGGTTGAAAGTTTTCTAGGGGCTTTGTGCTAGAAGGTAGCTAATCAAAGAGTTAACAAGCTCCTAAACTATCCAGCTAAAATTTTCTGATAGCGAACATAAAGAAAACCATCCTTTTAATAACATCAGGCCAATGTGTTTTGTGCAGCACCCTGAATTATCGGTATTTGTAATTCCAGGCTCTCTATCCTATAGCTTTTCCTATGTCCTGGGGACTCCTGTGACTCTGCTGAGTTCATTACAGGGTTGGGCCTCAATTTGATTCTGGATTTTATGAGTTCTTTTTCATACAAAAGAAAACAGAACTGCCTGGCAGTCCTCTATGAGATGAGGCATCTGCACTTTTTTCTCCTGCTCTCTCCCGCTCCACTTACCAGCAAAGTAAGAGATCCCCAACAGCAAAAATTAAAACAAGTAAGAAGCAAGATGAGCACAGCATGCCAGTCATAACAAGGAACTGTTTTAACAATCCTATTAGCATATACAGGACAGTGTTTCTGAAATAAAATAAAAGCTCGTCGCTAAGTAACAATAGCGTGCTTGTCTATCATTTACAAGAACTTAAAACCAAAAATATTGTTAAAAAGGAATGAAAAAAGACATGCACTCCAAGCACAAATCTCACACCTTCAAAACAGAGAAGAATCAGTTTGTCCACAATACCTAGAAGGTTTTTTTTATTGCCGGTGTATTCCCGGTGGGAAAGTCTCAGATACTCTAGTTATGGATAGCACTGTGAAATTCTAATATACTGATGCACAAAAGGCAATTAAAAGTTAACACCCCCCCAAAAACACTTGAAAAAGAAGCAATTGCATGAGAAAATAATGTTATAACTGAGCAGCTTTAAACAAAATGAATACACAGAAAATAATGTTATAACTGATCAGCTTCAAAGGAAATGAATGC
The DNA here is from genome assembly GCF_900496995.4 of Aquila chrysaetos chrysaetos. Lineage (NCBI taxonomy): Eukaryota > Metazoa > Chordata > Aves > Accipitriformes > Accipitridae > Aquila > Aquila chrysaetos. The sequence goes on along the minus strand of NC_044016.1, from coordinate 26,497,877 downwards.
AGAGCATTCAGAGGGCAAATCTTTAAATGAATGATTAAACCCAGCTTTTTTCCTTTATCCTCTATTTCTTCTCTGGAGCTGGTCTCATCACACAAGCCAATAGGTTTTTTTAACTCCATAGTAACTAACTCTAGCAATCCCTGCCCAAGTTCTTAGGCTTGACAATGTGAGAGTTTGTACTTAATGCCCTGCTTTAGCAACCAGCAGTGAATCAGAAGCAAGCTTTAGGTCCACTGTTTATTTGAAGCACCCTTATTATGAGGAAATATTTCTGGTAATATTTCCTTTTGTTCCTTTGTACTTCTCACTTACTGGTTTATAGCTTTCCCTATATTGTCTCCCCCATTTTTATGTATTTCAAAAGCTTTCATGTACTTGAAATACTTCATCATAATGATGCAGAATTTCACTTTGCTGTAACATTGAAGTGTCTGGCTTGAACCTGTCCCGCACTGGCAGTAGATCGCAGCTTGCAGCAACCCACATGAAATGCGTTGAAGATCTCCGTTTGCTTCCAAGTGAACAAGGACTGCTTTGGAGAACATTACCCCAGATAACCCCCAAACTGACAGCCTGGGAGGGAAGTGAATGAACATGGGTGCTGAGTCACTTTTCACTTTCATTGCTGTGAACAGGTAACAAATCCACAGAAGCCAATTTGGATACTCAGCAGCAAAACTTGCATAAGGGTGAAAATACTCCTCCTTCTCTCATGCCTTCCTCCCCCTCCTCCCCATCATGCAAACTGTTAACTGGAAACAGTACTTGAAACTTGTACTTGCGGAGCCAGGGACAGAGCACTTCCCTTTGCAAGACAGCTGACTGAAACCCTTCAGGAGCCCAGGGCTGGTATGCACTCATCACCCAGAGCTAGCAGCACCTTGGGCCCAATCTGCCACGGAACAAGCACCTGGAGGCCAAAGACACCTCCGAGCCAAGGCTGGAATAAGTCTGCAACCTGACACAAGAAAGGGAAGAATTTGGTTGGGATGAGTGCTATGGCCTTACAGGGAGGCTGTGACTTGCAGGCAGAGGGCAGGAAGAAAGAGCGTGAAACGCAAGGGATGGGGCAGCCCACCCTGCGCGGGCTGAAGCAGAAGGGCTGGTGGAGCAGCGAGGAGCCTGCCTGCCTGCCTGCCTTCCCCGCCTGCCTGAACAAGGGTGGGCTGTCAGCAGCCTCATGCTGGGATGCTACAGGGTGCTTTCCTGGGTGATATCCAGAATGGGTTTGAATAAAGCGAGGTTTAAAAAAACATTGAATAAATCCCAGTGGTAAACACCGTGCTCTTCCAGAGTATGTTCTGGATTTTAAGCAGTTTTGTTGAAATTTGAAGTTTACTTTGCTGCTTTTGTCAAGTTTATTAAACTAACTTATTACTGCTTCTCCTGGAATCATTTAAGAGATTCTGTTAATTCTAGAGAATAACAAAAATGAGAAAACTCCTTAGAATGAAGAAAAGGAAAATTATGAAACACCGTATTTTAATTAGAAATAAAGTTTCTTGTTGCAGGGCACCAAGAGCTCTTAAAATCCTAACAGCCTATATTTTAAAATAAAAGCATTTAAAACTGGGTAACAGTATGTTAATTTTCCCCTTTCTGCCCTTTAGGTATATTTGGACCCACATTTTAATGATAAAGGACAAGTATTTTCTTTCAGTACTTTTAACAGTCTGATGTTTTATCTGAATTGGAAATTGCATTTGATTTCTGTCTTCTTTTTTTTCCAGTCTTTACTGTGGCTGCATCTGCTGAAACTGGGGGTGTAAGAGAGGGAGAAGTGTGATTTACACTGGTGGAGCTTACTGCTGAACTCACTGGTGTTACTTGTGTGAGGTAAAGCTAAGCATACATATATGCCTCATGATTGGGATTGAGTATGAGTATATGCCTCAAGACTGGGATTTTTCCATTATCCATTTAGATCTGCTGATATTTTGGATCTCTAGATCCTCCTCTCTCCCTTTTTTTTTTTCAAAACTTAAAGATCCTTTATATATAATTCTGACAAATACAACTTTTCTATCTGATTATCTATATCTAGTTTTTCTTTCATCCATTTGTTTTCTGATGCTTCTGGTTCAAGCATTTGACTGTGTTTTTTCACTTCTGTTCTTCATTTTTGTTCTATTTTGAAATCCTCTCATTTAGGTTTCATTCTAATTCTTCTAACACTAATACCTCACAGATCTTTTCTCTTCCCGGTGCACATTATCTGTCTTTCTCAGTAGATAACACATATGCTCTCTCTCTCCACCTTCCAGATATTAGCACTTTTATTCTTGATTTCCAAGTGACAATATAAGTGATTAATTTCATGCAATTATTTGTGATCACAAAGTTGACAAAAAAGAGCTCTTACAATCTAGGTTTGTCTGTGAAACCTTATGCTTAATATAAAATCAACTCTTATCTGCAGCAATCCGCCAGGCTATTGAAGGATGTTGGGAGGATGGACAAAAGAATTTGGAGATGGCTCTCTTAGAAGCAGAAGACATCTTCCCAGCATCAACCATTGGGTTGCTGCTAATGGCACTGGCTCCTTCATAACCAACCACACCTTATGCAGATCCAAATGCCAGGCCTGGAGCTTTGAGAGATCTGTGAATTTATGGAGCTTTCCCCCCCCCCCCCACCTTTGTAACTTTGATATTACTGAAGATTGTCCATACTGAGAAAAAGAGATGGGTATTTACTTCTTTCAAAGTCTCAAATCAGAGATTCTCCTCTGTGTTTCTCATTTCTCAAATCTATAGGGAAGCCAATAGCTCTAGGCTGATAACTTTATGCATTCATATTTTATGGCAATGAATATAGGTTGGAAAGTGATAAAAACAGGGCTCTGAAAATCAGCTTCTTCCTCCTACTATTGAATCAAAGTAATCCCACAAAGACAGAAAACCTCTTTTAGTCCTTTCTGGGACTGTGTCATATTTACTGAGGAGGTCTTCAGTCACTCTGGAAAGTGGACTTCTGAAAATATGCTGAAAATTTTGGCTGCTACAATTGTTTAGGAGAACAAGAGATTCTCAGACTTCTGAAATTTTAGATCAGAAGAATCATGTATATCTCCATGGCTACCAGATCAGTTCACGAGCATCCTGGCAGATTTCTGGTAGCCATTTTGGAAGGTTTCATAGGTAAACTGCTTAGTGAAAAGACTACTGTAGCCATGCAGGCTTGCTGGTGAGACCAAGGTTTTATATACTTGACCATCAGTTAGAAGGGAAGACATGTTACTGCACCACCTTGCTATTTGACCTTGTTAAACTTGCTGGTGTCAGGGCTAGAGATCAACAAAGACAGTGGCCTATTTAGTGTCTTGGGATCTGGTGATCATGGGCCTGCCTACCTGTCTGTGAAATCTGAACTTCTAGCAGGCAAATATTTCACTGTGGGAAGAGGAGGAGTGGTGGTGCCACTGAAGGGAAGGCTTCAAGGATGTGTCTGCTTCCAGGAGCATCCTTGGATGTTCACAGAGGCACACAGGACACAAAAGGAGGACCTTTTCAAAAGGCTCAGCACTTGGGTATGCCATCTGCCCTAGGTCCCACACTCTTCCCACATCCCTGTTGGTATGTGCTCTACATTTTCTTATTCTACATTTCCTTATTTCTACAAATTAACCTCAGCTTCACCTCTTTAATACTAAATTTTAGTTTTCTCTTCAGTCATGTATCTTCAATGCATCTTGGATGCTCCACACTACACCTAAGAGACAAACTACTTGCAAAGGGGATGGGCAGAGAGGTACAAATATTATCTTAAATATATTCTATACTATCTTAAAGATATCCTAAAATATACAACAGTAACACTCAGCCTACATGCAATAGATATATGATACGACATCACTTTTCAGGTAAGGCATTCTGAGCTTTTGGAGGTTTGTTCTTAATCCTGTTAATAACTACAGATGGAAAATCACTTACATGTGTTAGTGTTTGAAAAATGAGGGTTAAAAGGCCTATCCAGGGTCACAGCTGAGGTCTGGTAACAGAGAAACAACACTTAATAATTTCATGGGCAGATCCTGTCTAGTTCAGCTACAGTGGTTTATGATCTTACTGTCCCAGCAGCTGCACTGCTTAAGAAGTGACAAAATGGGATGTGTGATCACTCCCTGGGTCACAGCTTTGTGTATCAATTTAAAGTATTAAATGTGCTGTGCTGTGTTGAAGCCAGGGTGAGTTGAAAGGAGGTGGAGGAAGATGTACCGGGGCATCTACACCCATTGCTATCTGATTCTTCTGTTACAGGGCGAGAGATGCCAGCTGGCAGTGGAAGGTAAGGTCACCAAGAGACAACAGTATTGCCTCAAATCACTGCAGCAAGGTTTGGTCTTCAGGCTTCCAGATCTTGCGGTTTAGTTAAAAACTACCTTCCTTCTCGGACTGTGTTTGGTTGAGTTAATCTAAACTGACAGTGACTGTAGCTCTCAAGGTGGTGATGATGTATACAGCAATGTCAATACATACTGCTGTATCATGAAAGTATATAAGAAACAGATAAAAGATGTGTTCTAATTATATACTTCAATAAGCAGTTATAAGAAAATAACTCTCTCACACTGTAAGTGATACCACTTTCTGGTTTATTTACATAGCTATCCAATTCCTGATGGTAAGTCATGGTGCCAATGACATAGAACTGGGAAGAGGTTACCTGTCTAGGGTTTACTGATCCTCAGTTGCAGATGGATTGCTAAACTTATATTTCCACTTTATAAAGTTCAGTTAGCAGCTTGAAACTTATGCATATATTAGGTAGTCCATTTTCACTGTCCTGCATAATTTTAGCTATAACTTCCTTAAGTAAGCAGGTAATTGATCACAGCTTTCCTAATGCTGCAAATCTTTACACGCTGCAGTAATCTTAGACAGTGGTCTGTGTATGATCAGTGTGTCTGATCAGCAACTGTCTGATCAGCAACCGTGGCTTAAGCAGTTGTCGGTCCCTACATTATGCTGTGCAAGTATTTATGTGGCTATTCAGCAAATGAGAACTCATCTCACAGAGAAATAACCCATTAGTACTTTGTTGCCTATTTGTTTTTCATGGGTTATTTTTCAGGTTTGTCATTTCCCTGGTGTGGTTTATTGCACAGCTTCATAAATGCTTAAGTGATACAGCTCTGAATGTCCAACCCTAAGACAATTTAAATGGCTTTATCAGGATATTTAAGTGCCTCTTCCTGCTAAGTCTCCTTTATCTGCATCTATCTACAGTATCTATTAGTATCAGTTTAGCATGTTGCAGTTTTCCCCACTCCTTAGGGCTCTGCATGGGTTAACTGCTTGTCTTTCTGTCCCACAAGGCTAATGTCCTTATCCTGTCTTCCTTTGCAAACACTCACCTCTACCTTGCAGGTATCAATTAGCCATTTCACTCCAATAGTCCAAATGATGTAACAAAATAAAGCTAAATTTGTTTGAAAATGATGGCCACTGTATTCTGTTGAAGGGATGCAAAAGGGATCATATGTCCAAAACCAGTTTTTTTTTCCCCAGCTCTGCCAGCTAGTCTAATAAATGATGCTACTTCTCTTTTCAAGCCCTGCTTTTGCTTCCTCGGTGGGCCTCCACATGAACGGAGCATGACTGGAAGCTAGTTCAGGATGGCAGGCATCAGAGTTGCGAGAAGGGAAGCCAGCGATGGACCAAAATCCCCTTCCACCCACTGATGGAGGACTGTGACGAAAATCTCAGGCTGCTGCTGCTTGGTGGCAGGTCTGTGTTTCCTCAGCCCCAGTCAGTTGTTCTTACACTGTCCCTTCTGGTGTGCTAGCCCAGCTCACATCCTGGTAACAACAACAACAAAAAGAGAATTTTTTAGCTGAATCGGTTTCCTCCTCAGATCCTTTCATGGCCATGCCCTGGGGCATGGCAGAGAAGGTGATACAAAAGCAGGTGATGCCTCTGCTTGCCCTGGCACAGTGCCACTGAAAACTCAACCAGTCCAAAGTATTTGTTATCTCTCTTAGTCTGAGTTACTCTAAATGGCTCATAGACAAAAGCTTCCTATTTCTAGATTTATGACATATCTAAATGGTTACACTAGCAAAACTTACAAGTGGAGGAGCAGTTTTGATGGCTTATTTTTCCTGTTCCCTAGAATGAAGAATACAGCAAAATGTCAGCTCTTCCTGGTAAAATTGGCTGAACTTCAGCTTTTGACAGTGTAACAGTCTATTGTGGTATTTTACACTCATAGCCAACATGCAAAGTCTCTGAGCACAGATTAGATTTTCATTAATACAGTTATCTATCTTCTGGCCACAGTGCATCAAAGTCCCATATAGCTCACGAGGGAATCAAACAGAAGTTCAATTTCTTTCTTATTCTAAAGGTAGAGAAAATATTTCTGGGATGTGTCTTAGTTCTGTTCCTTTTTCCCCCCTCTTAAAGTAACAAAGTGTATTTTTATTTCAAAGCAACTTTCATTTTACAATAGTAAGTCTATATAGGAAAGTTTACAAAACATACTCTGTACAGTATCTCTAGTTAGATCAGAGTTAACATTATTTAAATGTGGAAATGAATTCAATCTCTGCAAAGTTAAAGCTTATATTTAAGTAATAAGAAAATGTCACAAACCTGGAGAAACCATGAGAGAAGCTAGCCATGCAATTAGCCCTTTGAATAAAAAAACCACTGAGATGAATAAGAATTGAGGTGATGCTTATGCTATAACACTAGTCTTAATCCTGTGCCATTTGTGTCAGTGGAGATGAATAAATTGTGAATCAAATTAAGATCAGTCCCACAGACCTCAACCTTATTCCCACTGAAATTCTGAAGTTAACTTGAGCAGGTAGTGGGGTCAGACCTGTAAAGTGAAATCCTGAAGACATTAAGTTAATGGGACTTGTTATAGAATATGATTTTCTCCCTTACTGTCTGTGGTGGGTTGACCCTGGCTGGACACCAGGTGCCCACCAAAGCCACTCTATCACTCCCCGCCTCAGCTAGACAGGGGAGAGAAAATAAAATGGAAGGCTTGTAGGTTGAGATAAGGGCAGGGAGAGATCACTCAGCAATTACCGTCACAGGCAAAACAGACTTGACATGGGGAAATTAGTTTAATTTATTACCAATCAAATCAGAGTAGGGTAATGAGAAAGAAAACCAAATCTTAAAACACCTTCACCCCTACCCCTCCCTTCTTCCCGGGCTCAACTTCACTCCCAAATTCTCTATTTTCCCCCCCTGAGCAGCACAGCGGGACAGGGAATGGGGGTTGCAGTCAGTTTATCACATGTTGTCTCTGCTGCTCCTTCCTCCTCACACTCTTCCCCTGCTCCAGCGTGGAGTCCCTCCCATGGGAGAGAGTCCTCCATGAACTCCTCCAACACGGGTCTTTCCCATGGGCTGCAGTTCTTCATGAACTTCTCCAGCGTGGGTCCCTTCCACAGGCTGCAGTCCTTCAGGCACAGACTGCTCCAGCGTGGGTCCCCTGCAGGGTCACAAGTCCTGCCAGAAAACCTGCTCCAGCGTGTGCTCCTCTCTCCACAGATCCGCAGGTCCTGCCAGGAGCCTGCTCCAGCGCGGGCTTCCCACGGGGTCACAGCCTCCTTTGGGCACCCACCTGCTGCGGCGTGGGGTCCTCCATGGGCTGCAGGTGGATATCTGCTCCGCTGTGGAGCTCCCTGGGCTGCAGGGGGATAGCCTGCCTCACCATGGTCTTCCCCACAGGCTGCAGGGGAATCTCTGCTCCGGTGCCCGGAGCATCTCCTCCCCCTCCTTCTGCACTGACCTGGGGGTCTGGAGGGTTGGTTCTCTCACCTTCTCAGTCCTCCCTCCAGCTGCAATTGCACAGGGTTTTTTTGCCGCCTTAAATGTGTTATCCCAGAGGCACTACCACCGTTGCTGAAGGGCTTGGCCTTGGCCAGCGGCGGGTCCGTCTTGGAGCCGGCTGGCATTGGCTCTGTTGGACATAGGGGAAGCTTCCAGCAGCTTCTCACAGAAGCCACCCCTGTAGCCCCCCACTACCAAAACCTGGCCACACAGACCCAATACACTGTCCTACTGTAGATTTAAAAGGACAATGCTACATAAATTGTCCAAACATTATCTTCACAAGCAGATGGTCTAGATTTTTTTTTAATAAATTAAAACTTGCATTCTGAAGAAAACAGAAAAATCTTACAAGTGCTTAAATTGATGGGTTTTCTTATACCCAGGTTCATTTTGGTTTTGATTACTAACCTAGTGAGTACAGCAACATCTCCATGCCCAAATAATTTTGACAGATGATCTAAAAGAAAGTAGTTCTGCTACTCATGCGCGAGGAGGACTTTCCTAAGTATTAAAAAGTACTATATCGTGCCTCATGTAAACTGATTAAGTGCCATATATGATCATTCAGATGTGTAACCTTAGTTCCTCCTCTCATCCCAAAGCTAACTACTCTTGTGTCGCAGCTGATGGCTTTGTAAAATGTACTTTGGGCCAATTTACCCATGCTATGGCCTTTATACCCCTAAATTGCATGTTATCATATAACAAACAACAAAATAAAAGCTTTTTTTTAAAGGCTAGCTTCACGACATTGGTAACATAAACATAATTCCAGTGTTCAACATTCCCATTCAATTGTGATTGTCCAAATGTCAGTCTGAAACCTATGATTTTGTGTTTTTCTCACATATCTCTATTTTTATACAACTTCTAGATAACGACATTATTAAAGGGCCTCCCTTAAATATTAAAGAACAATGAAAGAGCCTTTCGCTTTTTTAAGAACACCAAAATGAGCCTTCTGGGTCATATCAAAGGTCCATGTCTTTGAGTATCTTTTCTTCTAGTGAGGCCTAAAGCAGATGCTCAGTGGAGAACCGGGCAAACAGATATCTCAAATACTCTCTCTCTCAGCCTCCTACAAATGGTTTGTGATTCAAGGACTTCCTGAGCTAGGGGTGTTAAAGAGTATTTCCACGTATTCAGTACCACTCATGGGTTTTTCTTCTTTTCTTCCTAAGTACATCAATTCAGTGATTTGATAGTATGTTATTTGGGGATTTTTTGGCATGGTATTGAAACATGTGCAAAGAACTTTTTCAAAGGAAACAGAGAAGAGTGGAGTTTGCATTCATGTTGCCAAGGTCATTGCTTTTGTCTCTTTCAAGAGCAGTTCCACTGACGACGTCTTGCTGCTCCAGAAGTCCCTTATTCCTGAATTTCAGGCTGCTGGCTGACACCTTCTACACTCCAGAGGAACACAGGTGTCTTGGATATGGAAACCAAGGTCTTCATTTGAGGAAGCAGGCTTTCTTTACCAGTATGGGGCCCCTGAACTTGGCTCGGTGTTCAGTGGCGAGCCCCCGCTGCCTGTGGAGCACGGGGAGAAGTACTCATGGCAACCCGTGTTGCTAGGCAGATGGATGATTGTGTTTTGTTCCTGCCACCGTGTTCTCGGGGATCCTGGCTTCACTTCTAGATATAATTAATGGTAATAAAGTCTGAAGGTTAAAATATGTGGATCTCTGGGGCCATTTCTATGCCTGGGTGGGATGGGGAACAGCATCCTGGCACTTATATGTAAAAGCGAGAGCTTTTTTCTGCTGCAGCTCTTTAGGCATAGTCCCAGAGGCTGAGCACTGCCAGTAGCTCCTTGACATTGAGGCATATTGCTGAGGGAAAGAAATGCTTCCTTATTCCTAGCAACTCATTTTTAATGCAAATTCAGTCACTTTTCCTCAAATGCAGCTGTGCTGAAGCTGGACAGGACCAGCTAAAGATCCACAGGGTCATAGCTGTATATGAGCAGCAAGGGATATTGGCCAGTACAGTTCCAAAGCCATCCCATGGACTGAGAAGAATTTGAGATGCTGCTATTATAAGCGGCCTTCAAACCTATTTTTCCCCCTTCCTTCCTTCTGAGTTTTACTTACAGACTCTGCCAAACACTGAGGCTTCTCCCTCTGAAAGAACCTCTCACCCTTCCTGCCTTCCTCCGTATGTCTCCCTCACTTCTAATTGCATGGTCCAACTTCCTGGCTGTGCTGATTCAGATGCTTGTCAGACCCTTTACTGAATTTCTTAATGTGGCAGAAAACTATTCACTTTTTGATGGATTTTTTTTTTTTTACTACTTCAATGACTCATCTCTGCTCTCAATGAATGGCAGAGCCAGCACAAGGTAGAAGGAGGATGTGCAGCCAGCAGTAGAGAAAGAAGGGCAAGACCTGAAGAAAGAGCTGGATCCTCCCCTTTCAGCATTGGTGAACTCCACATGTCTCAAGGAATCATACCCTGACATTTTATTTAAGAGATCAGATTTTGGGCTTCTAGATTTATTACTTGTATCAAAAATAAAGGAACTCCCTTGCCAATTTATGTGGTTTTTGCTGTTCTGTACGTCAGAGCAGTAAGACTTTTCTATTTCAAAAAGAAAACAAAATTATAACAGATAAGGTTAATAAGAAAATACCAGCAGCCTGGAAGAGGTCAATGGCAGAGCAAATAATGGTGGGCATGCCTATTTGTCTGTCTCTGCCCACTCTGTTAGGCTTCTCTTCATCTGGTCCAAGGATAGGATCAAAGCCTGCAGTTAACAAAGAGAACAAGCCAGAAGAGAAGCTGTCTTCCCTCCCACACATCAAGGAATGAGGTAGCTGCTCTCAGTGTAATTTACCCAAAATCTGAAGGGAAAGATACAGCATAGGCAAGGAATGATGGAGTCTTTTTCTCATTTTTATATGGTTGCTGTGTATCATTTGGGTGAACAGATAATGTTTAGATAATACTCTGTTTTGAAGAAGCTGTTTCTGAGTCACTCAGATCAGTTGCTGATCCCAGAGGAAGAGTGGAATGAAGATGCCAAATGCACTTGGGTCATTTGTATTATATTGGTGAAAAAGGGTACTGGGAGATGGAAACACCTCCTGAATGGCAGGGCTGTACCCATTTAGCTACAGAGGAGTTCTAGGTAGACTCCTGTCACAGAATTGTAGCTATTCATTTACTTTCTCTGTGAAGGGCTAACAAATACGCTTCTTTGTGCCTTCAGTTATATGGTCCCCAAGGACCCACAGAGGGACTTCTATAGTGAAGGTCTTCAGCAAGTGTTCGGAGCAAAGATGCGTCCAAATGCCACAACCCTGAAGCCATGGGGGGACACTGCTTTGTAGGATGTTATTATATCTCCTTGAACTGCTTTATCTTTTACACCACTTTTCCCATTTTAGAGGTGTTTTTTATTGCTGAACAAAATTTCTGAACATATGCATGGAAAATATACAAAATGTGTGATAGGACCCTGATAGCTGAGAGGAATGTATGTGATGAAATTATGTGCAGAGGCAAGGGTACCTTAAGTCTATTAGACTTCAGTGGATTCAGGCTTTATATCAACAATGCTGGTTTCTTCCATATTTTCCCTGAGATATTTTCTGACATTTTTTAAATGAAAAATTACAAGTTTAAAAGGGTATGTTCTCTTCAGAGGAGCTCTTTAAAGATCTTGCATGCAGCAGCTGATATTTCAAGCTGTTGAATTAGTAGTTCTGGGTTTCCTTTTGTACTTGTCTGTGCCAAAATGCGATTAGTTGTTTCAGCCCACTCATACCCTTGGTTTGAGATGTCTGTGCATTAAGTTAGAAGGGAAACAGTCATGTGGTTCAGGTCCAATATTTGATCTGCATTATAATTGTTAACATTTTTTTCCTACATAGATTTTTCAAGATACTTTGCCAGGAAATTTTAAAGCAGTGAGTTCTCATTTTGAAGTGCTTTCTCATTCCATATTTCATTCTGCTCCTGGAGACAGGCAAGACACCAAAGCCCTGTGTGTCAGGAATTGGGGGGAGAAGGGGAAACAGGTGCTGACACTTGGCTGCAAGTTACTGAAAGCAAAAGGAAACTCCTGGCTAGAGCAGACGATGCAAATGAAGCACTTTGATTTACAGTAATTGTCCTGAGTGGAATCTCAACAACATGGGCAGGATAGTGCAAAATACTGTTTGCTGAAATTAGTATTAGCTGTAAGTCAGAAAAGATTCTGCAGCTAGGCTAAAGGTATCAAACTTAACAAGTATAAACATCCAGGATTTGACCAATACTTTTATATGCTCAGAACAGTGCTCTCCTTAAGGAACTATTATAGCAGCTCATGAGGGCCAGAGGGCCGTGCTGCAACGGGACGTAGACATTGTGGCATACACAATGTGTCATAGCTGTTCCATATGTCACGATTTACCTTTTCTTGATCGGCTTTTACACACTGCTTTCATTACCATCCCTCTTGGAGGAAACAAAGACAAGTGTGTGTCAAATAGGAAAGGGTGGTGAGGAAAGCCAAGTGCAAGCCCTGGTGAAATTGCTGGGAAGATGTTAAAGGTAGTGGCCTGAGTGGAGTTACTGTCTTACCACACCATGATTGCAGTGAATCACTTCCATTCAAAGGCTACTCTAAAAACACAAGAATCTCAATAAATTCACACAATGGGCAATATTTTTCTCTATTTCAAAGATGAACATTGTTCATATTCTGGGTATGGATTTGGCATGAAAACCTGAATGACTAGAACAGGATTTTTTAGAGCTTTTATTAAGGAAATGTGGTAAACACTTCGAATTAGTGTAGCATTTGTAGCAGAGCTGTAAATGTCCTATGATGAATCATGTGATCTGGAAAATGACGTAAGAAATATAATGCTGGGCACAATATTCAAGAACTTGAAATTCCAGATTTGGGGTAGGAGAGGGAAGAGATAAGAAAGCTTCGTCCTTGCCAGAACAACATATTTTGCACTTTCCTTCAGTTTCAAACACATGACTGATCCACAACCATAGATCTACAACCAGGAAAGACAAAGGTTTTCTGTGTGGAGGGGTTGAGGGATTAAGGAATGGGAGCCCTGTAAGACTGAAAGATTAGGGCCTTTCCTTCTGCTGCTGCTTCTGCATCCTCTGACTTTGGCTGCCATGCTGTTCTCACCAAAACTTCTGTTATCGATTTGAGAGGAAACAAATCCGTGCTACTTCTGTAGTCAAACATGTAATTTGAAATATTTTGTTACTTTAGTAGACTGTTCAAGTCTGTAGATAACCTTTCAGAGGGATCAGCTTTGTTAGAGAGCATAATCAGCTGTTTTCCCAACAGAGTAAAGATGTATTCTCTTGGGTATCTATTACACCTTCTTTACTCTGAGCCATGATCAATAAAAACACAGAAATCAATGGCTGAAAGGCAAACAGCAAATGTTAAAATGTTATAAAAAAGTGATTCTTTTAAAGCAAAGAAGCCCTATTTGGGTTCAATGTCTTTTTTTGAATTTCAGGCTTCCATGAATACTGAGCACATTGTAACTCTTTGTTTGACAGGTGGAGATGAGCGTGTGAAGAAGAGTGATCCACATGGGCTTTGCAAAAATTTAACATCTGACAAACAAGCACCTGCTGTGGCGAGGACAAGGTTTTCGTTCTAGGAATTTCATAAATATTTATTTTCTATGAATATATGGTTGCATCTTGCTGGAATATTAATATTTATATTTTCCCTACTTTCACAGTTGCTTTAGAGTCAGAAGAACCAGGCATCACAAGCGTGTCTGCTAAAACACACAGCTAAATTTAAACTGCACAGTTTTATTTAATATCGCCAAGACAGAATATTTTAGCTGTTTCGGCACGACGGTATTTAGAATAAAATGTTCTTTCACTTTCTGCAGCTTAGATACAGGGGAATCTCTGCAGTTGCTGGGAAAACTCTGCTTGCAGGAGAAACCGAGTAGCGGCGGGTTTGAAGGTCCCGTGGGGAGCCTGGCTGCGGGGACAGCGGTGTGTGCCCCAACTCGCAGGCCAGGCGCGGGTTTTGGTCACGTTTTCCATCGCTTTAGGCCCTAAACCCCAGCGTTGGGTGGCGCGGCGCCCCGGGGCCTGGGGAGCAGGCCGGGGCTGGGCCCCCGCACTGGCCTCCAAATTCTGGGCTCGATCGACGTTTTGGGGGGGACTGCGGCCGTGGCTCCCTGCCCGCTGCAGTACTCGAGGCCGGCACGCAGAGCCTCCAGCCGACTACCTCCATCATCTTTCACTCGCTTTGTACGTTAGCAGGCCGCGAAGGCCGCAAGGGAAGAGCGTTCCCGGGCCGAGGGAAGGTGGCTGCGTCTGTCAGCCCGGCCGGGCAGGCCGCGGGGGGCCGCGGCGGCTGCGAGGAGCGGCGGCGGGAAGAGAGGGCCCGGCCGGGCCCGCGTCGCCATGGCGACGGCGCGGGGCTGCTGCCATGGCGGAGAAGGAGGGGAACGGCGAGGGTAAGGCCAGGGCCGGGGCCGGGGCCGGGGCCTCCCGCCCCGCGGCGTGCGCGGGAGGGCTGGCGGCGGGGACGGGCCGCCGCCGGGCGCCGGCCGAGTCTCCGGCCTCTCGCCTCCCGCCTCCGGCGGGCGAGGCGGCGGCTGGCGGGGTCAGCCCGTCACGGGGCTGGCGCTGGGTAGGCACACGGACGCGCACGGGGAGACACAGACGTACATATGTATGCATGTGTATATGAATGCATGCACACGTACACGCATATAAATACACCCCCTGCCCCCCCCCCCCCCCCCCGGCTCCCCCATTCATGGTGGCCACACCACTGCCTCCACCTCAGGCCTGCCCCTGCCTCAGGGCGAGGGGCTTCTCCCCCGCACCGCCCTCTGCAATGGCACCCGTGGCCTATGCCACCCGCGGGCGATGGCCACGGGTGCTGGCTGCCTTACGGTTGTGTTACAGCCACGCAGGGCGCACCCGGAGTTGATGGTGGCGAGGCCGACCGCCTCGTCATGGCGTGGGGTGGCTTCCAGGGCGGCCGGGATGGCTGGACCAGCCACTGGAGCCAGTTGGTCATCGCCCCTTGCAGTCATTTCTGGATGCATCGGGCGCTCTCTGCCAGGAAAAAGTAATCTGTGCTGCTGATAGCACCATGGCTTATTTTTAGAGGCAAGCGTGTTCTACTTTAGGGAGTGTTGCCAGAAATTATGTTCTACAGGCTGAAGGTAATTCCTCCTGCAACGATATTCAAGTATCGTTTGAAGGAAAACGTACTTTCTGTAAAACTCACAGTATTGTGACTTCTAAAATCCGTCCTTTCTGTAAGTAAACTTGTGTGTGTTGTAATAGTTTGCAAATTTTGAACGTTGTATATGAAATAATCTAAATAATGGATTATTTCGTCCTATTTGGGAAAAAACTCATATATTCCGTAGAAAAGTCCTGTATAAATAGTTGCTGTGGATGGTGCTGAATGAGTAATTTGATTTTGGTAGAAGTATTTCTAGTGTGCACTTTGCAGTATAGATATCTTGCAGAAGTTAAGAAATAAGACTGATGTAGCTTCAATGAGGACTGTTCTAAAAGTATTATTTCTTTTATATTGTTTTTCATTTTTGTGTAGTCTTGTAAAAGCATATTTTTTGCATCTTTCCCGTTTTGCAAATGAAGCTGAGGCACAGTGCTGGCAGAGGTAGATAGAGATGATAGGATAACAGCCTAGAAGTTTCCTGAACCATCTGAGAAGAGGGAGTCTGGAGTTCTGGCAGGATAACAGCAATATTGGGAAATTCTGGCTCCATATATTCTGGACACCCATATGTATGATACTGAGATTTTGCACTGTTTTGTCAATCCACAGGCAGAAACTCTTGGAGAAGGAAGGTCATGGATTTTTGATTGCTTGATTAATGGCTTTTAATGCTGTTTTTGTAGTTTCAAGGTGAGAATACTTTGTAACAAGTTAAATTACTGTATTACTGAAGACAGACTCTCTTGGGTTTTTTTTACACTTAATGTTTTTTAACATCCTGTAAAACACTATTCCCAATAGAGTATCAGATTTCATCTTCAGGAGAAAAATTGTGCTGTCATCCTAAATGACCCTGACCCATAAACTCCATTCCTGGCTCTACCAGACTTCCCGATGGATCATGGAAAGTAACACACTGGGCTTTACTTTCCTATCTGTAGAATAAGGACAATAACCTGTATCACATGGGCAAGGCATCTGACTTATCTTCTGTCGCTCACGAGAATCATAGTCTGTTATTAGGCAAACCAGTTGCTTATTGCCCTATAAATGTGTCTTGTTATTATAAACATGGTTGAAGTAAGCTAACAGTCAGTGTCTCATTAAAGTGCAGAAGCAATCCCATAAGAATAAGTCGCTTACACCCATTTCAGAGTTGCTGTTAGACTTCTTGCAGATAGCAGTTAGAGGGTTAATTAGGATTCCTGGATTCTGGATTCATGCATCGATCATGCTTTCTTCTGACAAGCATTCCACATCTATGCAAACTGCAACTTTTACTTTATTATACTTCAAACTGAACAATAACATTAGTTGTATTGTCAAATAATTACTCTTTAGGGTATTCCTCTCGGTGCTTTGTAGCACTGCAGTTCCACCAGCTTTCATGGTAAAGGTTTCCCTTAGGTCCTATTATTTTCAAGTTTTGCCTTCTTCAAAGTTAAAATGCCTGCTTAAATGTTGTACAGATATACACGATGTACACAACGAAAAATGGTAAAAGGCCAAACCCTGCAACCTCATGTACATCATGTTACTCACATGAGTATTACCCTCTAACTTACGCAATTCTTGTGAATAAAATCTTGTATGTGCATAAGTGTTAATGGGATCATGCCCATACTATCTGTAGCTACATGTTTTAAGTGTGAATTTATATCCCTACGTTTGTGCTTTCAACATTGTTTTAATGTTTTTTCTTCATACCCATCTGATTACGCTAGACTGTTTGCTTAATCGTTCTCTTCTGTATATTTGTCCGTATCTTCCCTCCCATCATTCTGTTTCTTTCCCTTTTTCTGCTACTTAATTCAGTCTGTCTGTTCTTCCATTTGCTCTCAGATACTTTATTTGTAATTTGACATAACATGTCAGTTTTTCTAAGTTTTAATATCTCTGATCTCAATACTGATGTTACTAGAACCTGAAAGCAAGATGTCAGACTGGTAGTGCCTGAAGTAAAACTAGACAGAAGACAAGACATATTTTTCTCCAGCTGGGATTTAAGAAATCCCATGGAAGTACATAAAGGAGATAACACTCAGTGTTCCTATATCATTATGGTAATGTTATGTAATTGATCAGTATTAGAGCTTTTCTAAGACCATATTCTTTGTGCCAGTTAGCACATATTTAAAATGCAATTAATAAGTCATGAATTTTAATCCAAAAGGAAGTACATTAAATACTCTGAGCTCCTGTTTCACCCACTTACGCCCATATGAAATCGAGTAACTAGTTCTGGATAGCAGATGTCCTCCAGAAAGATACCTGATTCTGATGCGAAGAGCTACGGAGATGGAGAATAACCATTCTGCGATGATGGTTTTCTCTGGTAAATGATTAGTAGTTGTTCTAGGTAGTTTGAGTTACAGCTGCAATATGTAATCAGGCCTCACAGGTCCTCTTCCCGACTTACGAAACAGTCATGTGGAGTTTGTTAGTGGAGATGGGAGAAAGTTTTCACCCCAGTTTTAGTGCCTTATGTAAATAAAGTAACAGTGTGTTCAATCATACATACATGTCTGTTCTTTAACTGCCCTGGTTTGCTGCCTGGCACACTGGTGAAATCAGAGATTTACTGGAGTTTACATTTGGTAAGAACTAGCTACATATCCCATTCAACTACTACCTTCTTGCAAAGAAGCAGAGTTGCCCCTACTTCACCTGCCCTGCCGAATCCTCCCACGTCTGTAGGTAGGATCTAAACCTTCCCTCTCCATGTCACCTGGCTCCGCCTGGATTCTGTATCACTAGAGATACTGAAAATGTGCTATCACTGCTCATTCTGTTTTAATAAACTTGCAAGTCCAAGCTTAGAGAGCCTAGTAGCTGCCACGAGCACTGTTGGCAGTCGTAACCATTAATTCTGCTCAGAGCACACTTAATTAACGTCAGAGTTTCAAACCTGACACAGAAAAGCGCTGAAGCTGTCTATGACTTTGGGGAATCCCACTGAATGGGATAATATGATGTACATGATGCTTAAGCACATGAGTACATTTAAGGGTCTTGCTATAGTGAGTATTTAAAAATGTATTTTTGAGGGTTTCACAAATAAGCATCAGCATTTGAAAGGCACAAAAGCTATGGATTAAACACTCACAATAAACCTTCAGGCTAAAGTAGTCCATCAGACAAGTTATCTCTAATTTAAAAAGTGGCAGTGTTTCATTTATGGAAAAAAATACAAAATTAGTATGAGCTGTTAAAAATAAGTAGCTTTCATAGGGCCCAAGCAAGCAATATTTTGGCTCTAGAAGAAAATCTGAATATATGAGATCACTTAGGAAATCAGTGTGCAGTTTTATCACAGTGGAATTTACAGATGAACACTATGAATATTTTTATATCCTCTTGTTGACATTGCTGTGAGAAATTACGTGAGAAAAGTTTATAGCTTTTATTAGACTGTAATGCAGTTTAATATGCACCTTGACATCAATCTGAGTAATGTTTTAATATTTGTACTTATTTGAGAGTGAAACAAAAAATAAATTATGTCCATCTCCCATGGAAAAACAGAGGCTGTAAATCTGATCCTCCTGGCTATACTCCTGCAGTAAAAGTTGATCTCAAATGGATGTAGAACAGGTAATTGCAGATTGACAGGTTTCTTGTTTCCATGGTGCATAAAATGGCAGAAGTTTTTTGGTTTGGCTCTACTTCTAGCTGACTTACTGAGTAAAAAATTGGCTGGTGTGCAGAAAGGCTTTAAACTTTTTTGTCTTTTAAACAATGCCAACCAGCAGATACGCAGTCCTGACAGGGAGCTCGAGAACTCCCACAAATTATCTTTCCAACAATAGTTAACATGTTATTAAGAATTTCCATGTCTACATACTAATTATTCTGAGATCTGAGGGGTTGGGGTTCTTTTTGCAATTTAGGAGCACCTTATTTTGTGTGAACAGATACTTCTTCGTTGCTATTGGCAATAAAATGTGGCGGGCTGAAGGTTGTGGAAGGGAAATGGTCTTTTGGGTAACAGAGGTCTGACGTGAACCTGTTGTCGAGCGTGCTCAACATTTAGCCCCCAGGTGGGAGGTGGCCATGCAGGCAGAGGTGCTGGTCACACCACCGCTCTGCCCTGGCCAAATCCTGCTGTGGGGTCCAGCTGCCGCTGCCGCTGTTTCTGCTATGGGGATATGGTTGAGGTGGGGGGCAAAAGCTGAAAATAGCTCCTATACATCCTGTGAAGTATCCTGAAGGGAGAAGTGGCTGTGGGAGCGATGTCCCAGCCCAGCCTGTGTGGAGGTGAGCCTCGCGCCCGGCGCAGCAGAGGTGGCAGGATGGGCACGGGACAGTCAGAGATGGGGCTAAGGGTGCTGCAGAAGGTGTCCAGAGAAGCGGGGAGCTCCCTACGCAGAGCTGGCCAGTACCCGGTGCGGGGGTAAAAGCTGTGGGCATGGTAAGGGGCAGGAGGTCCCAAAACCTACCTCTGGCCCCCATGGCTTTTGAGGTTGGATTACGTGCTACCTGACAGGTCTCGGGAGATATTTTTAGGAGTGGTCTTTAATTGTAAATGTCCATCTTTAAGAAAATACAGACTCCCAACTTTTTGGAAATACGACATCCTTACTGTTCAATGTTACGTAGGCGTGGGTAGTATGTGAAAGCCTCATGCATGTAAGATCGGAAGGGATTTCCTTGAGTCCAGCCTGGGGCTGTATACACCCATAACTTTCAAAAGCTTACCAAGCTCCATCTTAAAAATGGTAAGCTTAGATTATTGTGTCGCTGGTGTAAGGTCACAGGAGGTTCTGAACCGTTACTGCTGATGATCAAGTTGCAAATTAGACATGAATTTTGAAATTTATCTGTGAACAGTTTGTATCCTTTTTTTTACCTGTTTGCCAACTTTCTCCTTTAGCTTAGCCTGCCTCAAATGGTTATAGAAATAAGTCTTATTCCGCATTGATGATAAATGTAAATGTCTTAAATTTGTCAGCTGAAATGCTGTTCAAATTTAGAATATTACTCTTAGGCAAACAAAAAGAAAATTGGAGGTTCGTATTCATTCACGATATGTAAAGAAAGTTATTTAGCACTGTAAGTGATACTTTCAAGAGGGCTCCTTAAAAAACAAGCAGCTGCAGCAAACCCCTGTAATCCCTTGCCATTTTGTTTCACTGTAAGAGTCTTCCTTTGCTTGATAAAGCCCTCATGCCAGAGTAGTGCAGATAGAATTGCAACCAGTCTAGAAACTGTATTTTTTTTATCCCATTTGAGACCCTGTCAGGCACATTGAAGGGCTTGTGATATGATACATAACAGCATGTATTAAAAGTCATACTTAAACTCCTTCATTCTTCTGTTATATTGTAGACAATTACAGTTCTTTCAAAAGAGGAAAGTTTGCAAACTGCTCTATTCTAGCAGTGCTACTGTGGTGCTGTAGTTAAACTTTATAATGGCTTATGTTTAAAATAAATTAATTCTTAGAGCACTAATACCCACTTGAGTTTGGTCCCTGGTTCTTGACCACTTGAGCTATCAGTGGCAGAGGCAGTTTAGTAGGCATATTCAGTTTATCAGATGTTTGGTGCTGCCACACATGCAATCAGATGTACGTGCATGCTGTTGGTGATGAGTTATACCATGCCCTGTTGGGGCCATCCCACGTCGTTGGCAGAGTTGTCCTGGTTTTGGCTGGGACAGAGTTAATTTTCTTTCTAATAGCTGGTATAGTGTTATGTCTTGGATTCAGTATGAGAAGAATGTTGATAACACACTGATGTTTTCAATTGTTGCCAAGTAGTGTTTAGACTAAGTCAAGGATTTTTCAGCTTCTCATGCCCAGCCAGCAAGAAGGCTGGAGGGGCACAAGAAGTTGGGAGGGGACACAGCCAGGAGAGCTGACCCAAACTGGCCAACGGGGTATTCCATACCATGTGACATCATGCCCAGTATATAAACTGGGGGGAGTTGGCTGGGGGGGTGGATCACTTCTCAGGAACTAACTGGGCATCGGTCAGCAAGTGGTGAGCAATTGCATTGTGCATCACTTGTTTTGTATATTCCAATTCTTTTATTCTTATTATTGTCATTTTATTATTGTTATTATTATCATTATTATTTTTTTCCTTTCTGTTCTATTAAACTGTTCTTATCTCAACCCACGAGTTTTACCATTTTCCTTCCGATTCTGTCCCTCATTGCACTGGGTGGGGGGGAGTGAGTGGGCGACTGCATGGTGCTTAGTTGCTGGCTGGGGTTAAACCACGACACAGTGAGCTGCTGTTGTGGGGCACACAGCAGCATGTGCATTACTGCATTTTGGTGGAGCTTGGTGTGGTGCATATGTGTTGTAGTGTGCATGTGTGGGTGTTGGAGTTGTCCTTTGTGGCTCTGCCATCTGCTTCTGGGGCCAGCACTATGGAAAGTCCAGGAAAAATGGGGACAAATGCCTTCTGTGACCACACAGCATAGCAGCATGGGTTGTGTTCTGCCAGTGTTGCAGCCACCGTAAGCTCTTCCTTTTCAGCAGCAGCTGGAGCTATAGCAAGACTCTCCGCATCACCAGGAGAGCTATATATCCTCACAGGACAGTTTGCTGTTGGTGATGAAAGAGACTATAAGTATGGGCTAGACATAACTCTTTCATTATATCCCAGGTGTGGCTGAGATGAAAGATATGGAACAAATTGCAACAGTGGAGATTACTGTTTTTGCCAGCTCTGAGCTGCAACAGGAGTGCTGACAGGTACAACTGCCAGAGTTGGGATTTCAGGGATGTGCAAGGCATCCCTAATGGAGATTTATGCTAAGCTTATCTCTGCCTTATGAAAAGGGAGACTGCATGCAGCTGATATTGACTTTATAAAAAGTGTCACGATTATTTTTTGCAGGCCAACCAGCGCCAAGCGCTGGCATTTCTTTCACTTCACTGTAGGAAGGATAACATCATGACTTTCGTCAAGAGAAGTGTAAGATAACTAATTGTGTATTATCTGTGAATCACAGGCATATAGGAGGCTATCCAGATCTATGCATAGATGGGATGTCCTTGCTGTCTTTGGATGACTGGAGGCATATCTCCACATCCTCTGCTCAGAAGGGAAGATCTTTATATCAAAAGGAAAGGATTTTCCCCCATCATTCTGCAAGTTAGTGTGACAAAGCATGTTGTTTCACTGCCCTCAGTGTCAGTTGCATGCAATGGCAAGTATTTGGCAGCTTGTCTGTGGACACCAGCTGGCAGAAGGAGAGCTTCACTGTCAGAGCTGGACCTGTGCAAATAATTAGGGTGAGCGATATTAATCAGAGCTTGCTGCTTTAGTTCATGAAGCTCCAGGCTTCGTGAAGTCAGACTCAGCCACAACTTGAGTAGCTGCATAATGATGATGTGCTTGGCTGGCTGAAATCTAGGTCATTATTGAGACCTGTTAGGTCCAATTTGGATACGTGTTTCTTCCTGAGAGTCCTTATTGCGTGCTGCTTCCAAAGTAATAATCTGCAACAGTTGTGAGGCCTGTGGAACTAAAGCAGCATGGCTATGGCCAACTGCTTGGGAAGGCAGGCAGAGCCAAATCCTGAGAACTGTAGTTGAGCATTTCATGCTGTGTCCTGATTGTTGCTCTAAAAATGTTACAGCTACTCCTGACAAAATGTTTGACAGCTTATCAAATGAAAATGCCTGTTATGATCCAGGACTGAGTAGCTTGTTCTGTCCTGTAAGGCCACTGTAACTGTCCCATCCCAGAATCTTGAGGCCCGTTTCAGCCACTCCTTCCCTCCAAGAAGTGCAAAAAGGCAAAACGGATTTGAGGAAAAAAAAAAAAATGTTTGAACGCATGACCAAATATTAGGGGAACAAAAAAGAAACTGGCTTTTCTACAAGGACTTTGCAACCACAAATGCACAAAGTGTGGGCAAACAGACTTGTGAGAAAGCTGGTAAGAGAGGAACCGCTATGGTCAGGGTAGGTGCTGTTGTGTTTTGAAAGATGCTCAGAAGGACTGCTGAGCGTTTCTGCTGTAAGTAATGATGACTCCAGATTCTTTCATGCTCTAAGACATTATCCCTACTTTTTATCTGAGGTTTGGGCATACACAGGGCATACCCCACATGCATTCCTTCTGTTTCCCAGTGCTATGTGTTCTCCAGAGGACATAGGCAATAAGCTGTATGTTACTCTTCACAGTGTGACCCTGCACTACTTAATACGGCGGTGACAGTGGGTTAGGATACAAGGAGTAAGGCGCTTAAGAAGGTCGAGTCAGGGCATTAGCTCTCACTATTGACTGTTTCAGAGCTCAGAGAGACTTTGTACTCAGGGTGATAAAAATCTGTAAGCTGTAGCTATAGGGAAAGGTGCAAGACAGAGCTGTGAACTGGCACAGCAAGGTGCTTGTCACTGGGCACTAACCACACTACCCCCAACAGCCAGGGGGACAGTGAGAGATGGCAGGAGGAGCTCAGGGCTGTGGGTGGTGCAGCTGCATGAAGTCCTTAGAGCAGCAGCAGCACAACAGTAAATTGGAGCTGGAGGAGGGCTGGGTGCCAAGTATTTGCTTGTGCACTTCCCTGCTGCTTACAGGTAGTAATCCTGCACAGTATCATCTTGGCTGGTCAAAACTTGTATGTGGGAATCCAACTTGCATTGCCATTTCCTAATGGAAGGGCTTCTGCCTACTACCACCAGCGAGGCAGTGGACGATGGCCTCCACTGGACCATTTTCCTTGCAGATGTAAAACGAATGCCGTAGCACGGCTTAGAAATTACTCACTAGAAAATGTGTCAGAATGGCTTGCAATTTTAATGTGAATTAGGCCAACCTGTGGTTTTCTTTTCTGACTTTTTTTTTTCTGGGCATGCTGCTAGGTCCAGAATACTTCAACAGCAGGAGAATCTAGTGCTGTTACCAGGTCCCGGTCCCAGCCTGCACAGTTCCATTTCCAAGGCCTGGACTAGCCCGTCTCGGCTAGGTGATGCTATGGGCCACTGCTTGGGCTTGCAGCAGCTCAGGAATCCCTGCCAGAGTCTGTCTTGTCTTAATTGCTTTGACCTGGAACATGATGCATGCTACATCCCAGATGCATGGTCATACCAACCAGCCAGCCATGGCACCTCCATTTCTCCTCTTTGGCAGACACAGACCAAATCACAAATTTGTTCTGTGCAGTGAAAGTAGGAAGGACTCCTTCCATACCATCCCACCAAAAAAAATTTGAAAAATTGATCATTCACCAAACCTCAGATAGTGCTTCAGGTTTGAGAAAATTGAACTCTAGCTGAGTACAGCAAGGCAGTATTCTTTGATCATTTCCCAGGATTGCAGGCTTCTCTGCTGATGCTTATGAAGGCTGGTGCTTCAGTATATATAGATATATATCTAGATACAGAATATCTACACAGATTGCGTACAGTAAAAACATCAGGGCATATTTTGTTGAGCTTTTCCTGGGACACATGAAGTGCTGTCACTGACATGGATTGATATGTACCTGTGTTGCATCACTCAGACTAACTACCTACAAGAGAATGGATTTTTCCCTAGCAAACCATATGATTCCTTCCCCAGTGTGTCCCAGGATTGTGTAGCCTGAGCTTGCTGTCACCAACAAGCTGCTCAGGAACTCTTTGAGTGGCAGGAAGGAAGGATTTTCTTGCCTGTAGGGCAGGGGAGAGACTAATGACATGTCGCAAATGGAGAGATGCAATTATGATGACAAAAGCACAAAGCTGGGAAAGAAGGTTCAGCAGAGCAAATGGGTGCTGCTTTCCTGGAGGGAACAGTGCTCCAGGGCAAGGTGAGCAGAGTCGACTGGCGGTGTCAGCCACCTCTGCCAGTGTGCATTTCTGTGTAAGCAGCTCAGCCAGGTAATAGGAAGGGCAGAGTTGTATCCCTTACCACATCCTCAGCCCATGCTGCTGCTTTTTTTTTTTTCAGGGGCACCAAACTTGCAGTCCATCTTCCATATGTCTTCCTCATGAGCAAACCCACCACATGTCGAGCCTGGAAGAGCACTTAGTGGAGTTTTACAGACTGTAAGAAGCACTGTATGACATTAGCAGGACTCCTGCTGGGACCCAGTCCCACTCAGCCACTCCTAATATTTAACACTCCCTGCCCCTCTTCCCTTCACTTGCAAGTTCTGCTTGGTTGTAAATAGTTTCAGTAAGTTTAGAGTAAGTTTGGTTTGTTTTGTGTGTAGGAAGTCCTTACGCCTTTTATTTCTTTGACAAATTGCAATCCTCCATTCTTGGGACCTCCAGGAAGGACTGGGTGGAACCAGGGAAATGAACGCCTCTGTTCCAGAAGCCTGGGCACGGGGAGGCTGTCAGGGTCATAGTATAGGAAGGGATGCAGAAAATAGTGGTTTATCAGTCCCCTCCAACATATGCACAATTTTGTGTTACAGCAAGCATCTGTCAAGGAATTTGCAGAGGTAGCAAGGGTATCCCTTGTAATTTGCCCTTCTCCATTCCCTTAGGCAAATGCATTATCTGCAGCAAGCCCAGGCAGCGGTTGTCATTCCACTGGGGCTTCATACTGACATCCTTTGCCATTTGCATCCCCTGGCTTTAAGAAATACAATGCAAGCTCTGGACAGAGCAAGCAAACAGGATCCTGGTAAGGATGTGGGAGTCAGGTTTAATACAGCAGCTGTTCAAGCTGTTTTATCATTATGACTCAGGGCATATAGGTATGAGTTATCAAGTACTGAAGATACAGAGTGATCTCTGTGGACTGGTGTGGGGGCTGTTTGCCCAGCACAGACCAGGCAAAATAATGTCATCTTGCAAGAGCAACCAGAAGTGACAGCATTAAAATGGTTTTGGTGACCTACAAGGATGTGTGCCACGAGGGAAAGAAATATTTTTTCCATTGATGAAGAACTATATTTGATCCAGAAGGGAGGGCAGTAGACAAGATTGACTGTGACCCCAGCACCTTTGGGGAGAGATAACTGAGACAAGAACTTTGTGAATGGTGGATATTCACTTTGAAATCTGTCCTGGTTTCAGCTGGGATAGAGTTAATTTTCTTCCTAGTAGTTGGTATAGTGCTATGTTTTGCGTTCAGTATGAGAAGAATGTTGATAACACCCTGATGTTTTCAATTGTTGCTAAGTAGTGTTTAGACTAAGTCAAGGATTTTTCAGCTTCTCATGTCCAGCCAGCAAGAAGGCTGGAGGGGCACAAGAAGTTGGGAGGGGACACAGCCAGGAGAGCTGACCCAAACTGGCCAATGGGGTATTCCATACCATGTGACATCATGTCTAGTATATAAACTGGGGGGAGTTGGCTGGGAGGGATTGCTGCTCAGGAACTAACTGGGCATCGGTCAGCAAGTGGTGAGCAATTGCATTGTGCATCACTTGTTTTGTATATTCCAATGCTTTTATTCTTATTATTGTCATTTTATTATTATTACTGTCATTATTATATTCTTCCTTTCTGTTCTATTAAATTGTTCTTATCTCAACCCACAAGTTTTATTTTTTTCCTTTCCCGATTTTCTCCCCATCCCACTGGGTGGGGGGGAGTGAGTGGGTGGCTGCGTGGTGCTTAGTTGCTGGCTGGGGTTAAACCACAACAAAATCAATGACACTTTAATATGAACTGTGTTTTGGAGGCAGTGTGAACTATGGATTTAAACACCTTTGGATATACTAGGTGATGAAAGGCATTGACTATTTACGGCTTCTTTTCCAGCTTGACGTGGCATCCTCCATTGCCTGTTTTGTTCTATGCTATAGTGTCAGTTAGATTAAGAATTCTAGGAGGAACTAGAAGCTTGACTGCTTATCAAGGCAGCAATAGTTTCTATACTTTGTTTCTCAACAGTTGAATTATTTTATTAATTGCCCCATTAGTTTTGTTAGTTCTGGTTCCCACATGTATTAAAACATCTGAATCTATGGTAGATTAGAATGCCATGGCATTTAAAATACCATCTGCTGAACAATCAAACCCTAGAATAATATTCAGGATATCTTGTTTCATCAGGTAAAGTTACTGGCAACTTGTCCCTCCATTAGTTGCTGCCAACTGACTATCACAAACTGGATATATTTTGCATATTGGTGTATCATTGTATTTTTCAACTTTGAGGTTGAAATGCACAGTTTTTATAACATTTTTTTAAGTCTTTAATGAATTTGTCAACTTTTAACTGAAATAACCAAAATATTTCCATTGTGGTTGATCTGAACTCTTTTTATTTTTTTATTACTAACATAGTTCTATAAAATAGTCTCACTTCCATAGCCAAAGCTTGAGTCAAGATAGTGCTTAATTTTTTACATCACTTTATTATATATTTTGCCCATGTTACAATTGTCTCATGTGAAGAAGACAAAAAGGAAAAATTATGTTTAATATCTTTGTGTCAGAATTCAAAATAACTTTTGCAGTTAACTTTGTCACAGCCTTCATCAAACTGACAGCCTGTATTTTATTATTAGACATCAAATTAATTACTTGATTTTTCTAAAACTCTATTTGCTGCTGGTGGTTTTGTTCTCATGGTTATTTGTACCATGTGCCATGGGGCTGTGCAAAGATTGTTCTGATTGCTCCACTCTGAGAGCTCCATTCTGTGTATCTATTTTTAAATATAGTCCCTTTATTTTTATTCTCTATTAGTTTTCCATAAGGCAGTTACTGTGGTGGAAACAACCAGGTAATTTTTCAGCTCTCACATGTACTACCATTAGGAAAAGAGGTATGAGAATAGGGTGAGGTTATGCTCTTAGTCCAAGGTTGCTCGCATACATGATAATGAGTGTAGGGTTTTGTTTTTGTTGATTCACACTGATGATGGGGTTTGCTTATTTATCTAGGTACCACATGGTGTATGCTGCGACAAACATAAATGATAGGGAGCAATGATATGGCTAGTTCTCAATAATTCCAAAAAACATGAAAGAAAAGTCTTTTGCTGTTCTTGAGACTTCATTTTTGCTTCTTTGAGAATGCTTGAAAGTGACCAATGCAGAAACCAGTTAAGCTTTTTTATTCTCCTACAGGAAAGAGACTGAAATTCAGATTGCCTAAGTATCATCTGTGATAACATGGGATGCTTCCCATCCAGGAGAGAAAGCATTATCCCTTTCCTGAGTCTGCAGGCCATAGCTTGGATCCCCAAATTGGAGTAGGTACCACTGTCAGTGAAGACCGCAGCCTGGTCATTTCTTGGGAACTGGTGTATACCAAATTTCATGATGCTGCATCTTTTATCTCTTCATTCAATCTGAACGGCTAAACTCAGGTGACACATTTCCCATTGGGGCCGTCAATACTTTGTGTCAACCTGTTTTCTTCAGATTGCAGTTCAGGAATGGGTTTATGCCTTCTGTGGAGGAATCAAGCTGCTTTATAAACCTCTTGGTTTTCTTCAAAATCTGCTTGTTTTGTCTTTCCGGAATGAAGACTCTTCAATGAGCACATACATTAAATTATTTCATTATGTATCACAAGACACAAAGAAACAACATTGCATATTCCCCAAGCTTACAGCTTAATCATATTGTTCCTTTCTTTTCTGGTATCTAATACATGCTATAGGAGGGACAGAGTAGAGAAAAAAAAATTTCTCTTGCCTGAATTTTTTTAGAGCACGGCATACAATTACTGTTTCAGCATATTAGGCTGACTGTACATTAAGCTTCCTCTGGAATTATGAAGGTCACTAGAAGAAATCTAATGTATGTCTTTTCTTTCTACAGAGCAGGAAGGTCTTGCCAATAAGTCAGATTCAAATGGCCTCAAGATTATTTTCTCCCCATGTTCCTTTTCCTCAGTAATTTCCTTAAATTAGAATCAGTTAAATGCTGTAAGGTTTTCTTCTTTGGGGTGGGGCAAGGTTTCTGAATTATTTTTAAGTCAGCCAAGCTCCCCACACTTAACATGAAGGCAACAGAAACATTTGTGGCAGAATAATTTAGGGAGTTGTATACTTTGCTTTGGAGTTAGGAAAGAGAAGCAGTAGTGTGGGAACAGCTTATGCTGATGTCATCAGCAAGAGTTCATCTTACAACACCACACTGGCTTTCTCTTTTTGTTCTGGAAACACAATGTCTTGATAAAACTGATGAGCTTATTTGAGGGCGTTTGAGATTTCACCTATGCTGGTGATGCTGAGTATTGTGACTGCTTTTTAATAGCTTGACCTAGGTGATGGTCCTGTTAGCACTTGCTTAAAAGCCTGATTAGATCTCATAAGAGCTAATTGATAACCTCCTCAGAGTTGCAATTGTGAAGTCTCTTACTGGTTTTTTGCTTCTTATTTAAGCAACTATACATTGTACATTTCTTCTCATTAGAACTACAGTCAGATTTGGTTTTTTTTTTTTTCAGTTCTTAGGCCCTTATTTCCATTTGTGGTTTTGTGAAGGATTTTAGAAGAGGTCAGATGAAACAGTGGCTACAAACATCAAAGACAAATCTCTTGCTTTTTAGTTCATCCCTTTCATCCTTTTGCCCTGTACACCTAGATAATAAATTTGGAAACGCCCGTAAAGGGGACATGGTATTCTTCAGGAATAGCACCAGTCTCCCTTCTTACTGGGGAAGTGTTCCTGCATCTTGACACGTTTCTAGGATTTTAACTCCATATTAAAGCTCTAAGGAGTAAGATCTGTTTAGCTATTTCTGCTTGTTGGCCAAACCTTTTTTAGCTTAACCACCTTCTCACCTCTCGTTTTTGATTGGCATTGTATGGCAAGACAGAGAGTATTACTTGTGATTTTGGGGATGATGGGAAGAGCTAGGATTTGCAAAGGATGGTCATAGGGGCCTTATGGAAGACTGCTGGAGCAGTGTGGGGAGGGTGGTTAAATACTGTAGCTTGGATCCATGAAAGAGAAGGTTCGCTGAAGTCGAGTGGAGATTGCAGGGGCCTTTAAGACTCATATTCTGTCATGTGGCTGCCTGCACAGTTATGTCCCCTCTCGTGTCCATTGCCTTCTTAAAAATGTTCCTGTTCTGTCATGGCAGTCTTTGCATCCCATTCAGTTTTTCAGCTGACATTACCAAGGTTGCTGCCTACTTTTTTGATTGAAATAATGGCTAGTGGGAAAGAGAAGAAATGGTGCTGGAGTATGTAGCCACTGGTACAATTCTGCACTTCCTGCTCATAAGCCCCAGTTAGTGGATGGGGAGATCTACAAAAGAGCTGTTAATAACACCACTTTTAAATAAAATCAGAACAACAACCTGTAAATGACTCTAAAACTGTCTGTCACTGAGTTGGGATTGTGTCCCTTGTCCTTTCAAGTTCAGCAAGGCAGCCCCATGTGAGAAAGGGTTGCTGTCACCAGAGACCTCAGGGGTTTCCTCACACCTGCTTGTAACCATAACTTACTACCATGAAGAGAGGATGGAGTAATTAATGAGGTGTCCACATGCATATAGGCATTTAAATATAACTTTGACCATATTTATTAAAATATACCTAGATTAATGTTTACAAAGATTACTATTTCAGGTGTGTTGAGCAGTAACACTAAATAATAAAATCAAGTCCACTGGTGCTTCTACAAATCAGCCCTTAATTTTACTTTTTACATAGTACAAAAAGAGTTTTGGAGTATTGCATTGTGTTAATAGGTTCATCAGGCTACACTGGGACTAAACCTTTTCCTGTGAGCAGCAGACAGATGCTGCTTTCCAGCATTTTAGGTGGTTGTTTAATGTTGGCCTACCTGGTCTTTTGATACCTCTTTTTTCTGCACATAATTTCTCTTCAGTGAAAGGAAGGGTTGGCTTTTTGAACCATCTGAGCAACTGGCCCTGAGGAAGAAAAGAAAGCAAGCTCATACAGTTAAATGAATGGTAGAATCTAGCAAATTGTATCAACTAGAAATCACTTTTTAAAATGCTCATTACTCAAGAGTCTGGCAGAGCCACATCTATTTAATTGCTTCTGTTCCCTACAAAGACTGAAGATGTGGTCTTTGAAGAAGAAATGTCGCAAATGAGGCAGGTGTGCTGCTTAAGGGCTGGCTTCAAATGGGCCTCAGCGTGCTGGGGAACAGTCTGGACAATCTGAAGAGGAACAATTCAGTCTGAAAGAACCAGCAGAATTAATTTGGGACTCCCAGCTCCCTGCCAGTCTTACTTAACTGGCAGCGTCTAGAGATTTGTCTAGTTCATGCTAAACAAACTGGGAAAATAGCAAAGGATGGTACAGGAAAGGAAACTGATAGTGAATACACTTTTCAGTTAATGTAACCGAGGAATGGATTTTAAGACATTTTGTCTTCTTGTTGCTTATGTGGTAGGAAAATAAATGAGAACGAGAAAATGAGAAAAACCCAACAAGTATCTGAAGCATTTTAGCAGCATAAAAATGAAAATGGTATATCATCCCTACAGGATACATTTGAGGGAATAAGTAGTTGTAGGTATTGGAATCTTTTTTGGCATGGTATGTTTCAATATTTACTTATTTAAGCCATTAGAAGTAATCAGGTAATTTTGTCTTTGATATTATGTATAGTTTTTCTAGTTAGTAGAATAAGTGAGTAAAATCTTTTATTCGATCAGACCGTAGGTATTTCTGTCCTGAAAACTGCTAAAAAATTGCTCCACAGGGCAACATGAAACTTTCATTGATCTATCCATGGAGCAGAGTATCCTTGTGCAGAAAAATTTCAGTACATTGGAGCATCACATCTGCTGAGTTAACTGCATGTCTGATCTCTTGATGCCCTTCTTGAAGGGATCATTTTAAACCTTTGTCCATTACTTATCCTAGAGCTGGAATCCATCTTTTTCTCCCTCCCAAAGAGAGGTTTAGAGTGAATCCGAGAAGTCTTCAGATAACTAGCTTTGCCATCCTGAACTATGTTGAATATCTTTGGCTTTCATCCGTAGAGGGACGACAAGATTTAGGCAATAGCTTATTAGGTGTTCACTCATCTCACATAGAGTCTTTGAGAGGACTACAGCATATTATATTTTCTTCCATGGTTATGGCTCTTAATCACAATTTACTCTCAGTTCTTAGAAGAAATATGGATTATCTGGTACCTAGATTAAATTATGAAGTTATTTCATTTCAGGATCTTTCTTTGCCAGGCCTCTTGAAACAGGTAAGATTAATGTATACTATTTTCACAGAAGGCAAAGCTTGAAAAGGTTGGATGGCTACATAGTTCCAGTACTGGAAATGTTTCCCTGCCTTCCCCTGGTTAATTTTTATTTCTACAGAAGGCTCACTCATCAAGCC